>NC_058130.1:403944700-403989355 GCF_016433145.1 Gracilinanus agilis
ATATATATATGTGTGTGTGTGTATATATATATATATGTATATATATATACACACATATATATGGGTGTGTGTGTATATGTAGTTGTTATCTTTCTCATAAGAATATAAATACGTTGGGGAGTTTTTATTCTTTGTATCTATATCCTTATCATCTACCTCACTGCCTAGTATATAGTAAGAGTTTAATAAATGCCCATTGATTGAATAGATGTAATGAAATCTTATTATAGTTGTGTCCTTCACGTTGATCCCTTTTGGCTGCTTTATGAATAGATTGCCTTTTGGTAATTCAGTGCTTAAAAACCCTCTTGAATACTATTCAGAATGGATTCACCTTATACCCCAATACTAGTGTATTCAAGTACAAGTCATTCATCTATATTTAAATATCTCAAAGTGTTTGATAAACTTAGAGAATGAGAGAAATATCACTGGAAAGGACCTAGAGAAAAACGAGTGCATTCTGGGAACACAAATAAATTGGTGCTCAGTAAATCAGTGCACTCAGAATTTCCACATATTTCTGGTGGTCAAAATCATTGCTATTTCTTTTGCCCAGAGTCTGATTTTTCCCATTTCTGTTTGAAGTCCATGTAAGCACTAAAGATACTAATCCTAATCCTACTCTTACAAACAAGTTGGTTCCTTGAGCAAGGCTACATTTCTCCTCAGGTTTCTAGAGACACTGGTGAGGAGCAATCAAGAAGCACAATCACTTATCAGTTGAGAATTATTTTAGTCATCCTCCCTCAGACAGGTATGTAGTAAAATAGGACAGTAAAAACAGTTCTTACAAAACATCTTCCTCAAAAGTCTCTGACAGACTTTTCCTGGATAACCGAGGAGAGTGGGCTNGTGTGTGTATATATATATATACACACACACGTGTACATATGATACCTGCGTGTGTCTTGTATTATATATAATATATAACATATATGTAATATATAAATATATGGTGTGCATTTCTTTTTTTTTTAACTCTTACCTTCTGTCTTAGAAGCAATACCATGTTTTGGTTCTAAGGCAGAAGAGCAGTAAAAGCTAGGCAATGGGGGTTAAGTGACTTGCCCAGGGTCACACAGCTAGGAAGTGTCTGAGGTCAGATTTGAATCCAGGTAGATTAGTCTTCTCAATTCCAGTCCTGGAACTCTAACCACTATGCAACCTAGCTGCCCAAATAGTAGATATATATGTGAAATATTTGTGTGCGTGTGTGTATATATATACACATGCATGTATATGTACACACACATATCAAATACAAGAATTCACAAAGCACTGTAGTCTGAGATAATGAACATTAAGACAAAGGATCCTCTATCTCAGTAACCCTTGAGGTTTTCACTGTATTATAGCAGAGGACAATAATGGATACTACTATGATTTAAAATAGAAACCATATGGTTTGTGTGGTTTATACTATATGGTGATATATAGCTTGTAGCTGGGCTTTTACTAAACTACTCTCACTGTAGAGATTCCCCATCTCATTTCTTACAGCCTTTTTCCTCAGACCCCCATTTGTACCCCCATTTTGATGGACAACACTTAATAATAACATTTTTAATAGATGACTTAACTTCCTACTTTACTGAGACTAAGATCTTCCAAGACACTGGTTCTCGAAATATGGAGATTGCTGAGGCCCTTTCAGGGGATCCTCAAACTCAAAAGCATTTTCATAATAATACTAAGTCATATTAATTTCTAATATAGTAAACACCCATAGATATAGAGAATTTAATAAATTTTGAAAATAATTGGATCCTAAAACCAAAAGTTTGAGAGCCATTCTGCCAAGGGATAGATCTTCCTCATCTTGCCTCCTCCACTCTTCAAAATTTCTTAACATCTTCATCCACTTTCTCCTTCCTTGCTGCCTCAGAAAGGTGGTATCCCTATTCTTTGATAAAACTAATCTCTGTTGCCACCCTTAATCCTATTCCTCCTGTCTCCCAGGAGGCCTAGCTCCAGCACTCATCATCCTCTCTGTCTTACTTTTCTTGAATCTCTCCCTATCCATCAAGTCATCTGCTACAATCATACTCAGCTCTCCTTAATACCCTCCAAAAGTCTTCCCTTAATCCTTCTACCTTATACAGTCACACGTCTAGTTTTTCCTTCATGACCAAATGTTTTGGAAAAGTTGTCTATGCCTGATGTCTCTGTTTCCTCACTTTCCTGTTATCCACTTCCCCCACAACTTCTTGAAACAGGGCTTCTGTTCTCATCATTTGACCGAAATTGCTTTGTAGTCAAATTCCTGATTCCTTTGCAATATTTATCCTTGTTAATGTTTCTATAGCATCTGACACTGTTGACTAACCACACCTTCTATAGACTGCTTCTTTCCTTGGCTTCCTAATTCTCCTCTTGCCACTCTAACCTGCCTGTCTGCCTCCTTTGCTCACTCCTACTCTACTTTCCAAGGTTCTCCAAAATTCTGTTACAGAATCATAGATTTAGAGTGGAAGGGACCTTAGAGGTAGATCATCTAGTCCAATCTTATCATTTTATAGAAAAGAAAATAGAAGGAGCAGCTAGGTAGCACAGTAGATGGTGCACCAGGCTTAGAGTCTGAAGGACCTGTAAAATTTGGCCCAGATACTTCCTAGCTGTATGACACTGGATAAGTCACTTAACTCCAGTTGCCTGGGCTTGAAGATCTTCTGTCTTAGAATTAATATTAAGACAGGGAGCCATGGTGACTGATTGAGGAGGGAATTTGTCTGTTCTCTCCCAATTTCCCCTCCAAAACACTTTAAAACAAAGCTTCTTGCTGAATTTTGGAGCAGTGAAAAAGTTTTCCAATACCAAAAATCTCAGAAAATCAGCAGGAGAAGGTTTGGGTTTAAAAAAAAAGAAAAAATAGGACCAGAGAGAAGTGAATTGCCCAGTGTCACAGAGATAATAAGAGGCAAATACAGGATTTGAATTCAAATTTTCTGATCCCAGACTTAGAAATCCTTCCATTGGATCATGCTGGCCTTTTATTTTTTTTTTAAACTAGCCCTTTGATTTCACTGATATATCAGAATTTCCCCATTACAAATTCCTTCTTCCAATTCAGATGAGTACTTTCTGTGTGATTTTAAAGTATCTTGCCCAGGGTCATACAGTAAGAGTGTTTCAAGTAGGATTTGAACCCAAGTGTTCCCTAATTCTGAGACCAGTTCCCTATCTTCCCTCTATCACAGTCCTTGGTTTCTTCTCTCCTTACACTCTCCTTTGGTAATCTCACTTGTGCCCATATCTTAAACTATCAGCACATAACTCCCAAATCTAGATTCTCAATCTGGACTGGAGACTTGTACATCCAATCACCTAAAGGACATTACCTAGAGAGAGGGATCACCAGCTTCTAAAAGCTCAAATGTAGGGGGCAGCTAGGTGGCTCAGGGGATGGAGAGCCAGTCCTTGAAATAAGAAATCTGGTCTCAGACACTTCCTAGCTATGTGACCCTGAGCGAGTCACTTAACCTGCATCTACTAGCCCTTAGCTCTTCTGCCTCGGAATCAACTTGATCCCAAGAGAAAAGGTAAGGGTTTAAAAAATAATAAAGAAATATCTCAAATATATCAATAAATCTGTGATCTCATCAATGTGGGCATTGGGCCACAATGTGGGCAGGAAAGACTGTGATACATATATGTCTTCTCACCTTGATGATTCTTGTCTGTTATTCTAAGAACCACCCAAGATGAAAAAGGCGCTGATGCCAGTAGACCTCAAACTCAACATATACAAAATGGGGCCTCCCATCTTTCTTCCAAAGTCTGCTCCTCCTTCTGGCTTCACAGTTTGTGTCAACAGCATCACCCTTCACCCAGTCTCTCCAGTTCAAAAATCTCAGTTATTATCTTGGACTCATCTCCCTCCCTCTCTTCACATATCCAATGAGTTAGCAAGTCCTGTCAATACCACTTTGGAAATATCTTGTGCATCTATCCCTTATTCTTTCTTCCCACTGCCACCACCCTATTATGAGCTCTCATTACCACCCACTTAGACTATTGCAGTAGCCTCTTAACACATCCTTCTGCCTCTTTCCCTTCTGGGCTCCCAGACTTATGATCTTTACACATAAAGCTAGCTATGTCCTTCTAATCGTGAATTTGAGAAGTCCCTTTTGTGGTTACCATATTAAGTTCAAGTGCCTTGACCTGGTATCCAAAGTTCTCCAAATCCCATTCTGCTATCCACTTCTAATCTTAACCTCATTTCTTATTGCTCCCTATATATTATGTATAAGCCACATTGGTCCACTTATAGTCCCCAAAAATGTCCTGCATTCTCCTGTGTCCATATATTTGGTCTCACTGTTCCCAATGCCTGATTTTTGGCTGTTGAATTCTTATCTAGCCTTAAAAATCCAACTCTTCCAAGAAGCCTTCTCCAATTCTTCCATTTGGCAATGACCTTTTTCCCTTTGGTTTTCAATGTTTCTTCTCCCAGTTGGTCAAACACTTGCCCAGCATCCTCCCATTACCCTTTGAGTGTCCAGACTTCCTCTTCTTCTCCCCTCAATTGTGAGTCCTTCCAGTGTGTCCTCCTTCAGCCTCTGTTTCCCAACAGCATCCTGTGGGGTAGAATTTTCCCTCTTCTCATTTTCTCCTGCCCTCAAATCTTAGCTGTTTTATGCTCCTTTTCTTCCTTTGGGGATATATCATGCCTCATTTTCCAGGGGGTTGGGGGAAAGCAGATGTAGCCCAGGCCCCTGATGGGGCTGTGTGAAGGGAATTGAGCGTCCTAACCTGGAGGCCCTGAAGTAGTGTCAGGAAGGCAGCAGCCCAGTAAACTCCACCCAAAGTAGCCAGCCTCCTCTCATGTGCTGTGACCTGGGGCTGATGGTTCTGAAATAGCTATTTCCCAAAGCCCCAGTGCTCCACACTGCTTCTCACTCCTATTCTCCTTGCTGGGAAAATCAGGCATTGTGGGGAGTAGAGCAGGAAGAGCAGGAAAAGAAGGAGGGAGAGAGATCAAGGCTCTGCTAGTATCAAAGATGACACTGAGAGCACATTCGTTTGCCTCTGGGCCTGCTGTTTTGCCCCCTGAACTCCTCCTCCCCCTTGCCACTGGCACAGAGAATGAACATGACTCAGAGAAACAGCCTCTGGGGAGGTGGTCTTGCCAACCGGCTCTAAATTCCAACCCCTGTACATGCAATCAGTCCATACCATAAGCAAAGTCACCCTTTATCCATCAAGCAAGAGGCCTGTCCCTCCTCCCCAGACTACGCACCTTGCAGCTTCTTGTTCCTTTCAAGGTTGCCACTGATTCTTATTTTAACCTTCTTTTACCTGGATAAACTTATGGTAAAAGAGATTGAATATGATTGCCCTGGTCCCTTGGCCCTAGTGGGGAGAGGAGAGGAATTCTGGTGACCTTCAGAAGTCTCTCCCACATCTCATTTCCAAGCCAGTCATTTTTCAGTTTTCCAGATTCTAAGATCCAAAGGACCCATCCCTTAACTCCTATTCCACAACCAGACCAGGCTTGCATAAGGAATTCCAGTCTTCAATATGGAGAAGTCCGTGCCACAGAAAACACAACATGACTAATGACAAGCCAATCACATTCTTGAACAATCTTTAATTTGCCTAATTATTTGATTATTCTAATGGAATTCTTATGGAGCAGGAAAAATTGGTACAGTGGATAGACTTTGAAGGCAAATAATCAAAAGACTCAGCTTTCCAAATACAACAAATTCTTAGCTCCCTCGGTTGTCCCTTTCCTCTGGAGGTAGAGAAAGAAAATCCTTCCAAACCCTTCCTTTTATCGAGGGCTCAGTACTTTCCAGGTAATTCTTTTTCCATGAGGGACTCTGCTTGGTTTGGGTCCACAAACATCCTGTTCCTGACCAGGTACCCCCTGGACCCATTAGCCCCCTTTTATATATTCTTTCCCCATTAGATTGTAAGTTTCTTGAGGAAAGGGATTATCTTTCCTTTATCTTATTTTTATCCCTAGCACTTATCATAATACCTGGCACACAATAGTTGCTTAAATAAATGTTCACTCAATGGAATGGAATCTGAGTTCGAGTCCCATCTTTGATGCTATCCTGTGCATTCTTGGGCAAATCACTTAGCCTCAGTTGCTTTTTCTATGAAAGGAAGGGAGTGGATCTGATGATCTCTAAGATCTCTTTTAGCTCTTCTTTGATGATCCTCCCTTAAGTTGTTGAAGTAATGCAGTGGAATTGAATTTCGTTTAGAGAAAGAAGGAGAGGGGCAGGGATAGGGGCTGTTTGTATGTGGTCCTTGAAGAAAATTTGGAAGAGGAATTATTTGAGTAATATATATTTTTAAACCCTTACCTTCCATCTTAGAAACAATAGTATGAATCGGTTCTAAGGCAGAAGAGTGGTAAGGGCTGGGCAATGGGGGGAGAGGGGTAAGTGACTTGCTCAGGGTCACACACAGAAGTGACCGAAGTCAAATTTGGACCCAGGATACCTATTTCAAGCCCTGGCTCTCAATCCACTGAGACACCCAGCTGCCCTCTGAGTAATATTTTCAATTGGGAAAATAAGCAAGTTGGGGCACTTTCACGTTTTCCCAGAGTGGAGGAGGAGGAAGAGAGCTAGATCATGCTGGAGGATTTGAATTCCATTCCTATTTATTCTATTTATTGTTTGCATGACTTTGGCAAGTCATTTCTCTGCCCTGGACCTCAGGTTTATCAGCAGAAGGATTCAATTTTTTTTTTTTAATTGCACGACCAGATCATTGAATCACACAGTGGATAGAGTGCTAGCCTGGAGTCAGGAAGACTTGAGTTCAAATGTAGCCTCAGACACTTTATAGCTTTGTGACCCTAGGCAAGTCACTTAATCCTGTTTGCTTCAGTTTCCTCATGTGCAAAAAAGGATAATAATAATAATAATAACACCTCCCTCTCAGGCTTGTGGTGAGGATCGGATAATTGTAAAGCATTTAGCACAATGCCTGGCACATAGTAAGTGCTATAGAAATGTTAGCCATTACTTTCCAAATCTCCATCTGAAGATCCTAAGAAGACAGGGGTCAGGAAGCAAGGTAAGGGTAGCAGGACCAGATCATACTTTGTCTCCCAACCACTCATCTGAACCCTCCAAAGACGTTCTGAAGGAATCTAGTCTTCTAGATTTTAACAAAGAATATGTTAGTTGGGGCCTCTCTGAGAGGCATCTGCCTTATGGCTAGAGAGTTGTATTAGTACCTTTTGGAGTAGTATTACTTTTGTATTAATATTATGTAGCATTATTATCTTTTGAGATAGTAATTTAATAATAATAGCATTTATATAAATGCATCTTATATATGCATGTGCTAATTCATTGAGAAACAGTTCATGTCTAACCCCTGGAAGCTCTGCCAAGCAACCTAGAATTGTGGTTTGGTGTCCAGAAAACTTGATTTGGAGGCAGGGAAACCTGGATTCAAATCCTACCCCAGCTACTATTTAGCTATGTGACCCTGGGAAAGTCACTTAGTCTCTTGGTGCCTCAGTTTCCTTATCTGTAAAATGAAGGAGTTGGATTCAGTGGCTTTTTGAGGTCCACCCCAGCTCCATATCTGTGATCCTAGGAAATGTCCTGGGGAAGATATGGGAGCCTGTGGGAGGCCGGGAGCAGGGAGTTGACCAGGAAGAAGAAGTCTGGGGCCCTTGAGAATTCTTACCTCACCAGAGCAGCAGCTCCCAGGGTACATATCAAAGACCTGGCATTTCTCATTCACACACTTTGAGGGAGGAAACATAACAGAGATAAAAGTGTGGGAATCTCCAAGTGGTGCCCTTCCCTTTGGGGTGTGGGCTGTTCTGATTTTGTTTTATTTTCCTTTTCTCACAAGAATGATGGTAGCTCTGTTAGGCCTGCTCTCTCTGGAGGGTCTACGAATGGGATGATGCACCCAGAAGCATGGTGTGATCAGGAGGAACACAGAGGCGTTGGCATCAATGCGGAGGGTGATTTCTATTGATTTTGTGCAGACACCTCTGGTGTAATGAAGACTCTTCCGTTTAGAGTTAGAATCATTCAATTCAACAAGCATTTATGAAATCTCTACTGTATACCAGGCTCTGAGGACAAAGGTGACATAGGTCTTGCCCTCGAATAGCTCATCTTCTATTGTGGGAATATAACATGTTCAGGATATAAACAGAATAAGTACAAAAAAGCCATTATGAATGGATGGTACTAACAATAGGGGAAATAAAGACAAGTCTCTTGAAGACAGTGGCATCTGGGCTGAAGCTTTTGTTTAGTCATTTCCAGTTGTGTCTGACTCTTCCTGACCCCATTTGGAGTTTTCTTGGCAAAGATATTGGGATGGTTTGCCATTTTCTTCTCCAGTTCATTTGGCAGATGAGAAAACTGAGGCAAAAAAGAGGGTTAAGACTTGCCCAGCGTCACACATCTAAGGTCAGATTTGAACTCATGTCTTCCTGATTCCAGGCATAGCCCTCTATACACTGAAACTCCTAGCTGAACCTCACAGGAAACCAAAAGTCCCTAGAGGATGAGAGAGTGGAGATAATTCTGGACCCGTGAGACATGGAGTATATAGAATGTAGTACACAATGGTGAGATGATAGGGAGCTGTTGAAGTTTCCTGAGCTGAAGAGGTCAGAACTGGACCAATATCAATTTGGCAGTTATATGGGGAATCATTTTGAGAAGGAAGAGGCTAGATACAGAGAAACTAATTAGGAATTTATTGCAATAGTCCAGGAGAGAGGTTTTGAGGGCCTGATCTAAGGTGGCAATGATATGAATTTAGAGAAGGGACAAGCACAAAGATGTTGAGAAAGTATAATTAACAATCCTTAACCTGGACTTTTCTTTTTACATAATCATTTTCCAGTTTAAAATGCAACAACTGCTTCCTAGAGAATGATTATGTCTTGATTTTTTTTCTCTGTTCTGCATAAATCTTTTTCCTTTTTCCTGTCATTGGCCCACTTCCCATAAATCACAGAATTTCAGAGTTGGAAGGGATGTTGGAGACCATCTGGTCTAATTCATACCTGACCAAAAATCTTTTCCACAACATGCCCCTAAAATGTTCATTTAGCCTTAGACCTCTAGAAACAAGGAATCCACTATTCCCATGGCTGCCTATTCCACTTGGAGGTGGCTCTAATTTGTTAGAAAGTCCTTCATATTTCAGGATTAATTCTGCCTCTCTGCAGCTTCTGCTTTACTCCTGGTTCATATTTGAGGGGCAGCCAAGTGACTCAGTGGATAGAGAGCCAGGCCTACAATTGGAAGGACCTGGGTTCAAATTTGACCTCAGATATTTCCTAGCTGTGCAACCCTGGGCAAGTCACTTAACCCCAATTGCCCAGTCCTTACCACTGGAACCAATGCTTATTTTAAGGCAGGATAAGGGATTTTTTTCAATATTTTATTCAATATTCAATCGTTTCAATATTTTTCAATATTTTATTCAATATTCAATTGATTATTTCAATATTTTCCAATCTTTTATTCAGTAGCCCCCCCAGATAAAAATAATCCATGAGGAAATTTCCTGGGATCTCAAAAATTCTTCCGCTAGGATCTAAGTAAGATCTATAAGATCTATAAGCCTTCAAATACTCCTTGTCCAAAGGGTCCACAACTGGGACTCACTCAAGTCAGTCTACCCAGCAGCAAAGTTAACTCAAACTAGCCCAAGTCTGCTCCCAAGTATCTTGATGGTACATAATAGTTTCACGAGGGGAGCAGGGCGAGAGAATTGAGAAGATTGATTTAAGCCACTCCAGTTCCAGCTTCTCTTGTATCTTTTTTTTTTAATTTAAAAATGTTTATCTAGATTACATGTTGATACAATTTTCTTAGACCCCTACCTTCTGTCTGAGAATGAATGCAAGTATCAGTTCCAAGGCAGAAGAGCCACAAGGGCTAGGCAATGGGGGATAAGTGACTTGCCCAGGATCACATGGCTAGGTAGCATTTGAGGTCAAATTTGATCCCAGGTCTTTCTTGACTCCACAACTAGCACTCTATCCACTGAGCCACCAAGCTGCCCCTTGATATAATTTTTAATAGTCATTTTCTGACTTTTTGTGATCCATGTTCTCTCCTTCCCTCCTCCCCAAGACAGCAGTAATATAATATAGGATGTGAATGTGTTGCCATACAATATGTATTTCCATGTCCATCGTATTGTCAAGGAAGACACATTTCGCTCATACTAGAGAAAAAATGCATGGAGGAAATAAAGCAAAGAATGGTATGCTGCCCTCTGCAGTCATTTAGTTCCTTCTATGGCAGCCCCCCCCCACCCCACCCCCCGGTATCTTTGCACACCACAGCAAGGCCATCGCCTCTCTCCTTTTGGACATTATGCCTGATAATTCAGACAAATATTACAATAGCAAATTTCTTGACTCTCCTATCCTAGAGTTGACTTATAATAAGCTTGTATTCCATTTATACCTTTATCCATGTCATCCATAAAAATGTTTATAGCCTAAAGGCCAGGAAAAGATTTCTAGGGCACTCCAATAAAGACTTCCTTCCAAGTTGATACTAAACTGTTAATGAGTATACTTTGTGTGACCTTTCAAACAGTTCTAAATCTACCTAAGTGTACCATAATCTAGCTGACATCTTACCATCATTTCTACAAGCCTAGAGTGAGTTAATTTGACAAAGCCTTGCTAAGGTGTAGCTAATCTATATTTACAGCATTCCTCTGGCAAATGAATGAATGAATGAATGAATAAAAAAAATTTGTTAAGCTTTTTTTTTTAAACCCTTACTTTCCATCATAGAAACAATACCGTGTATTGCTTCCAAGGCAGAAGAGCAGTAAGGACTAGGCTTAGGACCAACTGTCTCCAGGGGTGGCTCTCTAGCTACTGAGCTCCCTAAATGCCTCCACCAGGTAGGGGAGTCTTAATATGACTACAGTTTCCAGACACAGAAATGGAAAGGGAGGGTATGGCGGTATGACATGAAGTTGTCCAGGAAGGAGCAGTGTGGTTGGTCTGAGTTGGGCTAGTTATGGTTAATGTTCACCAATCAGAAGCCCAAGACCAAGGGCAGAACTAGAGTAGCAGAAAGAGGTCGAGGCTAGAGCACAGAAACATAGCCCATTTATTAGTCTAGTAACTATGACCAAAAAAAGGCCATGAGTTTAATCCAGTGTGACCTATTTTTGGAAGCCATGTTGGCCATCTTTGATCACCATTTCCTTCTTATAGGCTCAATAGCTATCCCAATAATAATGTTCTCTAAAAGTTTGCCAGGAACAAACAGATTAAGCAGTCAACAAGGAGTTATTGAGTGTCAATATTTGTTTTGCCCTGTTCTAGGCTTTGGGGATACAAAAAAAATATAGGACATAGAACTACCTCTCGAAGCATTTACAATCTAGTTGAGTAGGCAAGATGCAAACACACAAAGATATATATATATATATATATATATATATATATATATATAAGNTATGGTTAATGTTCACCAATCAGAAGCCCAAGACCAAGGGCAGAACTAGAGTAGCAGAAAGAGGTCGAGGCTAGAGCACAGAAACATAGCCCATTTATTAGTCTAGTAACTATGACCAAAAAAAGGCCATGAGTTTAATCCAGTGTGACCTATTTTTGGAAGCCATGTTGGCCATCTTTGATCACCATTTCCTTCTTATAGGCTCAATAGCTATCCCAATAATAATGTTCTCTAAAAGTTTGCCAGGAACAAACAGATTAAGCAGTCAACAAGGAGTTATTGAGTGTCAATATTTGTTTTGCCCTGTTCTAGGCTTTGGGGATACAAAAAAAATATAGGACATAGAACTACCTCTCGAAGCATTTACAGTCTAGTTGAGTAGGCAAGATGCAAACACACATATATATATATATATATATATAAGGCAGCATATGGTAAATGTCCAATGGGCACAGATAAGGAAGCCCCAGAGGAGTCCAAAGGATGGAGAAATTACTCTTTTGGGATGGGCTGGAAAGACATCATGCTAGGTAGCACAGGAGATAGAGAGCCAAGCATGGAGATAGGAGGTCCTGGATTCAAATTTGACCTCAGACACCTCCTAGCTGTATGACCCTAGGCAAGTCATTTAGCTCCAATTGCCTAGCTCTTGTTGCTCTTCTTAGAATTGATACTAAGGCAGAAGGTAAGGATTTAAAAAAAAAAAGACATCATAGAGAAGGTGGAGTGGACTTCCATTTGAGGGGTGAATGGGATTTGGATAGGCTAGGGAGTGAACAGAGAATGTTCACATTCCATGAAGGCTTCTGGCTATCCTGTCAGAAATGGCCTTCTACCTCAGACGTCATGTAGTATTTGATTTTGTCTGGCACGCCTGCCATGAAATATTGTGTATTCTGAGTAGCAACAGTGATCCCTTGTGTGTATACCAGATTTTAATCTCCATGAAGGCAGGGACTATGTCTTCTCTAAGTGTTTTACCTCACTCAGCATCTGTTAGTACTCTATGCACACTAGGCACAAAATATTTATTGAACTGAATGAAACCATTCTGAATTGAATTGAAGAGAAGGAACAATGTGAATAATATCAGAGAAACGAGAAAAAATCTGTGTAAAACTTTTTGGCCCTCCCTTCATAGCTGAGAAGAAGTCTGATTTTTTTTCTTTTTCTCTTATAGGGTGCTTATAGTACTCTATATGAGTCTATGAGTTACTAAACATTTTAAAATATCTCTGTATTTCTAGCCTTTGTGCGTCATCTGCTGGCATTCATGTTCTTTTCGAAATCTTTAACTTTTTACTTATTGTAAATTTACTTATTGTAAAGAAATTTAATTTTTCACCTATTGTAAAGAAATTGTCTACATTTGTGGTGTTAAAAGATAAAATATGTTGATATTATACAATACTACATGCATATTATATGTATTTCTGACTTCCTAAAGACCTGTGATATATGAAACCTAGATGGGGAAAGTTGAGATATGGAAGGGATACCTGTATAAGGATCCTTTGGGGTCACATATTGACTTAGAAAACTACATATTAACATTATCTATGTCCCATTGTGTTTTTATTTTGTTAAATATTTCCCAATGACATTTTAACCTGGCACACTGGAGAGTTTGGTGTTGTTGGCCACACGTTTGACACCCTAGTGCTAGGCGACAAGCAATGGGCTAGTCCGGTGGTTCCCAAACTTTTTTGGCCTCTCGCCCCCTTTCCAGAAAAAATATTATTTAGCCCCCTGGAAATTATTTATTTTTAAATTTAATAGCAATTAATAGGAAAGATAAATGCACCTGTGGCCATCACTGCCCCTCTGGATCGATGCAGCACCCACCAGGGGGCGGTGGCGCCCACTTTGGGAATCACTGGTTCTGACCGGAGTAGAAAAGTCATTGTCTTGATCCCAAATCTTGTGCTGTTTTTTGTTATGGATGTTCTGTTCCCTAATCCCCAACTTCTGCTTTGTGTCCCTGCAGGGCTCTGGATGAGAACATGGCCAATGGCATTGACGAACTGATCGGCATTCCCTTCCCCAACCACAGCAGCGAGGTCCTGTGTAGCCTGAATGAGCAGCGGCACGATGGCCTGCTCTGTGACGTGCTCCTGGTGGTCCAGGAGCAGGAATACCGGACCCACCGGTCAGTCCTAGCTGCCTGTAGCAAGTACTTTAAGAAGCTCTTCACAGCAGGTACTTTAGCTGACCAGCCTTATGTCTATGAGATTGACTTTGTCCAGCCAGAGGCATTGGCCGCCATCCTGGAGTTTGCCTACACGTCTACTCTCACCATCACAGCCTCCAACGTAAAACACATCTTGAACGCTGCCAAAATGCTGGAGATCCAGTGCATCGTCAATGTGTGCCTGGAGATCATGGAGCCCGGAGGGGATGGGGAGGAGGAGGATGACAAAGAGGATGATGATGATGAAGATGAGGAGGATGAGGAAGAGGATGAGGAGGAAGAAGATGAAGATGATGAGGATGAGGATGATGAGACAGAAGACTTTGCTGACCAGGAAAACCTGCCTGATGCCCAGGATATCAGCTGCCCCCAAAGCCCTTCTAGGACAGACCACCTCACAGAGAAGGCCTATGCAGAAACCCCCAGGGACTTCTCCAACCCTTTCCAGGCCAATGGCAGCCCTGGTCATCTTGGGGTCATCCGGGACTTCTCCATTGAGTCTTTACTGAGGGAAAACCTCTACCCCAAAGCCAACATCCCTGACAGAAGGCCTGCCTTATCTCCCTTTTCCCCGGGCTTCTTTCCACACCTCTGGCCTGGAGATTTCGGTGCCTTTGCCCAGCTGCCTGAACAGCCCATGGACAATGGACCCCTAGACCTGGTCATCAAAAAGCGGAAGATCAAGGAGGAGGAGAAGGAGGAGCTCCAGCCACCACCCCCACCCCCCTTCCCTGGTGACTTCTTCAAGGATGTATTTGCCGACCTCCCTGGGGGACCCCTGGGACCCATAAAGGCCGAGACCGACTATGGCGCCTATCTCAACTTCCTGAGTGCCACCCACCTGAGCAGCATCTTCCCCCCATGGCCACTGGCTGAGGAACGGAAGCTCAAGCCCAAGGCATCCCAGCAGTGCCCCATCTGCCATAAGATCATCATGGGGGCAGGGAAGCTGCCGAGGCACATGAGAACGCACACTGGGGAGAAGCCGTACATGTGTAACATCTGTGAGGTTCGATTCACCAGGTGTGAGGCCAGGGCACGATGGGGGGGGGGGGGGGAGGAGGAGGAGAGAGAGGCGGGGGAATGACGAGGCCTGAGGGGTGGAGAGGGAAGAAGGATGGGCCCGGGGAGCTGGGATGGAACCTAATCAGGATTCTGGGAAGGTCAGTCAATTAGGATTTATTAAACCCATAAAAAAAGACAAAAAAGACACTACTCTCGGGCAGCTGGGTAGCTCAGTGGAGTGAGAGTCAGGCCTAGAGACAGGAGGTCCTAGGTTCAAACCCGGCCTCAGCCACTTCCCAGGTGTGTGACCCTGGGCAGGTCACTTGACCCCCATTGCCCACCCTTACCAATCTTCCACCTATGAGACAATACACCGAAGTACAAGGGTTAAAAAAAAAAAACACAATCAAAAAAAAAGACACTACTCTCAAACAGTTCACAGACTAGTGGGTCTGAATGTTTGTCTTCACAAAGACTTTAGATATCATCTTATTCAAACCATCATTTTACAGAGAAAGAAATCGAGGCTCAGAGAGACAAAACTTAAGGTTGTTCTGTTGTCCCTGAAAGAGTCTCAGGATTTGGTGTCTGACTAGAGACCTGAAAAGATAACTTAATAGAGGAAGCTAGAGAGCTCAGTGGATGGAGAACCAGACCTAAAGATGGGAAGTCCTAGGTTCAAATCCAACTTCAGACACTTCTTAGCTGTGTGACCCTGGGCAAGTCACTTAACCCCAATTCCCTAGTCTTTATTGCTCTAGATAATAATTAGTTTTGATTCTAAGATAGAAGATGAGTTAAAAAAAAAAAAACAAGATAACCTAATCTGGTGAAGCAGCTAATAAGAAGGCAATATTCAGGTTGCTTTAACCATTTTCCAGAGCAAAGTTTAGGAGGTGGACTCCCTTTTATTTTATTCTTTTCCATAGTTCTATATTTTTTTTATCAGACCTATGATTTCATCAGTGCAGGGAGCATCCAGGGAGAAACTATCACTCTCAATGCAGATCTGTGTCTTTTCTGCAATTTATAATCTTAGAAAGTTATAGGATAGGGTGAGGAGAACAATGAGAGATTAAATGACTTCACCAGGGTCACCAGTATGTGTTTGAGGCCAGACTTGAACTTGGTTCTTTGGGACTCCAAGGCTCAATTTCAATATCATACACCATGCTGCCTCTTGTATTCTCTATTGTCATGCAAAGATCAGAGAAAACATAAACTATTATAAAACATTTTAAAACTACAGCAGAAACATCTTTGTCCTGAAAACATTTCAGTATCATTTGTGCCATCTAGACCACAAAGTGTGCTGGTTTTAGCACTCCTTATAATAAGATTGGTAAGACAATTTCAGGTCAGATTTGCCCATTATCACATAATTTGAATCAGCTTCATTTTCAAGAATGTCATTCACCAATACAGTTGGCAAACATGAGTGTGTGACCAATTTCCAAAACAGTGTTTATGTTAGAAAAAGTTATGTGGACAGCAATGCCAAGCCTGCCAGCTGACTGACCATCTGAGTACCTCATTTATTAGAGTTGAGGCATGATACAATAGAAAGAGCATTGAAATTGGAGTAAGAGGAGTTGGGTCCAAATTCCAGCTCTGATGCTTTCTACCCATGTAATCTTGTGCCATTCCCTTGATTTCCTTTTTCCTCGGTTTCCTACCCTGCAAAGTGAGAAGAGAGGTGGCTTGGTGGCACAGTGGATAGAGTGCTGACCTTGGAGTCAAGAAGGCTCCTCTTTCTGAGTTCAAATATGGCCCCAGACACTTGCTAGCTGTGGGACTGTGGACAAGCCACTTAACCTTGTTGGCCTCAGTTTCCTCATCTGTAAAAGGAGCTAGAGAAGGAAATGGCAAACCATTCCAGTACCTTGGCTAGGAAAACACCAAATGCAGTCACAAAGTCACACACAAGTGAAAGAACTGAACAATAATGAAGTGAGAAGGTTGGAATATATGGCCTCCATGGCCCCTTCCAATTCTTAGATCTGTAATCCTAGAAATCTAATTAATGAGAAATCGTATCTGCCACATATTGAGTATACTGGCATGTCAAGTATCAGAAACAAATCCTTTTTTTTTCAGAAGCAGACAAAAACTCACGGTTTTCTCCTTCAAGTAGAGAATCATAAAGTTTCAGGACTGGAAAGGAGCATAGAGACCATCTAGCCCAAACCTTCTCTGAAATAAGAATCAACCCCCTTTACATGAAAGGAAAGCACTTTGTGAATTGTGAAGTATTAAACAAGAGTAATAATTATTATTATCCCTGACAAATACTGCTTAAACATCTCCGGTGATGGGAAACTTAAAACCATCCAAGGCTGCCTATTCCATTGTTGAATGGTTCTGGTTGGTAAGAATGTCTTCCTTGTAGTAAGCTAAAGTCTGGCACCCTGAGGATCCCACCCACTGATCCCTGCCCTCTGAAGCCGAATAAGATATCTAATCCTAGTTCCACATGACTTCAGATACAGGAACCCCATCCTAATATTCCCTCCAAGTCTTCTCCTCACTGCCCTAAAAAGCCTCAATCCCTTTACTTTGGTTAGCTACACTGACCAAATTCCAATTCTCTGGTCCTTGCTGGAAACAATCTGGGGACATCATTGTCTGCAGCACAGCCATCTCTGGGACCACATTTTCCTTTGAGGATGGATTTGATTTGGGAGAATGGTAAATGTTTGTCAGAGCCAAGTCTGGGGAATGAGGTCAAACTGGGTTCCTGTTTGGGGTTGAAAAAATATGTGCCAAGAAAAAAAAATCAAGAGAGAAGCAGTGCCCTGATGGGTTGAGAATTGGTTTAAGAATTAAAAGACCCGAGTTCAAATCACGTATGACCACTGGCAAGTGGTTTCATCTCTCAGTGTTTCAGGTATTTCTCTAAGAATATAAATTAGAGATAAATTGCCCGTCTGTGTCAGTGTTTCCACACTAGGCATTCCTGCTATTGATGAAATCACGAGTCTGTAGCTAAAAGAAAACGAAAGATGATAAACTGATGAAACTGATTTTCTTCTCTGGTTTATAATCTGGCTCTGAAGGCAATTCCCGTAGGGGAGCTCTAAACGTTTTAGAAAAAGTCTTGTAGCCTCCCAAGGGGACTACTTTGAAAGGTGTGTGAGAGAGTATGCTGGGATGTGTGAATTCTGGTCTATAGTTGGTCCTATTTACCTCGTGTTCACACCTCACAGGAGCTGAGTGAAAGGCCTGGCTTTATGTACAAAATTATAGGCTATTCCTTTTCCTGTAATGTTCTGGCTAATGCTCTCTCCTATGGTTGGTAACTGGACCCAGCAGCTTTTACGGCAGGCAGCACAGGATGTGTCCCTGTTGGAAGTGATGCATTGCCGTCCTTGCTTCTCGGCTGAATCTGCCCTGGGTTTCAGCTAAATCCTTGAGCTGATCTTATCAAATCCCTACCCTGTCATCCTCCCATTGACCTAAGCCAGGTCCTGAATCATTCCTAAGACTCGCATCAAGGCTGAGCCTCACTATTCTTGGCCAGACTGTATTTCCCAGTGTCCTCGGGCCCCTTCGGCTGGCACGTAAGCCAGTAATGCTTGGTACCACCTGGGACCCTTGTCCGTGCCACCCGCCAGGCTTACTGTGTCTCTGGCTCCTTGTTTTCTTGAGTAGGTGTGGATCCGAAGGGAAAAAATTAGAAAACCGCTCCATGGTAAAAATGCCCCATCGGTTTTGGCCTGAGAGGAAACCAGGCGAATATGGCAGCAAGGAAACAAATTTGAGAGAATAAGATAATAGCTTCTAAGGAGGCCCAGATATAAAAGAAGTAGCCTTGGTGCAAAGGAAAGAAAGGGAAGAAACAAGCACTCATTAAGCACCTATTATGTGCCTGGGACTGTGCTCTGCACTTTACAAATATGATCTCATTTGAGCCTCACAACAACCCCAGGGAGATAGGTGCTGATGTTATCCCCATTTTACAGATGAGGACACTGAGGCAGATGAAAGTTAAGTGACTTAATCAGTTACAAAACTAGTATTTGAGGCTAAATTTAAACTTGGGACTTCCTGACTATCCACAGAGCCACCTATCTGCTAAGAATACCAGATCTGACTAGGTCAAAAGCCCTGGGTTTGAATTCTGATGCTGCTACAGCCTATGTGCGTGGCCTTGGCCAAGTCACAGTCCGGCTCTGGGCTTCAGTCTTCTCCTCTACAAAACAAGACTAGATGGCCCAAGGGTCCAACTCCAGTGATCCTGTGAATCCCTTTCCTCTAGCATCCCTCCCATTTAGAGCCTCCACTTCAACAAAAGAGTCTGAAAAGCATTTGTTGGGCTTATACTGTGTATTTTTGTCACTTGGAAAACATTGATGGACATTGAGATGCCCCTACCCTCCAGGGATTTACAGTCAATTGGGAGGATACAATGCAAGAAAGAATGTAGTCAGACAAAGGAGAGACAGACAGAGGAGAGATGCAGACAGAAGAGAGATGTAGACAGAGGAGAGACATAGACAGAGGAGAGATGCAGACAGAAGAGAGATGTAGACAGAGGAGAGATGCAGACAGAAGAGAGATGTAGACAGAGGAGAGATGCAGACAGAGGAGAGATGCAGACAGAAGAGAGATGTAGACAGAGGAGAGATGCAGACAGAAGAGAGATGCAGACAGAGGAGAGATGTAGAGGAGAGATTCAGACAGAGGAGAGATGCAGACAGAAGAAAGATGCAGACAGAGGAGATGCAGACAGAGGAGAGATGCAGACAGAAGAGAGATGTAGACAGAGGAGATGCAGACAGAAGAGAGATGTAGACAGAGGAGAGATGCAGACAGAGGAGAGATGCAGACAGAGGAGAGATGCAGACAGAGGAAAGATGCAGACAGAGGAGAGATGCAGACAGAAGAGAGATGTAGACAGAGGAGAGATGCAGACAGAAGAGAGATGCAGACAGAGGAGAGATGCAGACAGAGGAGAGATGCAGACAGAGGAGAGATGCAGACAGAGGAGAGATGCAAACAGAAGAGAGATGCAGACAGAGGAGAGATGCAGACAGAAGAGAGATGCAGACAGAGGAGAGATGCAGACAGAAGAGAGATGCAGACAGAGAAGAGATGCAGACAGAGGAGAGATGCAGACAGAAGAGAGATACAGACAGAGGAGAGATGTAGAGGAGAGATTCAGACAGAGGAGAGATACAGACAGAAGAGAGATTCAGACAGAGGAGATGCAGACAGAGGAGAGACGCAGACAAGAGAGAAGCACCTAGAAAATATAAGAGAACACTTTCACATAGGGGAGAGTCTGGGAAGACACCTGATTTTAGGCTATGAAGGAAAAAAAAAGATTTTTAACAGGCAGAAATGGGGAGTCAGTGCATTCCAGGCATTTGGGGTGGTCTTTACAAATAAATAGCCAGAGGTTGAGGATGGCAGAACAAGATCAGGGAATGGTTTAGCTTGAATATCAGAGCAGCAAGATGGTACAGTGGTTAGAGTCCTACGTCTGAAAGTCAGGAAGACTCATGTTCCTGAATTTAAATCTGGCTTCAGAGCCTTGCTAACCATGTGACCCTGGGCTAGTTGCTTAACCCTTTTGGCCTCAGTTTCCTCATCTGTAAATTGGGCTGGAGAAGGACAGCGCAAACCACTCTGGTCTCTTTGTCAAGCAGACTCCAAATGGGGTCACAAAAAGTTGGACATGCCTGAAATGACTGAACAACAACAACTCAAATGCAGAAATTATGAAAGGCAGTGATTTGAAATAAGACTAGAAAGACAAGTTAAAGTCAGTTTGTTCTTGGCCTTAAATGTCATAGTGAGTTTATAATTATTTGAGGTGGTTCAGTGGGTAGAGTGCTGAGGCTGAAGTCAGGAAGACCTGAATTCAAATCTGACCTCAATCACTTACTATCTGAGTGACTCTGAACAAGTCACTTAACCTTTACCTCAGTTTTCCTCAGTTGCAAAATGGAGATAATAATAATACCTATTCCTAGGGTTGTTATAAGGATGAAATGAAATAACATTTGTAAAGTGCTTTGCATGGTTCCTGGCATATCGTAGGCACTATATAAATATTATTATGGCAATAATAAAGGCTTAGGGGCAGGGGAGTGACATGATCTGACCTAAGCTTTAGAAGATTTCTTTCACAGCTGTGTGAAAAGGGGAGAGACTGGAATCAAGGAGAACGATTAAGCCATTCCACTAATCCAGGACAGAAATAACAGCCAACTCCTAATAGCCTTCTAATAAAGAACTGGAAACCCTCATCTCTGATAGGTAGGCAAAAAGGAAAAGAAGAAATGAGATGACAATCTATGCAAGCATTGGGTCAGTGACAATCCTGGATAGCTTTTAAGGAGTCCTGAAACTCTTTTAAAAATTATATCTTTAAGGGGCTGTGAAGTGGCTCAGGGGATTGAGAGTCAGGCCCAAAGATAGGAGGTCCTGGGCTCAAATTTGGCCTTATACACATTCTAGTTATATGACCCTGGGCAAGTCACTTAACCCTCTTTGTCTAGCCCTTACCACTCTTTCATTTTAGAATCAATTTCTAAGATGGAAGATAATGGTTTAAAAAAAAAGAAAAAGAAAAGATATCCTTGAGTAAGGAGAATGCCGAATTTCTGATTCTTATTCTTTTTTTTTAAACCCTTACCTTCCATCTTGGAGTCAAGACTGTGTATTGGCTCCAAGGCAGAAGAGTGGTAAGGGTAGGCAATGGGGGTCAAGTGACTTGTCCAGGGTCACACAGCTGGGAAGTGTCTGAGGCTGGATTTGAACCTAGGACCTCCCTTCTCTAGGCCTGACTCTCAATCCACTGAGCTACCCAGCTGCCCCCACTGACTCTCATTCTTGCTGCATAAAATTCATTTAGGACAAGCAAAACTTACACTGTCAAAATTTTTTCATAAGACTGGAATATTTTTTTGTTCTTAGCAGCAAGAGAATTCCAACAGGTCTCAGACAGAGAATTATTTGAAAATAATTTTAATAGTCTATAAACCACAGGGCTTGACAATAGGCCTCTCCCTGAACTTACTCAGGAATTCATGCTGGATTCTCTTCTTGATAAAGAGGCACTAACCGACAAAAAACCATTCCTAGTGCCACCTAACTTTGGCTTACCACTAGGATGCTGAGCCCTGCACCAGGGGGCAGTCTTCATTACCAACAGAATGCCCTGATGGGAGATTCAGTGAAGAGAAAGATGCGGGCCTTGCCTTCAAGAAGCTTACAGTTTAACTGAGAAGATAGGGTATACACATGGGCACTTGGAATACAAACGTGAACAGAGTTGGTTGGCTTTTTTGTTTTTCCAAATCTGTCAGGTTTTATTCATTGATCTCCATAAAAACAATCAACTGTGAAGCATGCATTACAAACTAAGTTCTGGTTTTTCTAATATAACACGTTAAAAAAAGGCCATCTGAAAGATACAATATTTATTTGTACCATAAAAACATACCAAACATGCTTGCAAAATCTATTTATTGTTGACTGATGTAGAAAGCACCACCTCCTCTTAAAGTTTCAAACTTAAAGTAAGATGCTCCTACCCTCAAGATATTTACAGTAAATTGGAAGATGGCAAGACATGACTAAGTAGTACAATGCAAAAAAGAATGGAGTAGGACAAAGGAAAGGTCCAACCTCCTCCTTTTACAAATAAGGAAACTGAGGCACATAAAATTAAATGGCTTGTCCCAGGTCACACAGTAAGAACCTAAAGCAAGATTCAAACCCAGTCTTCCTGGCTCTGTCTCGTGCCCTATCTACTACCATGCTGCATGTTTATCTCTAAACTCTGGGGAACCAGTACTCCAAACTGTAGTACTGGGAGTTAGGGAAAGCCAGATTAGACTCTTCTCGTTTTGTATTATAATAAGACAAAATGACTGAACTAGGGTTAGGAAGACATTTATTTCTTAATCCTTACCTTCTGTCTTAGAGTCAATATAGTGTATTGGCTCCAAGGCAGAAGAGTGGTAAGGGTAGGCAATGGGGGTTAGTGACTTGCCCAGGGTCACACAGCTGGGAAGTGTCTGAGGCCAGATTTGAACCTACAACCTACCATCTCTGGGCTTGATTTTCCATACACTGAACCACATCGCTACCCCTTTTGATTTACCATTTATGGAAAACACTTATGATCTGTGTGATTATAAATAAGTCATAAAGGGGTCAGCTGGATGGCTCAGTGAATTAAGAGTCAAGGCTAGAGACAGGAGGTCCTGGGTTCAAGAATGAACTCAGACATTTCCAAGCTGTGTGACCCTGGGCAAGTCACTTAACCCCCATTGCCCAGCCCTCACTACTCTTCTGTCCTAGAATCAATACTTAATCTTTACCTTCTGTCCTAGAATCAATACTTAATATTGATTCTAGGACAGAAGGTAAAGATTTAAAAAACTAAAAAATAAATAAATCATAGCTTCTCTGAGCCTTAGTTTTCTCATCTGTAAAATGGCTTCTCAGCCTTTTGGCCAAGATCATGTGTAAAATGGCAATAGAATCTATAGTTGTATGGAAAAACATTCTAAGTTAATTAATTAAATGAATAAGTTTGTTTTTTTTAATCTATAGTTGCTACTCTACAAAGCTGTGAGCCTCAAATGAGTTTGCAGACAGGACATTGGAAAAGTTTCAAGCTCTACATAAATGCCACATAATATTGTTTAGTTATCCTTTTACATCCTCAGATATCAGGGAAATGCTACTTTTAGGCCTAAATTCCCTACTCTGGGTACAACCCCATGATGAAGCACTGCCAATTTAGCACCCCCGGCCCTCCCAAAATGTGATTATCTTTTCCCAGAGCGATGATGACAGCTGGGGTTTTTTTGTTTGTGGGTTGCTTTTTCTGGGGGGTTGGGGGGAAGTTGAGATTTAGTTCTGCTGCTGAGGTTTTTTTAAAATTCCCTAACTTCTGGCAGTTCTTAGAACCTTATTAAGATAATGTAATGTCATTAACAGCAGCAGCAGGAAGGGAGTGTGCTTCATACCATCAGGTTGCCGAGAAGATCTGTGTCTACAGTGCTGGGAAAGCATTATTCTGATGGAGAACTTTATGGAGGGCAGTTCAATGTTAGGCCAGAGGTCTTCGAGCTCTTTTTATTAACTCTGGGTATGGATGAGCTCATGGGGATCTTCTTGCTGGCCTGGCCTTTTTTTTTTTCTTTTCAGGAGGTGAATTCTTTTAGCTGGCAGGCAGGAAGGCAGCAGATCAGGACTCAGGTAGGAGTGGAAGCAGCAGGAGATAGCAGGATGGAAGAGGGGTGAGGAGCGACAAGTGGACTAAGCATGGCTTTTATAGGTGGCAAAACTACAGACCCAGTGAGGGAAAGTGACTTGCCCTACGCCACACTGTCAGTGAAGGGCTCATCACTAGCATCTGTGGTTTTACAAAGCAAGAAGCCATTTTATTTAATCCTCACATGAATCTCAGGAGGTAGGTGCTATTGTTATCCCCATTTTACAGATGAGGAAACTGAGTCTGAGGGAAGTTAAGCAACTTACCCAGAATCACACAGCAAGTAAGTGACTGAGGCAAGATCGAAATGCAGGTCTTCTTAACTTCAAGCCCAACACTCCGTCCACTATGCCATCCAGCTTCCTCTGTGACAGGAGTGGCATACTGTAAGCAGAAGGCCCATTTTCTAAGTCTGGTTCGGTTGCTAGCCAGCTATGTGACCTGAGCATATTAGTGAAGCTCCAGCGGCCTCAGTTTCCCCATCTGTAAAATGAGGGAAAGAGATAAGATGCTTTCTAAGGTCCTTCCAACTCCAGCATTCCATGAATCTGTTCTACTCACACCAGCAAATACATATGCACTTAAGGGTGTCTGTTGAGTTGGTTGAGTGCAAAACATAGGACATTGGCAGGAAGCCTTAAAAAACAATGAGGATTTTATAGCACTGCCCAGCTAGTGCCTGAGGGAGAGCTTTAAAAATAGGATAACCTCTTGCTCTGTCTAGGCCACTTGGGGTGGGTATGTTGTGTCCTGAAGGCAGAGGAACAGACCTGGTGATAACTCAAAAATCATTCTAGGCCTGACAATTTGTTGATTTTTTTAAAAATGAGATTGAATTAGGGCCAGGGCCCTTCAAATTGTGGTCCAGGAAATCCCAAGGGACAAAGAGGCCCCATCCTTCTCTCATGGCAGCTGTGTTTAATTTTATGTCTGCTCAATTCCTTCTTAATCCCTTCCCTCCACTCCACTCCCCTCAACATACACACATACATATATACTCTTTCTCTTTCTCTCTCTCTCTCTCTCTTTCCCCTTCTCACCCTCACCCTCTCCCTCTCCCTCTTTCTCCCTCTCCTCTCTCCTCTCTCTCTCTCCCCCCTCTCTCTGTCTCTCTCTCCCTCTCTCCCTACATTTTTCTCTCTTTTTCTCTCCCTCCCTCTACATCTCTTTCTCCCTCCATACCTCACTCTTCCTCCCTCTCTCTTTCTCTCCCTCTCTCTCTCTCCCTCCCTCTCCCTCCTTTTAGAATTGGAGGAGAAGAATATGAAAAGAGGCTCCCTAGCATCAGAAAAATTTGTAAATGAAGGTGACTCCTTTGTTGTAATTATTACAGCATCACATCTATGAAATGGTCAGAGAGCAGGAAGCAACCCCCAAAATCATCTAGTCCAACTCCCTTTTTTTACTCAGGAGGAAATTGAGATCCAGAAAGGAAGCTCCTACACTCAAGTTCCAGCCAAGGATATTAGTTCCCATATTAGTCCTTGTCAATGCCCTTTAATAGTCTATGATATGCCATGAACTGTGTGACCCTAAATAAATCACCCACTCTGAGCCTTGGTTTCCCCATTCAGCAAATAAGGGGGTTAAACCCTAAGTAGAAAATATCTAAGGTTACTTCCAGCTCTAAAAATTCCCTGAAACCTTGCAAATACAATCTGGTTACAAAGCACATGAATGCAGCATCCTTGAAGGGGAAAAGAAGGGGAGATGTCACAAAGGAAAAGGGAGCTCCCTCCTCCACCTGCCAGCCTCAGACTGTTCATTGGATAAATGTAGATGAGCCTCAGGTCTTTTTGAGCACCAGCTGGCAGAGTTACTTCCCTCCACCCCCATCTTTCCTGTCTCCTTGAGTCACTCCAGCTGCTCGATTCCCACAGGGACAGCAGAAGTGACATCAGAGGGGACCCTGAAGGGCAGGGGACATCCCTGTAACCCATGCTTTAGCAGGTTAGTTTAATAACCCTACCCACAAGCCCCAAAGACAGTCAGGCTAGGAGCTCAGCCAGTAGGGAAAGAAGGAAAGAAAAAGTGAAGCAATTCCCTCAGGCGGTATTCACATGATATCCCTTCTCCATCCTTCTCCATCCCCCAAGAACATCTTTTGGTCAGATTTCAGAGACAACCTGGGCAGGAGAGCCAGTAGGACATCTAGTGGTCAGTATCAATCAGGAAACGGGGGGAAAGTATCTCTCCCAGTCCCAAGGCCCTGGAAGGGGCAACCCCAGACTCACCAGTGTTGAAAGGTTTTAATTTGGTCCCATTAAATCCTAACCTGTAATTTAAGTGTGGAATTCAGCTTTCTAAATTTGTACCCATGGGAAACCAGAACCCCGGCATGCAGGCAGAAACTTCACTCCACAAACACAACTGGCAGTGGGGGTCTAGGGAACTCTGGGAGGGGAGGACTATGGTACATACCTACAAGTGTGAATACAGCTATGTTACCTGCCTTGACCTCTGATGCATCTTCTAGCTCTAAAATCTTACCATTGTTTAGTCTTTTCCAACTCTTCATGACCCAGTGTAGGGTCTTCTTGGCAAAGATACTGGAATGGTTTGCCATTTCCTTCTCCAGTCCATTTTACAAATGAGGAAACTGAGGCTAACAGAGTTAAGAGACTTGCCCGGGGTCACACAGCTAGTTAAGTGTCTGAGGCCAGATTTGAACTTCCTCACTGCAGGGCCAGGCAGCTCTATCCCCTGCGCCACCTAGCAGCCACTCCATATCTAGGATCCTAGAACATGGAGAAGCAATGGGGTAGAATGGGAAGTGCAAAGAACTTGAAATTAGAAACACCTTGCTTCAAATTCCATTCCTGATGCTTAGTGTAATCTTGGTGAAGTCATGCACTCTCTAAATCTCAGTTTACACATATGTAAAATGAGATCTTTCCAGTTCTACCTCTCTGTTCTGTAAAGCAGAGATAATAAATAATAAAATAAATGGGTTATAAAAATTTTTAAAGATTTTAAAATAAAAATGGAGATAATAAAAAAATAACAAATAAAAAATAAAACCTGAAATAAATAAGTACTTTATAGGATTGTTGAGAGAGTCAAATAAGACAAGGCATACATATAAAATCCTTGGCAAACCTCAAAGCAGCATGTCAGTGTTGGCTTTTATTATCCTATGATTCCTCATAATGCTTACAGTTTAGAAGGATGATAAGAAACCAAGGCGGATATTTGGTGTTATATGACAAATACATTGGAGAATTATCAAGAAAAGAGTGCTGTTGTTCCTGGGAAGAGAGGGTCAACACTAATCTGAAAGATTAGTAGAGACTGTGACAGACCAGGAAACTGGACATATAGAAGCTGCGTGAATTGGGGGCGGGGGGGAGGGAAATTCACTAGCCTCTCTGAGCATTGTGTCATTTGTTAAATAGGGGGTACAAATATTTGAATAACCATTATGAGGAAAATAATAGTGGCACTGACTGTCTCTTTGGGCTGTTGTGATAAAAGCAGTCTGTAAACCTTAAGGAGTATGGGGCAACTGGGTAGCCCAGCGGATAGAGCATCAGAAGATCTGGAATCAGGAAGAGGTTTAAATCTGGCCTCAGACATTTCCTAGCTACAAGACCCTGGGCAAGTCATTTAACCTTGATTGCCTAGCCTTTGCCACATATACCAAGACTGAAGGTAAAAGTTTAAAATAAACAAAACAAAAACCAAAAGCCTTAAGGAGCTGAAGAAGTAAGTTTCCCATTATTAATAACAGGAATGAAGAGACTTCCTGAAGTTTCCTTTATGTGGAATTACTAATAGAGACGAAAATAAGGAAGGAAGGAAGGAAGGAANTTTGTTTGTTTGTTTTTAAGGAAATGAAAAGAAAAAAAACAAAAACAATTTCTCATCTGCTCTCTCACTTCCCCCATCAGAAATCCATTTTTTGCAACCAGATGTCAGAAAAACAACCTCCTTTGAGGAATTTGTTATTAAGAAAAAACCCAAAGTTTCCAGAGATGCCTTGTGCTCAGCACCTATTTAACCCAAACAGTGTAGTACCATTAAAAAAGTGCTAGTTCTGGAGTCAGTGGATCCAGGTTCACATCCTGTCTCTGGAGTTTATTGCTGGTAGAAGCCTTTTGGTTTCCAGCCTGGTGTGTGAGAATTGGTGTTCTCTCACCCTGGGGAAAGGATGCCCTGGGTGTGAGCGATGTTTCAGAGAAGACCCCGAGGCCCTGGCAGCATCTCTGCTCAGGGAACTAGCTTGCCCCAGGACTCACCGCTCGGGAGAGCTGGGTACCAGAAAAAGACAAAAGGAGAATGCTGGCCTCTAAACTATGGAGGCTCTTTTCCTTACCACGCCATGCCTTGCCTCAGAATAGCAGTAACTTAAACCTTGCAAAACATTCTTGTTGATGAGGGAGCATTCCTTTTGCACCTGGCACTTTTATAAGAAGTAAAATTACCTCGAGACAAAGAACAGAGCCCAGGGCTTAGGAAGGGAACCGCCACATGAGATGCTTGGCTGAGGTGTGCCCAGCCTTCTATAGTCACCTGGATTAACTTGCTCTCAGGATGAACAGACCTCAACAGGCCCCAGGGTTTGGGCTGGGATAAGGGGCTTTGAGCTGAAGCGCCGGGATGGGAACAGCAGAAGGTAAAATGATTCCCACAGCATCCGAGGTGGGGAAGGGAGGTGAGAGAGGGCCACCCCATGGCCACAAGGCTGGCATTGTGAGCTCCCTGGATGCCGTCCCACTGTGCCTCAGGGGTGGAGGGGCCCTAATGAGAAAGCTTTGTCACTGCATTATAAAAATGTGGAAATGCTTGCGCATAAGGGGAAGCCAGAGGAAAAGGGGGCATTTAGGAGCACTGGAAATTTCCCGTTACCCCCCTAACACACTCTTGGTAGGAGAGCTGCCCGGAGAGGAGGCGGCAGCAGTGGCGGGCATGCACCTGGCACAGATGGGGCGACAGCCAGGAGGGAGCCCTGGCGTTGGGGGAGGCAGGAATGAGGAAAGAATGAGGCTTCTGTGCTCTAACCCCTTGCCTGCATTTGTCTCTCGCAGGCAGGACAAGCTGAAGATCCACATGCGGAAGCACACAGGTGAGAGGCCTTACCTGTGCATCCACTGCAATGCCAAGTTTGTGCACAACTATGACCTCAAAAACCATATGCGCATTCACACAGGTGTCCGGCCCTACCAGTGTGAGTTCTGCTACAAGAGCTTCACCCGCTCCGACCACCTGCACCGCCACATCAAGCGTCAGAGCTGCCGGATATCCCGGCCCCGCCGGGGGCGCAAGCCCGCCGCGTGGAGGGCTGCCAGCCTGCTCTTCGGGCCCACCCCCCCGACAGAGGAGAAGGCCTTCATGATGCCACCGAGCCTGGGGGAGATCGGGGGCCACCTCGGGGGGGCAGCCGTGTGCCTGCCCGGCCCCAGCCCCCCCAAGCACTACCTGGGGACCCCCAAGGGGACCCTCAGCCTGCAGGAGCTGGAACGACAGTTCGAAGAGACCCAGATGAAGCTGTTTGGGAGGGCGCAGCTGGAGGCTGAGAGGAACGCGGGGGGCCTCTTTGCCTTCGCCTTGGCAGAGAACATGGCTGCCCGGCCCTACTTCCCTCTCCCAGACCCATGGAGTGCTGGGCTTGCTGGGCTCACAGGGCTGGCGGGACTCAACCACATGGCCTCTATGTCTGAAGCGAACAACTAGCTCTGACTCTTGCCAGGCCCCGTCTGTCTCCTGCTCCTCTCCCATACTAAGCCTCCCTGTTGTCCTCTCCATCCCATTCTCCCTTGCCCCAAGACAGGTTTGGTAAGTTCTCTACATTTTATTTTTTAAAAAGAGAAAAAGGAAAAAAAAGAAGAAGAAGAAGAAGAAAGCAGCAAAGCCACACAAACCCAGGCCTCCTTGTGCAAGTCATCTATTTTCTCACTCCAAAGAAGAGAAATAACCTTCTAAGGGAAATAGCGATTCAAACTGGACACAAAAACCGAAGCGGGCCTGGGACCCAGCTTCTTCCATCTTCCTCCCCCTTGCAGAAGCTGGGGAGGAGATGTTTTCTCAGCACAGAGTTGTAGCAGTAGCTAGATGGAAGCCAATTTGTCAAGGGAGGCCAGGAGGTGGGGAGCAGGGAGTGGGGGGGACCCGGTGCCTACAGAAGCTGGGGGAGCCTCTGCTCTCTTGGCTCCGCTAGTTCTTTGGCAGAGACTACCATGTCAAGACCAGTGCAGATTCCACAATTCCAAATGGGTCCTGAAGAGGTCCCCCTTAACCTACATGGAAGGAAGTGTCCCTTCATATTTCGGAAGGTTAATGGCATCAAAGGAAGAGAACTCTGGAGAGAAAGGGAATAGTCCTGCCAGGCACCATTCCCTGCTTCTCCCTCTATGGACTTGCTACATGTCTTTGGGCAAGTTATTTTACCTCTCTGTGCCTCAGTTTCTCCCATCCACATATAGGCCTTCTGTACCTAACTCTTAAAGGTAGTTGGAAGAATTACTTAGGTACTCTCTGGGAGGAGCTCTGAACTCCTAAAAGAAAGGCCTGGAGAAGCTTGGGCTTATTGTTTTTGATGTTATTTGATAAATTCCCATCCTTGGTGGGAATCATGGTGGGAACTGGATGAGGTCCACATCAGGAGAAGACCATGCAAGAAGGAAACCACACTATTCCTCAGAACTGAGAGTGACTTTGAGGGGCTCAGAAGACTCTTATTTCTTCCATCATCTTCCTTTTTCAAAGGAAGCACCTTTGGAAAAAATCCTCTAAACCATTTCCCATTAGTGACTTTCCAAGACCTGGGACCTCTTTCTCTTGTCAATGGTTCACCACCCCAACGGGTCTTGGGGGGCCACCACTCCTCACCTGGAAGGTGGTCAGTAGGACAGCTGTTTATTTTAAAACCCATCACTGCCTCTGATGCTCTCCTCTCCCCCCCCCACCAAGATTCCCCAAAACTGTTTTCACGTGACTCCTGCTGTTCCAGGGGTTGATTTTAGCATTTTGTTGTCCAGGGGTTCAGAGCCTCTTTTTCCTTCCTCCCTGGCTACCTAACTTTTGTTCTTTTCTCTTCATTTGAGCACCTCTGCAAAAGATTGGATGGGGAATATCAAAGAACTGAAAACCTAAACTGCTGTGTCTTGCTCCTTGTAGGAAGCTCTGGTATCAAGCATGGCGGGGAAGAAGTTATAGTAATTAACTTTTAAAAAATGCTTTTGACTTCTCGGTGGATTTTGATTAGCCACAGCACTCAGACTATTCCCTGGGGACCAGGGATATTGGGGGCTGGCTTTGTAGCCCTTGGCCATTCAAATCTGAACTTGAGGAGACTTTGAAAATGAAGAAGGCCCCACCAGCAAGGGTGCCTTCTAATTCTGCTGTTCTGCCTTCCCTGAGAACTGATTGGTTTCTATAAACATGCTAGAGAAGCAATGTACCGGGAGAGACTCTTGGGGGCAGGGGTACACCTGGACAGACAGAAACTGAGAAAATACCTTTAGAATTCCCTTTCCCCAGGCCCACTGAGTAGTTTCACTGAGAGGAACTCCTCGCCCCCCCTATAATCACACACACACACACACACACACACACACACACACACACACACACACACATGTTTTTACCTTGGGAGCTAATACTAAATGGCTCCAGAAGACCACAGATGCCATCATGCTCAAAACTCACCTCTTGGACTCTGCTGGGCCATCTTTCAGTACACATGGAGGTCCCAGCACTAGCCTGACCGTATCCCAGTTCTATGCCTTCCACTCCTTACACTACACAAAGGACTATACAACCTTCCCTGGTTTCCTCCAATTTGCCCACCAAGTTTGGAAGTCACTTACCTAGGAAGATGGCTTGTTGGCCCCCCTACCACCATTTCAGACACTGGCCTCCTGGAATCTGCCAGCCAAACCTTCCCCCAACCCATGGGGCAGCCAAGGGATGGAGGGCAAACCAAACTATTTTTTTTAAAGAAAAAAAAAAGACTACAAAACAGAATCTAATGACATTGGGACTCTTTTGTTTTGTTTTGTCTTTTTGTAGATGTGTAATGACTTCTTATAAACTCAATTTTTTCAGATGACTGCTTACTTCAGGTGTTTTTTGTCTACAATTTGGAGTTATTGTAAAGTATCCAAAGATGTTGAGTACTGTACATCAACAGGAACTTGAAGCAAATGGGTGGGGTGGTTTGGTTTTGTTTATTTGTTCTACTCTTGTTTATAAATTTGTTTTGTTTTTCATTTCCATTTCCCTGTCTGTCTGTGGGAGAACCTTTGGAATTTTTCTATTTATAGCTCTTTTTTATGCGATTGCTTTATGTACATTGACACTCAAACAACGTTTGCCTTAGTGATTAAAGGGACAATCTTCTATAACTTTGGTGGCACGCGGCATCCTGCCGAGACAAACTCTCAGCTAACTCTCTGGCCTATTTATTAAACAGTATTAATTGACTTGACTCAATGGCATCCAGACTCAGTGTTCTATCAGATCTGACCCTTAGAATGTAACATGACACCAAAATGTAGATCTTTCACAATCATGGTTTTGTCATGGGTTTTGGCCCCCATCTATGTGGAGAAGGTTGAAGGGAGGAGACTGGCCAAGGAAAAGGCCTGATCAACCCCCAGGAAATATTCATAGTTCCTCTCTTTGAGCCAATAGTCCTCATTCTCCTTAGGGAGAGGCTCACAAAATCACAAAGGTTAGTCTCCCAGTAAACTTATCAAGGTTATTGGAGAATTCAAAGCCACCTTCCAACAACAAAGAAATACTAGATCCTTATTCAAATGAATATTGGTGGTTTTTATCCAGAAAAACCAATGTTTCCTTCATCCCTTGGTTAAAGTTGATTTTTTTTTCTGGAAAAGTCCATAGATTGGGTATTAGTGAGGCTGAACTATATGTCTTTGTGGTTATTCATATCTTAGCTTTTTGGAGCTTTGTAGATACAGGTTTAGAAAATCACATATGCGTGTGTGTCTATGTGTAGAAGTGTGTACTGACGAAAATGGCCAACTATACATCAAGAGAGGGACCAAGGAACTCTTTAAATCCACTTCACCAACACTCCAGGCTGGCTCCATGGAGCTGTCTCCCTCTCTGCTCTGCTTTGTATCTGCCACATCTACTCACTTTCTGGTGGAACAAGGGTATGTCATCCTGGGCCCTCTGTGGCCTTTACAACCATAGAGAGCACCAAGGAGGAAAGGAACAAGAAAGGTATCTTCCATCAATGACAGGATGAATCTTATAATATTCAAACCTTGAACCTCTTTCACCTTTGATACTCTGAGAATGAAATGTTCTGTGAACTGAATTCTGAAAATTAGTTGCTTTTCGGTTAACATAAACACACACACACACACACACACACACACACACACACACCACACTCTTTTCAGTTTCAAACCTTACAAATCTTTCTAAATGCCTGAGTTCACTTTCTTTCCTTAGCCAGGAGATTCTAGTCAACACAGTGGAATCATTCATAGCACAGTGGAATGAACACTGGACTGAGAGTCAAAACATCTGAATTCTAGCCCCAATACTTAAGCCAAATAACTAGGACCCTGGAAAAATAATTTCCTTTCTCTGTACTTCAGTTTCCTCATCTTTAAGATGAAAGAATTAGCCAAAAGAGTCACCAAAGTCCCTTCCAACTAACTGGCTTGTTGTTTTCTTTAGAGCTTTGAGGTCAACGTTCAACATCAAAAACAATTTCCAAAGACTATAGATGTAGGAGACTGGGCTGAATGTAGATGGCCTTGGGAAGGTTTCGATTTGGTCTGAATAATTCTCCAATATTAGCTTCTTCTCTTGTGATTTCCCTAAATGTGGGGGATAGCAAAAATAGTACTGATTCAGAAGTCCAGTTAGTTGTGTGTGAGTCAATTGAGGGTGTGTGTATGTGTTATACTGTACCAACTACATCTTTGTCACTGTGCTTCTCTCTCTCTCTCTCTCTCTCTCTCTCTCTCTCTCTCTCTCTCTCTTCTTCTCCCTCTCCCTCTCCCTCTCTCTTCTTCTTCTCTTTCTCCCATTTCCCTCTCCTTCCATCTCATCAAACTCTAATCCCAGGAAGGCTCCAATAGCCACAAATACATCTCAGCATGAGTGTATGTTGCTGTGTTTCCTCTCCCAAGAGGGCTTATATTTTAAGCCTTGTCTCTGACTGTGGAAAGAAAAGATGCATCTGTTGGTAATGTAGAATGTTGGAAATGTAGAAATTGGGGGCAGGAAAGAGAGACATTTTGGGGAGAATAGGGCCTTTTTGGCCCCCAAACAATACACCAATAAGTAGCTGTAGCCACCATAATTGGGAATTGTTCTGTGTGCGTATATGGGACAGACAGATAGACAGAGAAAGAGAAAGAGAAACAGAGAGACAAAGAGACAGGAATAGAGAGATAGAAAGTATGCAAGAACAAGAGCCCTTTAAGAGTCAGCCCATATGCTGAAGTTTTCCCCTTTCATTTCCTGGAGAATAAGAAGGTATCAGGACAATAACAGAAAAATGCTTTTTGGGGTGAAAGCCATGAGGATTATGCGAAAGCCTGCTTTCAGGAATAAAGGGCACGTAAATCACATCATATGAGAATCTGTTGATAAACCTGGAGAGGACACATTAGCTGTCTTCAAATAATGGAATGTCTGACATGTAAAAGAGGGATTAGATTTGATCTGAATGATTTCAGAATGCAGACCTAGCACCAGTGGTCAGAAATGATAGGAAAGTAGATTTTGCCTTAATAGAATTAAAAGCATTTAAAGCAACATAAAAAAGTGTTAATTAATGATGTTTTAGAGTTTTCAAAGTTACTTATATTATATCATTTTCCCCTCTTAACAAACCTGGCAGGTATGTGCTATTACTATCTTCATTTTACAGATGAGGAAACTGAGGCAGGTAACAGTGTTTAAGTGACTTGCCCAAGGTCACACAACTACCAAGTGTCTGAAATCAGATTTAACTTCAAGTCTTCCTAACTCTGGCCAGATTCTTTCCATTTTGCAACCTAATTGCCTCTTAATATTGTTGTTATTCATTCATTTCAGTCATGTTCCAATATTCATGATCCCATTTGCAATTTTCTTGACAAATATACTAGCATAGTTTGCCATTTCTTTCTCCAGTTCATTTTACAGATGAGGAAACTGAGACCAATAGAGCTAAGTGACTTGCCCAGGGTCACACAGTGAGGAAGTATCTGAGGCCAGAGTTGAATTCAGGAAGATGAGTCTTCCTGACTTCCAGGACTCCTCTGTACAACCAATTCCCCTCTCTTAATTGTAGGAAGGATTTCATAATAACTTGAGATATTTGACATTGGAATGGGCTTCCTTGGGGAGTCACAAGCCCTTTCTTATTATAATAATTAATAATTCACATTTCCATAGTGCCTCAAGGTTTAAAAATCACTTTCCTCATAAGAACCCAGTGAGGTGGACAGTGTGGGTGGTTTCATCCCTCTTTTACAGATAGGAAAACTGAAGCTCAGCTTGATCAAGTACCTTACTATATATCATACAGCTAGTAGGCTTTGGGGCCATGATTCAAGTCTATTACTCTTTCTACTCCACCAAACAACCACCGGCTCTAGTGTTCAAGTGCAGACCAGGTGGCTGTCTATTGGGAGTGCTCGAGGAAGGATGACTGAAGTGAGTGGAAAGGCTCCAGTTTCCACAAAACCCAGTGAAAAAGCTGATTCCAAGTTCCCAAAGGAATAGGCATAATCAACTATTATTAAACTATTACCAAATATGAGAGTGATAGAAGTAGAGTCAGTTTGTTTTTTTGATTTCTTCGAAGCATGGCATGTCCCACTGTATATGTTCTCTGTATGGAGAAAGGTTAGGAAGTTGGAGGATGTGCATCTTCAAGCCACATTTCCTTTTTCAGACTTCAAAGCTCTTATTTGCTGTGTCTCTGTATCTGTGTCTCTGCCTGAGCCTCTGTCTCTGTCTCTCCCTGTTTCTCTGTCTCTCTCTCTCTCTCTATTTCCTTTCCCTTTCTCCCTCTCTCTGTTTACTTGTCTCTCTCCCATTTCCCTCTCCTTCCATCTCATCAAACTCTAGTCCAAGGAAGGCTCTAAAAGCCACATATATGTCTCAGCATGAGTGTATGTTGCTGTGTTTCCTCTCCCAAGGGGACTTATATTTTAAGCCTTGTCTCTGACTGTGGAAAGAAAAGATGCATCTGTTGGTAAGTGAAATGAAGGAATCAGGGGCAGGAAAAGGAGACATTTTGGGGAGAGTGGAGTCTTTTTTGCCCCCCCCCTTGAAGAAATCAGTATATCAGTTAGCAACTAGCCACCCTCGCAGGGAATCATAGACACTTACTGTTCTCCCACTCCTGTTAGAGAATGGAAGAAACCCGTTAATGGAAGAAATTAGCTAATGTCCTCCTTCACTCACCTCCCATCCCAGTAAGCGAGGGCCTGAGGAACATCTGTGTGCCACCACCAAGATCCCACATGATTGTGGGAGAAAAGGATTCCTTCTCATTCTCACCTTCCCCTGACTTTGGGCAGAAGCACAATGAAGCTTTAAGCTGTGCACACCAATATGAGGCCACCTTGCTCTCTTAAGAGGAGATATGGTATAGGAACAGGCATAACAAACTCCAGCAAAATGTTTTCCACGTGGGCCTCTCATTCTACATGCTTTATGACTCATATTTTTATCCTCAGGGGACCCCATTTTTCACAAACTCTGTTCAGGGCAACAAAAGCCAAAAACTAACTACCACAGAGAATTAAGAAAGCAGATGGAGTTGGATTCTTCTCCAATATCTTTCTTAAATTAAAAAGGGGAGGGGGGAATAAAAGCCACATGATACCAACACTAATCAGTGGCAGAAAGCTTTTGACATCTTCTAAGGTTTTTCCTCCATTACTTCAAGTGATCTTCACAATAGTTCTTGAAGATATCATTATCCCCATTTCCAAGATCGGTATGTACTCACTGAGTCTCACTAAAGATTATACAAGTTATGATCAATGACACATGTAAAACCCAGTGGAATTGCTCGTTGGCTATGGGAGGGGGGAGTGGGGAGAGAAAGAACATGAATCATGTAACCATGAAAAATATTCTGAATTAATTAATTTAATAAAAATTTTCAAATAAAATAAAAAATAAAGGATTATACAAGTTAGCTGATAGAACCAGGACTCCAATCTAGATCATTTTTTCCATTACCCCATAATTGCCCCCCAATCACTCCTGGATGGAAGGGGACAAGCATAATTGAACACAGAAGATATAGGACTTGATGCTCTAATATATTACTCCCTTTAGACTAAGATCATGATATCCTACATCTATAACTAGGAAGAACCTTGGTGACCATCTCTCAAGTATAAAGAGGTTAAGAGACTCATTCAAGATCATACTGACTGTCAAAAGTGAGAACCTTGAACCTTAATCCTCTAATTCCAGCACCAAAGCTCTTTCTCCCATATCCCAATGCCTCCTAGCTCTCTTCTTCCCACTACAGCTTCCTCCAAACTCTCAGCAAGTACTAATTCATAGTTTCTCCTAAGCCAATACTGCAAAAGATAACTATTCATCAAAATTGCCTTTGGTCCCCTTTGTTCTCTTAATTTCCACACACACCCACACACACACACTATTGGATATCTTCAGGGAAAGGATGGATGACCATTTGCAATTGACGCCGTTGAGAAGATTCTTATTCAGTTATAGATTGGACCAGATGACCCCTGAGGTCTATGGTGGTTCTTAAAACAATACCTTAGTGGCAGATCTACCTACTGTCAGAGCCATAACTAGGGCAGTGTGACTAGGGCTTCATCCCCAAGTACCACCATTGGGAGGATGCTGACAGCTGTGACACTCCTTTAACAATGGAAGAAGAACTGAGCATAGTATCTAGTAGTGAGTAAGAATAATTGGCTAAAAATAGAAAGCTACCAGATGGCCTGGTGCCAACTACACTCCAGATGATCTCTTCTTCAACTGTGGTCCCCCACTATACACTGCAGCAACATTTCAGAGTATTGTTCCTAAGCTTGTTCCACGAGTACGTTTGTGTCCCAGGGATGGAAAATTGCTACTAAGGCACTTTCTATATTGATTTTTTTTCAGCACATTATGAAGAGCCAACATAGTACAGGGAAGATGCTTCTAGAATTGAAGGAAGGAAAGTCTTGGTATGGAATCTGGTCTTTTCCTTTCACTCAGCTGCATCTGTAAAATGGGGATAATAATGATTGTCTACCCCCATAGAACTAATGTGAAGATCTGTCGAAATATATAAAATACTTTGCAAATATTAAAGCCAGGAATGTGCTGTCAAATGTTTAACAACCAGCTTTTTGGGGAGCAGGAGAATGTTATATGAGGCGTGTGTTTAAAAAAACAAGAGCAGTAAAGTCTACACAATTGGGGTTGTGACTTGCCCAGGGTCACACAGCTAGGAAGTATCTGAGTCCAGATTTGAACTGAGGGCCTCTCATCTCTAGGCCTGACTCTCTATCCATTGAGCCACCTAACTGCCCCCATTTCATAGTTTTTAATGTGTTGATAAGCAATTAGGATTTTTGCTCTTGAATTCACCTCCACAGAATATAATCTAGATCATTATATGGTTGAAAGAGCCCAGGATTCTGAGTCAAAAGACCTTAAATTTGCATGACTTTGGACAAAGCACTCGGTCTCTCTTGATTGGATTTGTTGTGGGGGTCTTGAGGTGAACCCCTGGGTTTGGGACAGAACTCTTTGCAAGAATGCTAGACTCTAAAAATTAGCTTAAAACTAAAAAGAGAAATTGATTAATTTGGTAGTAGTGCCAAAGGGTTGGGAGACAGGTTCAAGAGTGGACACTGCCTCCTGCAGGGGATGGATTCTGGGGGTTTTATACTCTATTGACAATAGGTGCTACATGACTAGAGGAAGGGACTGTAATGGTAAGAGTTTGAGGCAGAAGTGGGAGATGTTGGTCACCTCACTGGGGTTAGCTGGGCATAGTTTAGGGGACAGTAGATGTCCTAGATTACAACCCAATGGCATTAGGGCATAACCGAAAGGTGTATATCTGTGTCCATCTCAAAATCTAGGGGAGAATCCAAGGGGAATATTTCTTTCAGGGGTCTCTTCTTATCATGAGTCTGATATCCAGAGTCAGAGCTTTTCCTCAGCATTACAAGAATGCAAGGAAGGGAAGGAATTTTCCTCTCTTCATTTGACCTGAAACACTTCTGGAGTTTGGGGTGTCCAAGAGAAACCATGCCAGATTCTTAACACCTTTTTCTTAAACCTTTACCTTCCATCTTAGTATTAATTCTGTGTTTTAGTTTCAAGAGAGAGAAAACTGGCAAGGCCTAGGCTATGGGGGTTAAGTGACCTGTCCAGGGTCATATCATTAGGAAGTATCTGAGACCAGATTTGAACCCAGGTCCCCCCAACTCAGCCCTGGCTGTGTTATTAGCTAACACCTTTTTTCAAGCACTTAGGAAATGGAACACCCTGCAAAACCTCTAAAGGTAATGAAAGAAAATACGGGCCCTACCCACCAGGAACAAGTAGTCTGTTAGTGAGGACGAGACACTCACAAAAGTATATAAATGGGATATAAGTTAGAAGGGGCTAAGAAGAGGATAGCAAGACACAACTTTGGGGTCAGAGGACTTGGGTTCAAATTCTGACTCAGCTCTTTATTTCCTACATTCTCTAAGGCATTGCTTGGCTCCTCTGAGCTCCCTTTTCTTCCTAAGTAAAATGGAAATAATACTTTCAATGCCTGCCTCACTGAGCAGTTATATAGACAGGAGAGTTTCTTTTAACTCTGACATTCTAGGATTCTGTGAAGAACCCACTTCCCTCTCAGAGTCCCCTTGAAGCCTGAAACCTTCCCTGCAGTCCCCTTTCCAATGAGCATAGTTTCGGGTCTTGGGGAATCAGGCTCCGCTGATCACAAAGGACCTCGGACAGTTCCTTCATCCTTAAGGATGCTGGCCTGGCTTCATTGGAAACAGAGAAGGGAAGAAGGAAGGTAAACGGAGTCACAGGAGTTTGCAAGCCTCTCTATCTGTGGCTCATTGGCTGACTTTTTGACTTGCTCCTTTCCCTTTTTTCCCAAGTCATCTAGCTCTCTTTCTCTTTCAAAAAGAGAACCGAGATAATCTATTCTAGCAATTATTAATGTTGTCACTTTTGATAATCCAATGATGATGGTGATAATTAATAGATTACCATTTCCAATGGGGCACAGAGAGAAGTAAATAAGTAGAAACTGCTCCTTAACCTCTTTTGAAATTTGAATTGAGGGCTGATTACTTTTCCAAGGTTTGCAGGGTGAATAAAGTTGTTTGAAGACACCCTGGGAGACCCCATTCAAATATAATGAGGTTTGATTGCACACGGTGGGTTTTTGGCTGGGCCTCTCCTTCTCTGAATGCCTCCTGATTGCAAGATAAAAGACCTATTCTGTATCCCATCTCTCTATTCAGGTACCACTCAGCGGCTGATTACTACCTGGCAAGCTTATCTCTCTGTCTTCAGAGCCCAGGCTCTCTGACACGGAGAGAGTGGTCACACATGTGCAAAGGCGGAATCAAGAGGCCGTGCAGATGCTTGTGCTCAGAACCAGAGGCTGCATGGCATTACGCAGCAGAGTCAGTTGGCATCATGGAATTTAGAGCTGGGAGGAATCTTAAAGATCTTCTAGTCAAACCCTTTCTTTTAGAAATAATGGGAAGGAAAGCCATATAGGGAAGTGACTCGTCCAAGGTCTCACAAGTAAGCGGCAGCAGAGGTGAGACTGGAAGCAGAATGGTCCAGTACAAACATCACTGGGCTTGAAATCAGATTTGTTTTCAAAACTTGTCCCTGCTATTGACAACTTGTTAAGACCTAGGGCAGGGCACATGTCCTCAAAGAGCCTCAGTTTTTTCTTCTATAAAAGGAAAAGGAGATGCAAAAAAAGGGGTACCTTCATTTTTTTGTCTGTAAAAGGAGAAAGACTTTTGCAGAGATCTCAGAGATGCAACGTGACTCTCCCCAGAGCACACATGTAGCAGGAGAGGTGGCTCCTTCTCTGATCCACGTTGGCTGTGTGACTCTGGACAAGTCCCAACCTCTTAGTGCTCTAGGCAACTCTCCAAGAATATAAATACATTTGTAGAAATTTATAGTCTCCAAATTTATAGTCTCTCGGGCTCTAGATAAATAAATAAGGTGCAGAGTAGATGTAGTACTACATTATGGAGGAAGTTTCCTTATTAGCTATTTTCCACACCAGCTAAACCATATATTCAATCTTATGACTCCTCACCCATCACCCTCCGCCACTGCATTTGTAGCCATAACGATCACTTTGTAATTTACATTTGTAAATTAAAAAAAAATTTTTTTTGCAGTTTATTAGTCTTTCAGTTGTGTTCAGCTCTTTGGGACTACAAATGGGGTTTTCTTGGCAAAGATGCTAGAACAATTTGCCATTTCCTTGTCTGGACCATTTTATAGATGAGGAAACTGAGGCCAACAGGGTTAAGTGACTTGCCCAGAATCATACAGTGACTTAGTATCTGAGGTCAGATTTGAACTCGGGTCTTCCTGACTCCAGGCCCAGCATTCTATCCACTGTGCCATCTAGCTGCTCAAATTTTCAATATTTTACACCAACCTCACTTTTACCTATATTGTCTCATTGTGAACCTCACAATGACTATGATTTGGGCAGGGCATGTGTTTTTATACCCATTTTGAAGACAAGGAAACTGAAGCTTGAAGAGATGGAATGACTTGCCCAAGGTCACGTAAGTAACTAGTATGCAATTCATACCAGGCAAGTCCTACCAAGCTGGAAGAGCTTCCAATGCATCTGTAGCTAAATCCAATGCTCTTTCTACTATATAACAAGAGGACATTTTGACATGGGAAAACATGAATATGTTTAAAAAAACTGAGCAATGAAGAGATCACTTAGTCATAGATCATAAATTTAGAAGTAAACAGGGTTATAAGAGGTGGGGTAAGCCCACACCTTCATTTTACAAATGAGGGAGCTAAGGCCAACCAATTAAGATGTACCCTAGAGTCCTTAAAGGGAAATGTATAGTCCACAAGATACCATCTGAGGAGAAGGAATAGATCTCGGGATCTAAGCATCAAAGGGAATGGAAGGACAACCTGCCCAACCTTACTGAAGCCTTCATGAGTTGAACTGGACCTGGAGCAAGAGGCAAAGGGAGGAACTGAAAAGAGACATTGACAGGGGGACATCTTTCACATCCCCCTGTCAATGTCTCTTTTCAGTTGTACCCCCACTTCAAGGTCTGAGGGAAGTTCCCAAGACAAGGTCTGCTCTTTCTTGAACTCCTTACCCCCTGTGCCTAACCAGAAACTTCATCTAATTGTAAATACTCTTCCTTCTCTTTTGCCTAAATATTTCCTATATCCTAGTTCTTGCCTCAGATATAAAAAGGCTGAGTGTTAGCTAAAGTTGGATATGTTTAAAGTAGGGCAAGGAACCAACTTTCTTTTTGGATGTTGGGAATTTTCCTAACTAGGGGCTCCAAGCACTTATTATTATATTACTAACTTTTCATCTGATGTAAATTCCATAAAACATCAGAGGAGGAGACTTCAAGGACCTAAGGGTCATTATAGTTCCCCTAGACAAAAAAAAAATCCAGCTAATTTTTTAACAAGTAACTAATTAAATCTCTAGAGATAAAGGGGATAGGGAGGAGAGAGCAGTACCAAGTACTGTACAGCCAACTATTACCCTCTACAGCAGGGGTCGGCAACCTATGGTTCTCGAGCCATATCTGGCTCTTTTGAGGGCCAGATATGGCTCTTTCTGCAGGAGCCATAAAGTCCATTCTTTTCAGGCGTTGTTACAGGAGCGGCACTGTGAGCACTGTACGGCTCTCACGAAATTACATTTTAAAAAATGTGGCGTTTATGGCTCTCATGGCCAAAAAGGTTGCCGACCCCTAATCTACAGTAATACCCACAGCCATCAGAGTTAAACTATTGTTACAGTAGTTGCCTTTTCCTGGTTTTCTATGGAAAATTCATATTGAATTGTAATGGTTTTTATATGAAAAACCTTTCTTAAACCTCAGGTTTTGAGGGTCAGCCAGCTTCCTAGGAAAAGTGATTTACTTCTAGACCTCAGGGCATCTTACTGTACTGGCTTATGTTGGAGGCACAGTGAAGACCTGCTGCTTATTTATCCAGAAACAAGAACTCTCAGGTGGGAAAGGTCAGCAAGTTCTAACCACATGGCAGAGAGGAAGGGATATATTGATATCCTTCAGACTTACCTCTTTTCATGATAAAGTAATGAGGGAGGAGTTGGGGTCTCTAAGACCACCTCCTCAGTGGCTATTTGCCAATCAATATCAGGGATATTCAGATGAGGGACTAAGTGATGAGGTCACAAGAAGTATCATATTGGACAGCCTGAGTTTCCTGGGCTCTCTTTGTTCCTCTCTTTTGGCTGCATTCTCTTGAGCCCTGATCTTTTGCCCAAATGGCACTCTTTGGTGTCCTTTCACATGATGGAGGGAGTCCACTGACTAGTTTAGATTGTCTTGAGTGACTGTGTGATCAATTAACTTAAAATTAAGAAATACTGCCTCTTGAGAATTCCAGTTTTTACATCACTCTTAGCTCATCAACGTGCTTCCCAAAATATGACACCTAGAACAGAAGATAGTCCAGGTGATGTGGTATAACCAGGGCATACAATAATACAACTATCATTCCCATTTTTAAGACACTATGCCTCTCTAAATGTAGCCTAATTATCATCTCAGTTGTTTTGGATTTTTTTTCTCCTGCAATATCACATGTTGACGGATCCTAGGCTTGCAGTCCATTAAAAATCCCCAGATCTTTCTTGCATAAATTATTGTTTAGAACTACCTAATCCATCTGGTATCTGTGAAAAAAATTTTAAACTAAAACAAAGAACTTTGCACTTATTATTAAATTAATTATGAAATTCGATAATATCATTTTATTACATGAAAAGTATTTTTGGAATTAACAACGTCATCCTATGTGTTAGCTGTATCTCTCAGCTTTGTTCCATGTGTGAATTGTATTATTATGTCATCTGTCCCTTTATCCAAGACATTTATAGAAGTGTTACATGGTCAAGCACAGTTCCCTATGGATCTACTATACTTCCCTCCAAGCTAATATTGTTCCATTAATGAATACTCTTTGAGTCTAGTCATTCAATGAGTCATGGATTCACCTAACAGTGCAAGCATCTAATCCATATTTTTCCATCTTGTCCACAAAGATAACATGCTAAAATTTCTAGATGAAACTTAACTACCATATTCCCCAGACCTACTTGTCTAATAACTCTGGCAAAAAAGATTAGATCAATCTGACACGTCTTTTTCGTGATAAAACTATGTTCATTCTTATTGTTTACCTATTTCTTTTCAATAGGTTCACAAACCATCTCATTAACAATAAATCACATTTCCTACACTTTTGTTGTAGATCAATTTAGTGAGCCATATTGATTCCACTCTATGTAAGGTGAAACTGAGGCCTGGAAGGGTAAGTCAAATGAAAGGGTTACCCAATAGTAGCATCCTGGCTTCTGGGGATTGGGGCAGAAGAAAAGGAAGGAGGGAAGGAGGAGAGGGAAAGAAGGCAGAGAGGGAGATCAGGTGGGGGAAAGGAAGGGAGGAAGGAAGGAAAGGAGGGAGGAAGGAAGGAAGGGAGAATTATTTGGAATTTTTTCTGCTACATTTATGGTCACCAAAACTGTGTGTGTGTGTGTGTGTGTGTGTGTGTGTGTG
>NC_058130.1:403989674-404031113 GCF_016433145.1 Gracilinanus agilis
AGTGGAAGGAAGGAAGGGAATAAGGAAAGAAGGAAGGGAAGAAGAGAGGGAGGAAAGAAGATGAAAAGAAGGAGTTATTCCCTTTTTTCTGATCTGCCAGCTCCCCAACACCTGCCTCTCATCCCCACTCCCATGCACAAGACCCTTCAAAGAGGCATGTTTCTTTGTTTGTTCTCTCTGTTCTTCATTGAATTCCTCATCTGATCCTTTTTGGGATGTGAAGGTGATTCTGTATTCTCAAAGACTTAATCAGCGAAGTGCAAGCTATGACAGGTCCTATCAAGCTGAAAAGGTTTCCAGTATGAGCCTAGTAATAACTTTATGGTTGTCACCTAAGGACCAGCCTAGCTAAGTTCAGAAAGTCTGACCACATGGGTGGTCACAGGATGATGCAATTTCCACCCACAGCACCTCTCAAAGACCATCTACTAAGTTCCCCAGAAGTAGCCACCTGTAGCTAAGGAGGAATGACACAATGACCTCTGTCCAGAGAACCAAAAGATCACTAGCCTGATATTCCTCACCCCCACTTCCTCCAGTACCTGTCTCCAGCCCCACTATTTTTGGAAGCAGTAGTTAGGGGGAACAGAACACTCCACGATTCTTGGAAAAAGCAATAGAAGTCAGTTTAGGGAGAGAATCAGTAGCACTATGTACACAGTTAGGTAAGCTTTCCTTCAGATAAATGAAAATTTCCTAGTGGAAGCCACTGTCATCCCTTGATTTCTGTGTGGCCACCTAGCTTCCAACAAAGCCCAAAGACAAATACTAGGAAGTAGAGCTAAAAGATAGCGTGTTCTTGGTCTGACTACAGGTTGAGAAAAAGCAGTGAATTCTACTAGAAGTCACAAGGAGAGCATTGGGAAGTGAACACTGTGGACAGCACAGTAGAGAGCTGAATTTGGAGCAAGGAAGATCCAAGTCCAAATTCTGCCTGGGTAGCTTTCTCTCTGCTTCAGTTTCCTCATCTGTAAAATAGAGATAATGGCACCTGCCTCCCAAGACCAAATGAGTTAACATAAAAAATGCTTTTGAAAACTACATGTAAATATAATGTTATTAATACTAATTATTATTATTCAGTAGAACCAGCAGAGGAAAGCTTTTCTTGTTGGCTGTCTCACTGCTGCTCTGCACACAGGGTTGCATCTGTGTGTGGGACTCCTAGGAACTAACAAAGATGCACCCAAACAAACGCAAGCTCTTTTCATTGATGAAAGTCTATGGCATAAGGGGCAGCTGGGTAGCTCAGTGGATTGATTGCCAGGCCTAGAGATGGGAGGTCCTGGGTTCAAGTCTGACCTCAGACACTTCCTAGCTGTGTGACCCTGGGCAAGTCACTTGACCCTCCATTGCCTAGCCCTTACCATTCTTCTGCCTTGGAACCAATACACTATATTGATTCTAAGACAAAAGGTGAGGGTTTAAAAAAACTATGGCATATAAACTATGTACAGTTACATGCTGCAATGAACAAAAATTCTATAGCAAGTTCTTTTTCTTTAATTTTTAATTAATTTAATTAATTTAGAATATTTTTCCATGGTTACAGAATTTAACAAGCTCATTTTTAAAAAAGCCTCTCATTTTCTATTTTAGCACCAGTTCTAAGGAAGAAAAACAGCAAGGGCAAGGCCATTGGGGTTAAGAGACTTGCCTAGGGTCACACAGGTTAGGAAGTATCTTACACCAGATTTAAACCCAGGTCCTCCTGCCTTCAGGCCTGGTGTTCCATCCCGTGTTATCTAGGAACCTCTAAAACAAGTTTTAACTCAGTGTTCTATAAGTAATCTCGGTGATTATCATTTCACAACTCAGCGATAAAGTCCAGCCACAATCCTCCATCTCTGTGACTTCCAAAAACTCAGCGGGCCTCTCCCAGATGATACCAACTGAAAAGGGACAGATTCGGCATCTGCCTTCTCCCAGGACAGAGCCCCAAGCCCCACGGTCCAGACCCAGAACCCTCCAGGCTGCAGGGAGCTGCTTCTCCTAGGCAGAGAATTTGGGCCTGGAAAGGAATGTTCTTGTTTAATTCTCCGGGGAATTGGAGGAAAGAGCCGAGGGGTACGGGGGAACTGGAATGGCAGAACCGGTAAATTCATCCAGGCAAAGGAATAAATCCGCCAACCCGTCTGGGTGGGGTGGGGAAAGGATTATATCTCTGTGCCATCTAAGCAGCCAGTTGAAAAGTTGAAAGCACTAGCCACAGCCAACTGTTTAGTCTGCATATTCCCTGAGGCTCTATGGGGCAGTTTTCTGTGGGATTGTGTGTTCGGTTTGGCTTGGGCTAGCCATAGCCGGAGGCCTGTTTTGAGTTCTTTTTCATAAGAGGTGGGTAAGCTTTGGACCTGCTTCACTTTGAAGCTGACATGGGTGCCCCGGACCACAAAGACTTGGCACGCTGACCTGCTTGGATGGAACTCCATGATAGAGCTACAGCCCTGGAGAAACCACCGTGGCCAGTTTGACTTGCTCCGAAAGTCAATACAGCGATGAGATTTTATGGAACACTTTCTCTGTGCCTATTCCTGTGCTCACGACATGAGTGACAGAAGAAAGGGAAGGCAGTCACTAGCCTGGAAGCCTGAGGGCATAACAATGCCAGGCTTGAGAAGAGCAGTAGAATAAATAGAGAGAGGGCATCATGGACTAACTGAGACAAGCGAAATCTGATTAAGTGCCAAATGAGGGCTGGCGTAGTGCTAAAGGGATTTTTCAAAGGTGTCGCTTATGGCTCTGGAGATGCCCCTTTCCTAAAGGGGTCCTTCCTTGAACTCTCATAGACCGGTCTTAAGGGGGGAAATGACCCAAAAAGAGAAGGGAGAGAATTAGCTTTATTCACACTCTTCTTCCTTTTTCTCTCACTCCCAAAATACCTGGGAAAATCTGAAACAAAACTTAGTTATGAGGTGACATCTGGGGTGTCAGTGGCTAGAGAGCCAGGCCTCGAAAAGGGAGATGGTGGGTTCAAATCTGGCCTCAGAGACTTTCTGGTTGTGTGAGCCTGGGCAAGTCACTTGACCCCAGTGGCTTAGCTCTTACCTCTCTGCCTTGGAACCAATTCTTGGTGTTGATTCTACGACAGAAGCTAAGAGTTTAAAAAAATTTTTTTAGTTATGGTTTATGCCTGAAATATCCCCCAAAACACATCAACAGGAGGCTTTCCAGTAAAAGTTATTCAATGTACAGAGCCTATACTAAGTAGTAGATTTCAGCTAAAAGGGAGTAACTGATTTCCTCCATCACAAAAAGAAATTTAATCCATTACAGACTCGGAAGTATACATTTTATAGGGATTTAAATTGCTCCTGTGGTATCTTTGGAAATAGGGAATTCCCAGGTGAGGAAACTCTCCCCACCAAGGCAAATCAACATCTGCTTTGTGATTTAGAGCCAGTTGCCTAGATCACTGATAGAGTCATTGCCTTGTTCCCACACAGTTGAGTGTGTGCCAGAGGACTTGAACCCAGATCTTCCTGACTTCAAGGCCAGCTATCATCTATCCACTCTGCCACACTGGCAAATTCTTAGAACATGAAACCTTAACCTGTCACTGCTCTAATGCCCCCAAGAGGTGAGAAAGACTTGTGGGAATGCTGAACAGACTCACCTAACTTATTCTGCACTATCCAAGCAATAATTTTATGTCCAGATCCTCTGGATGTCTCATTTTCCTGGCAGTGGTCATCTTCACTTCTGAGAAGAAAGCACCTCCCAGTGGAAAACCAGCACCCAGTCCCAAAGACTCCAGACTTCTTGAGCTCACAAGGTTGTCACTATCGTTGGAAACATGCATCCCAGAGAGGAGCTAGGTGGCTCAGTGGATAGAGAGCCAGCCCTAAAGACAGAAGTTCCTGAGTTTGAATCTGGCCTCAACCACTTCCTAGCTAGGTGACCTTGGGCAAGTCTCTTAACCATAATTGCCTAGCTCTTACCATTCTTCTGCCTTGAAACAGATATATAGTATTGATTCTAAGATGGAATCAAAAGGAGTTTTAAAAAATAAAAAGATAAATGAAGAGGGGCAACTAGATGGTCAGGTGGATAAAGAGCCAGGCCTGGCGAGAAGTCCTGAGTTCAAAGCTGGCCTCTGATACTCCCTAGCTGTGTGTCCCTGGGCAAGTCATTTAACTCCCATTGCCTAACCCTTGCCACTCTTCTGTCTTGGAACCAATACTTAGTATCAATTTTAAGACAGAAGATAAGTTTGATTTTTTAAAAAGATCAATTAAGGACCCTTTTTCATGGCGTGAATAGAAGTTGAAGATTCCCCCTTGAACCCTAGCATGGACCACATTAAATGAAGCTGGAGGAGGGTGGAGATGGCATCTCTCTTAGTAACAGGAAGGACTTTGTTGCTAAGGTAGAAATCAATCATTCAATACCCTTCATTAAGTCCTTATTCCGTTTCAAGCACTGAGCTAAATCCTGGATATCCAAAGAAGGGCAGAAGACCCTCCCTGCTCTCAAGGAGTTCATAGTATAATGGGGGAGGTACTACACACAAACAAGCTATCTGCAGGATAAATCGGAAATGAGCATCAGAGGGAGAGCCCTAGAGTTAGAGGGGATTGGGAAAGGCTCCCTATAGAAGGTGGGATTTTACCTGGAACTTGAAGAAAACCAGGAAGTTAGGAAGCAGAGATGAGGAGGAAAGGCATTCCAGACATTAGGAGAGCCAGTGAAAAGACTGGAGTCAGGAGAGAGAGTGTCTTTTTTTTGAGGAACAGGAAGACTAGTATCAATGGATCACAGAGTGATGTTGCAAGGTATCGAAGAGATTGTAGGGCATAATAAAACTGGAAATGGGGGGGAGCGCTAGGTGGCTCAGAGGATTAAGAGCCAGGCCTAGAGAGAAGAGGTCCTGAGTTCAAAACTGGACTCAGCCACTTCCTAGCTATGCTACCCTGGGCATGTCATTTAACCCCAATTACCTAGCCCTTACCACTCTTCTGCCTTGGAACCAAGACTTAGTATTAAGTAGAGTTTAAAAAAAAAAAAAGAAAAAGAAAACTGAAAATGTGGGAGGAAAAGGAGGTTGTGAAGGGCTTTAAACACTAAATAGAGGATTTAAGTTTGAACCAGAAGGTGATAGGGAGCTACATCCAATGGGGGCATGATCTGTACTTTAGGAAGATCACTTGAACAGCTGAGAGAAGGAAGGATTGGAATGGGGAGAGACTTGTGGCAAGCAGACAACCAGGAGGGGTATTGCGATAGTCCAGGCATGAAGGGATAAGAGAGTGGACCAGGGTAGTGGCAGTGTCCGAGGAAAGAAAGTGTATTTGAGAGATGTCACAAAGGTAAAATCAATAGGCTTTGGCAACAGATTGGATATGAGAGATGAGAGTAAAGGATGTCATTTAGGTTATAAAGCAGGGTGACTGGGAAGATGGAGGTGCCCTCAATGGCAAGAAGAAAGTCAAAAAGAAGGTAGTGTTGGGGGCAGGGGTGAAGATGATGAGCTTAGTTAGGGACACGTTGAGATTAAGATGTTTATAGGACATCTAGTACAAATTGTTCAGTAGGGAATTGGAGATATGAGATTTGAGGTAAGCAGAGATTAGGGCTAGATAAGTAAATCTGAGAATCATTAGCATAGAGATGATGATTGAATTCATGAGAGCTGATGAGATCACCAAGTGAAATAGTACGGAGAAAGAAGAGAAGAGGGCCCAGGATGGAGGACTGTGAGATATCCACAGTTATTGTGCTTGCCTGGCATGATGAGCCAGCAAAAGAGACTGAGGAGAGGTCAGAGAGGTAGGAGAACCAGGAGAGAGTAGTATAACGAAAACCTAGAGAGAAGAGGGTTTCAAAGGGAAGAAAATGATCAATAATGCCAGAGGCTGAAGAGATGTCACAAAGGATGAAGACCGAGAAAACTGCCATTAGACTTGGCAATTAGGAGATTGTTAGTGACTTTGGAGAGAGCAGCTTTGAGTTGAATGATGAGATCAGAAGCTAGTTTGTAGAGTTAAGATGAGAATGAGAGGAAAGGAAGTGGAGAAACCTATTTTAGAAGGCCTTTTCAAAAAAGAGTTTAGCCATAAAGAAGAGGAGAGATATGAGATGATAACTAGCAGGGACGGATGGAATAAGACTTTAGATAATGTTACTAAATAGCTCTAATAAAGAACTATAGCACCTGAGGTTACGTCCTAAATTCACATGGAAAAGGATAAGTACTATAGAAAAGGCTATCTAAGATTCAGGGTACTCTGTTATTCTGAAGCCATCAATGAACAAATATTTGAATGCCTGTTATGAACCAGGCACAATTATTGGCACTGGGGTTACAAAAGAAAAATTTTCAGTCATGTCTGACCCTTCGTGTCCTCATTTGGGATTTTCTTGGCAAAGATACTGGAGTGGTTTGCCCTTTTCTTCTCTAACTCATCTTACAAATAAGAAAACTGAGATAAACAGGATAAAGTAACTCACCCAGGGTCACACAGCTAGTAAGCCTTTGAGGTCACATTTGAACTGAGGAAGAAGAGTCTATCTGACCCCAGGGCCAGCATTCTATCCAATGTGCTCTCAAAAAAAACTTAACATCGTATCAAGATAAACAACATATACAGAAATAAGCTCATAGAAAACATTTATATAAAATAAGAATTCTGCCACTTAAAACCACCAATATATTTCACCACAGTCGTCTGCACTGCATGTCGCCTCTGAGTAATTCCTGCTGGTCACTGCTCTGTCGGGCACATTGTCTTCACTAGATGCTGTTCTACTGGATATATTATTTCCATCTGCTACTATAAGGTGCAGCCCCAACTTAGACACAAGGTTTTGGACTTTCTGCCTGCTTCCAGTTTCTGGCTTTAACTGAAGTCTTTGCTATGGTGCTAACTCTTCCTGATGAGAAGAATGAATCCTTTTCATTTAAAGTCCCAAAGCCTTTTACACTGTTTTGGGAAAGCAGCAGTCCTTAGCCATGGGACAGCAAAAGTCCTCCTTAGGAAGAAGCTTTTCCAGCTTTTTTCCCATCCAGTTTGTCTGTTCCACTCAAAGTCTCATATAAAACAGACTTTCTTCTCCAGAAGTTCATTTTGGCCCAGGTATCAAGCTTTTTAGAACACAAAGCAAAAAGGTTCCTAGTTAAACAGCCAGTTGCCTCATTCTTTTAACTACTTTTTAATTTTTTCAATTTTAATTTTAAATTTTTTCCATGGTTCCATGATTCACGTTTTCTCCCTCCCCTCATCCCTCCCCCCACCCAGAGCTGACAAGCAATTCCACTGGGTTAAACATAGATATAGATAGATATAGATATTATCCCTTGAACCCATTTCCATATTATTCATTTTTGTAAAAGAGCAATCCTTTAAAACTAAACCCCAAATCATATACCTATAATAAACAAGTGCTAAATCATGTGTTTTCTTCTGTTTCTACTCCCACAGTTCTTTCTCTAGATGTGGATAATGTCCTTTCTCATCAGTGCCTCAGAATTGTCCTGGATCATTACATTGCTGCTAGTAGAAAAGTCTGTTTCCTTTGGTCATCCCACAATGTTACAGTTTCTGTGAATAATGTTCTCCTGGTTCTGCTTATTACACTTCACATCAGTTCATACTACCTTTTAATTTTAATGAATTTTATTGCTATATTTTGTTTTTCTGCCACCTACATTTCACCAACCAGGTGGCACAGTGAATGGAAAATCATACCTGCAGTCAGGAAGATACATCCTTCTGAATTCAAATCTGGCCTCAGGCATTTACTAGCTGTATCACCCTGGGCAAGTCATTAACCCTATTTACATCAGTTTCCTCATCTGTAAAATGAGCTGGAGAAGGAAATGACAAACCACTCCAATATCTTTGCCAAGAAAACCCCAAATGGGCTCACGAAGAGTCAGACACAACTGAAATGACTTAATAACAACATTTCCTATTCTATTCTTTCTCTGCCTCCTCTAGGAGAACCATCTCTTATAATAAAGAACCCCCCCAAAAAAGGAAGAAAAAATTCGCAATACTTATTGACACATTGAAAATGCCTGGCATTATATGCAGTAGCCATATTCATGGGTCCTAGCTTCTGCAAAAGGCTTAGAGATGTGTCCTCTTATACCTTCTCATTATAATTTCATGGCATTCAGCTTGGGTTGTTTTGTTATTTTTTTTATTTTACATTACTCTAGGCATTATGTATGTTGTCTCCATGTTTAGTATGGGATCATATAAATTTTGCCATGTTTCTCTATATTCATCATGTTCTTCATTTCTTAGAGACAGTAACATTCCATTATATTCATGTACCATTAGTCATTTGGTCATTCCCTAATAAATGTGCATGTGCTTTGTTTCTAGTTCTTTGCTGCTACAAAAATGCTACTATAAATATTTTAGTATACATAAGACCTTTCTTTGGGTCATTGACCTCTTGGGATACAAGCCTAGCAGTAGAATCTTTACACCAAAGAGTGTGGCCATTTTAGTCACTTTGTTTCTATAATTCCAAATTGTTTTCTAGAGTGGTCATACCAATTCACATCTCTAACAATAATTCATTGGTGTGACTGTCTTTCCACAGCCCTTCCAAAAGTGGATGTGTTTTGTTATCTTTATCAATTTGCTGAATGTGAGGTGAAATCTCAGGGTTGTTTTGATTTATATTTCTCTTGTTATTAACTATTTGGAACATTATTTCATATGAACATATGAAACAAACCTTTTGACAACTGTTTGGTTATATCCTTTGACTACCTATCTATTGGGAAATGACTTTTGGTCTTATGCTTTTTTCCATTAAATGTTTATGTAACTTGAATGTCAGACTTTCAAAGATATCTGAGGGTCAATGAGCAGAGAGCTAGACCTGGAGATGAAGAGGTCCTGGGGTAAAATGTGGCCTCAGATACTTCCTCGTTGTGTCACCCTGGGCAAGTCCCTTAACCTCAGTTGTCTAACCTTTATCACTCTTCTGCCTTGACCAATATATAGATTCTAAGAGAGAAGGTAAGGGGTTTTATTTTTTAAAAGATATTTAGAGACAAAGATCAGTAAACCATTTACTTTCTTATCCTAATCGAATTAATTTTGTTCAATCAAAGCATTTCAATTAAATGTATTCAAAATTATTCATTTTCAGCCCCTAGACACTAATGCATTGTTACTAGAGTTGTGAACTGATCCAACTCTTCTGAAGGGAGGAGGGAGGAAAATAAGTTTGGTCATATAACTTTAGGAAAGCTTGTGTGGAAATTTATATGTAATTGGGGGAACTTTTTAAATTAAATATATACACATATATGTATATGTACATATATGTTTGGATAGATAGATAGATAGATAGTCCGATAGACAGATAAAATGAGCTGGAGAAGAAAATGGCAAACCACTACAGTATCTCTGCCAAGAAAACCCCAAATTGGGTGAAAAAAATTTGGACTCAACTGAAAAAAAACTGACTAACACAAACAAAATCAATGCAAGGAAATATCTAAGAGAGAGGAACTACTAGCAGGAAATTAGAGAAAGAGGAAAGACTTCACAGAGCATGGAGGTCCAGAGCCTAGCTTTGAAAGAAAGACAAAGATTCTGATAGGCAGAATTGAAAAGGAATGGCTTGTGTGAACTTATGTCGGTAACAGATGGAATAACATATATGAAGAACAGGAAGGTCAATTTGCTTGGATCTGAGTTCAGGAAGTGGAGCAATGCACAACCAGGCTGGCAAGGCAGATTTGAGGAGGATGTCAAAGCAAGGAGAGGATATATTTGATCCTAGAGACAATAGCTTGATTTTGTTTATAATAATTTTGTTGATCAGGGGAGCAACAGTGGTCATCACACTTGTGCTTTGGGGGTATCATTTTAATAGGTGTGCTCAGAATGGACTGGGGAAGAGAAAGATTTGAAGCAGAAACACTATTTAGGAGGCTTTTGTATTACTCCAGGTGAAAGGTAATGAGGGCCTTAGAGTGGTGACTGAGTGAGTAGAAAAGAAGAAATCTATTTCTCCATTATATGGAGTCAGTGAGAGTAAGGAGTCAAGGATGATACCAGAAGTTGTGGATCTGAGTAACTAAAAGAAATAGTTAGAATGTAGAATGTAGAAATAGCAAAATTCAAAAGGATGTGTAGAGGGCAGTTAGATAACTTAGTGGATAGATAGTCAGGCTTGGAGACAGGAGATCCTGGGTTCAAAACTAGCTTCAGATACTTCCTAGCTGTATGGCTCTGAACAAGTCACTTAACTCCAGTTTCCTAAACCTTACCACTCTTCTGCCTTGGAACCAATACACAATATTAATTCTAAGTCAGAAGGAAAGGGTTTTAAAAAAAAACAACAAAGAGTATCCAAGAGGAAAAGATAGCTAACAGTGTTAAATGGCTCAGAGAGATCAAAAAAGGATAATAATAAAAATAAGCATTTATTTGATTTCACTTTATCCTCACAACTCTGGGAGGTAGATGCTATATCCCAATTTTACAGACAAGGAAACAGAAGCAAGCAGGGATTAAGTGACTTTCCCAGGTTCACACAGGTAGTAAAAGTGACTGAGATTGAACTTTAATTCAGATCTTCTTGACTCCAGGTCCAGCATGGTGTCATTTAGCTGCCTCAGGAGGTTTGAAGAAAAGCTTTTTTATTTTTTCATTTTTTTATTTTAATAACAAATATCCACATTTTTCCAAAGTTATATGATCCAAATTGTCTCTCTATCTTCTTCCCTCTCCCTTCCTGGAGCTGATAAGCAATTCAATCTGGGTTATATATGTATTATCACACAAAACATATTTCCATATTATTCATATTTTTAAATTGTTATCTTTATTTTATTCCAATAACAAATTTACATATAAGTTTTCCAAGGTTACATGATTCATGTTCTCTCCTTCCCTTCTTCCCTCCCCCTCCCAGAGTCAAGCAATTCCACTGAGTTATACATATATTATCACTCAAAACATACTTCCATATTGTTCATTTTTGTAATAGAGTAATCTTATAAAACCAAAACTCCAAATCATATACCCAAATAAACAAGTGATAAATCCTCTATTTTCGTCTGCATTTCTACTGTCACAGTTCTTTCTCTAGAGGTAGAGAGCATTCTTTTTCATAAGTTCATTTTTGTAAGTGAATAATCTTATAAAACCAAAACCCCAAAACATATGCCCAAATAAACAAGTAAAAAAATCATATGTAGGAAAAGCTATTTTAATTTTATAATTAAAAGATCATTGATAACTTTAGAGAAAGCAATACTTCTATTCCTAGGTGTTCTATTAGCACTTAGGATTCAACAGTCCCAAACTGAAATTGTCTTCTTATCTCCAAACTTGCCCCTTTCCCCAACTTTTCTAATTTTATTGTGGTGCCACCTTTCTCATAATCACTGACTCATAAATTCAAACCCAAGGTTTTCTCCAATCAAGTTCCAGCCTACCTTGCTAGTTTAGGAAGATAAATAACCTTAGTTAATCCAGGCCCAGGACCATTCAACTGCATGACCCTGGGCAAGTCATTTAACCTCTGCTGGACTCAGTTTCTTCATCCATAAAATAGAAAGAAAATCAGCATTTGCATTATAGGGTTGTTGTGAGGATCAAATGAGACAGTCCAGATAAAGAGCTTTGCCAACCTTAAAGCACTATATACATTTTAACTATTATTATTATTGTTAACCTCACCCCTTACTTCTTCCACTCTATTTTCTGATCAAAGTAGACACTAATCTTTTCTTATCCTTCTCATCATGCCTTTTCTGTTTCTGGGTCTTTGCGCATGCTGTCTTATATGCCTGGAATGGTCACTCCCACCTCTCCCCTTGCTGGAATCTTTTTTTTTCCTTTGACGCCCACCCCAGATGTCATGTCCTCTCTGGAGGAGCCCCAGCTGTAAGTGATCTCTCCCACTTTATTTCTCTCATTCCATTCTGTCTGGGCCTTTCCTTTGCAAAGAGGCCCAATTCCTTATGTTAGGATTATAATTTATATATACATGTATGTGTGTATGTGTGTGTATAATGATCATATCTTACTGACATATCTTAATGATTTGAATAATTTATATCAAATTTATATCATAGCCACCCCCACATGTTTGTCTCATTTGTTTGTACCAGACTGTCTGGGGTCAATAATTATATCTTCCATTCCCTCCCCCTTTCGTTTTATTTATTTATCCTGCCATCTCTGTATCTTCAACACTAGCAGAGGGTTTTCTACAGAGTGGGGACTTACGAGATGTTTACTGTTCTTTGAATAGGGAGATGCTCGAGTCTATGGATGTTTGTCAAGTTCATAATAATAAGGAGGGGTTGTTTTGTTTTGCTTTTTTGAAAAAAAAAAGATGTTTACTGAACTGAATTGGTATGGGATTTGAGCCAGGCTTTGAAGGATGGGGAGGATTTGGACAGTGTGATCTTTGTCCAATTCTCAGATGAACTCTTTCAAAAACACCCAAACTGTTTCTCAAATCCCTTAAATGCGCCACGTTGTACCGAAGGTTTGAAGCAATCTTTCAACTATTTCTATGGGCTCTGCTCACATAGCTCACTGACCTCTACTCCCTGGCATTTTGCCCCCTTTCCCTTCCCCACTTCTTTCTTACCCAGAACAATCGCATGCACTGCCAGATGGAATGAAAACCCACTGAAGGGAACAGAAAAGGGAGCCAATGGTCCTTCTCCTTAGGTCTGCTGCCTGGTTCCCATTATGGTCAGGCTGCCTTTTTTCCAGGTCCTGGTTATTTGATGCCTCAGCTCATATTTATAGCTAGATTAAACCTGGATATTAATGGATCTCTGTAAATGAAGCCTCAGCCCATTTGTTGAAAGTCAGCTTGGAAAAGTACTGTGCTTGTCTCCCTGAGGGTGATGCCCTAGGGAAGATCAGAGAGGAATTGAGAAGAGGAGAATGAAGATGGAAGCAGAGAAGGGTACCTGGATGTTGGCAAAAACCACTTGGAAGCTCTGCCCCTTCCTCCATTCTTGTGCCCTTTGTCTGCCCCCTCAGGCGGCAATGTTGCCATCAACCACAGAGAGGGTGATGCTGACCCTGAGTAAAAGTGAATCTCCCCAGTCTTAGCAGTAACCTAATACCACTGAAGTCAAGGGTGCTCCCATCTTCTGAGGCAAGAACGAAAATGCTGCAACATTTCTCCTTGCCAAACACTTTCAACAGCATTCCCACACCTGCCAAGATGATCAACTTGGTTCATATATTCATTCAACAGATTTGTATTAAGCACCTGATGTATTCAGATCATTATGTACTTGACACAAAAGAAGATAGAAGGTTTAGCCAAGATCTGGTTCCTGCCCTCAAGTACTTTATAGTTTAATGAAGGATGTCACAAGCTAAAACTCTGTGACATGCAATAATACTTGGTATGTACAGTAGAGAGATACAAAATAAAGTGCTATATTAGGTCTGAAAAAGAATAATCCTAAAGTGATATGTTACGGCTTCATAGACAAGATGGCATTTGAGTTGGCTGGATAGGAATGGAATTCAATTCAATTCAATTCAATCCAGACTTCCCATCTTTACTAGCAGTCTTGCCCCACAGGATGCCTCTGTCCTGGGTCCTGATTGATGAGTCCCTTGTTGGAATCCCTATTTCATGAAGGCTTATGACCATACTTACTTCATTCTCAGCTCAATTCATTCTCTGTACTTCTTTACTTCCACATCCACAATTTTGCCTCCCTTCATACACACCACCCCCTTTGCCTCCCAGTTCTCCTCTATATTTTTGTCTTCCCCTATTAAAAATGTATGCTCTTTGAGGGTAGAACCGACCATTTTTGCTTGTATTTCTATTCCCAGTGCTCAGGACAGTACCTTGTATATAGTAAGTACTTAATAAGTATTTAATCTATCCTTGAAGCAGCTGTGGCATAGAGAACAGAAAGCCATCCTTGGAGTCGAGAAGATTTGAGTTCCAGTGCTGCCTCTAACAGCTACTGACTGGGCAACCCTGGGAAAGTCACTTAACCTTTCACCAACCTCTTGGTTTGGACATACTCTAAGACTTTGAGTTGCAGAGCAGATCAATTGTAGAAAGAGTTTCCTTACTGGGAGTTTCCAACGCCACTGAAGTCATGGCCTATGACAAAAAAAATCCACAGGAATTCAGTGGATGAAGAAGAGGAGAAATATTCCAAGTATAGGGAGGAGACTGAATAAAGGCACAAAGTCCATAGGTTGAGTAGGTTTAGAGGTTCTATATATAGAGTGGAGAACTGTAGAATATTGCCAGATTATAATAGGCCTTGAATTCTGGGCAAAGGAGTTTAAATTTTATTTGGCAGGAAACAAGGAGGTACTAAAGATTTCTGAAGAGAGGAATGACATGATGAAATATTTGCATAATAAAGATTATCCTAGCTCCCCTGTGAAGGATAACTCGGGGGAGGGGAGAGAAGGAGGGGAGAAGAGAGGTGGGAAGACATGTTAGGAAGCTGTTGTAATAGTTCAGGAAAGTGATGAGGGGGCATACTTGGTGGTATAAGTAGGAAAAGGGAAGAGAGAAAAAATATGAAAGATGTCAGGGAAGTTGTAACATGGATAATTAGGGAAACCCCTGCCAAAGTGCCAGAACTCATGGTGTATCTCCATGAATGAGGTTCTCTGGCTCACCTCTGCAATGGTTACAAGCTCACCCTCATGAATGAAAAGGAATGAATTAAAAAAAACATTAAGTATTTACTATGTGCTGAGCACTAAAGATAGAGAAAAGAAACATGGAACAATCTCTGCTCTCAAGGAATTCATAATGTAATGGGGAGTGGGGGATAATATTTATAGGAAGGTTCTGCTTCAGGGAAAATGGAAAGGACTGGTAGTTCTTTGGGTTTAGCAGTAGGGATGGTAACAATGCCTGGTGGATCTGGAGGACACAGAAGCAGGGTAGATAGCAAGACCTAGAGGACAGGGTGCACAGAGGCAGTGCAAATGGTTAGGCACAGTGGTCTTCAAGCCAACTGGAAGGATTGTAGTTGGTGATTTCTTGCTCATCCAAGTCATGTAAATGGCTATGTCTGCTCTGAAGTCTTGGAGAAGCCTAGCCCATGACTGTTGAAGATCAGGGAGTGTGTCCAAAGGTAAAAGTAGAGCAGGGGTTATGGGAATGTGGTGGGGGTGGAGTGAAATAAAAGTTAAAAGGGAGAAAGGGAAGGTTCAGAGAAAGGGCTCCTTCCCTATAGCAACTGCTCCACTGGGCCCTACAGGCACCACTGAAATCATTCAAATCTTTATTTATCTTTAAGATTTTTGTCCCCATTTGTTAAAGAATGGATTCCCCCCAAGTTATGAATCAATTTATAATAAAGTTACTTGCAATCTAGTTTTTTAACATGTGTTCTTTGTTTAAATTGAATTATCTATAACTATCTCCTTGCAAGACTTTGTTGGTGACATATCTGATGAAATAGAAACAAACAAGACATAGTTTTATATATATATTATTACATAATATATATATTTGTTAAATGATATCTTCTCTAATGGGGGGAGGTGGGAGATCCCTGGGAATCTTAATGTAGCAAGCTAATTAATTAAAAAGCATGTCTCTTTTGTCCTGAAGGATTGATTTTTTTAAATAATAGCTTAAATGCATTATTAAAATTTGATACAGGAAGATATAAAAAAATAGAATAAGTAACTTCAGAAGGCAGGAAGTTCTATGTTACTGAAGATCTTCAAAGTCTAGGTGATGACTTGTTGGAGCTTCATGTAGGGGGATCTTTGGAACATAGATTTAGAAAAGAAATAATGTTCTTAGGCTACCTCCAACTCATTCAATTTACAAATGAGGAATCTGAGGCACAGAAAGGTTAAGTGATTTGCCCAAGATCTCGAAGATAATTGGATTAGATCAATGATGTCAAACTCAATTAGGAATGGGGGCTACTAAACTATCCATAAGGATCCCAGCAGCCTCATAGTGACTAAGAAAACCATATATTGACATTATCTAGGTTCTATTATATTTGCATTTATGTTGTTAAATATTTCCCAGTTTACAGAAGAGAGAGTTGGAAGTTATTTCTCCTCTTAAATTTGAGTGAGTACCTTCCCTTCTCACTAGCCAATTGTTTTCCACACATCCCTTAGTTATAGGTACCATGGGAGCATAAGGATCAACCAGGAGCCAATAGTTACATGTCATATTAGCCCAGGGTCCTTTGTTCCTCGAAATTGAAAAAGAGCCAGGGTAGACTTAGCTCCAAGGGAAGTGCCAAACTGCTATTGCATAACATTTAAAGATTTACAAAGCATTTAGAAATTGTTCTGTGAAGAAATTAATGTATTATTATTCTTATAGAAGTAATAAATAAAATAAGAGTCAGAAAGATTCAATGATCAGTCTAAGGTCACATAAAGCATACATATCAGAGCCAAGATTTGAATCCAAGTTTTCTGTTACAATGTGCTCTTATCTCTATACCACACTGCTTCTAGAAAGAAAGAGAGGAAGAAGAGGAATAGGAAGAAATGAAGAAAAACAAAAGAGAAAAGAAAGTGTGGCCTATAATAAGGAATTGGAAGGAAACTCTAACACTGACAATTTAATGTCATCCTCAGTGCCCTGGAAGCACCTACCATTACCATAGGAAAAGCTAATTGGGATCTCAGAGGAAGGATAGGGACTGTAAAAAAGAGAGTCCAACAGCCTAGTAGGTTGGATTTTCCTCATCAGTAAAAGATTCATTTGGTTGGTAGGTCTAGACAGGAGCCAAGATCATAGTTATAGAACTGTAAGGGACCTAAGGGGCCATTTAATCTAATACCTTCAAAATATAGGTGACACATATATTGGGGGTAGACTGGCCAATATAGGGCAAGTTCTTTAAGAAAGGGCAGATATCCTCTGTCTAATCTTAATAATATGGCCACCTGGAAGATTGCTATGAGACTCCTTCCAAACATGATGACTCAGGTATTTATTCTATGTGATTATGAAGATCCCTAATTGGCTCATGAAGTTGGAATAACTAACTACAAGGATTGCTGAGCCAGAATTTGGGAAACATACAAAAGGGGCAACCCTCCCTCCCACCATTTCCTCTTGGGTTTGAAGCGTGAAGGCTATTTTGAGCTACATTCAGAGAGTTTGGTGGGAGAAGACTGGCTTTCCTATTTTTCACGTGTGTCTATGGGACTGTATCTCTTTGTATTTTTTAAATTTTACTTCCTATTTATTTGTAATTTATTTTTTCCTAATCTAAGGAAAACAAGCATTCTGTGATGGAATTGTCTAGGAGACATGTTGATTTCAGGAGATCCAGAGGTTACATCAGCATATGGAGCTGAGTGGTAGCAGTAGCAGTGTCTAACAGATGTAGTAGCAGAATGGTAGTGGCTGACAGGAGTGTAATTACTTTCAGAGGAAGTACTTGCAACTGATGCAGAAAGACAGCACCAGAAGATGCAGCAGCTTCAGGGAGGATAACCTGTTATAGTAAAGAAAAGGACCAGAATAGAACATAGGAGCACAGCTGAATAATTTTCCTAGAAGAGATCTAAAAAGAAAGGGACTTTCAATGCTGGACTTAATTATTCCTTTGCCAGATGTAACCTATGAATTATGTGCCTTGCTATCATTGTTTCTTAAGTCTGTATTCACTCTTATCTTGGATGTTGTATATATTTATTTTTTGAGGAAATGTTTTGTAAATTCTTCTTATTATGCCATTCCAGTAAATGCCTTTCCTAAAAGCTAATTAAGGCTAGTAGCTGACAATGAGGAACCTACCAATGGGGGCTCAGAAGCTACACAAATGAAGGTGTGGAGACAGAAGGCAGAATAATTATTTTATACATCAGATTCTCAGCAAGAGTCCATGATATTATGTTCCTGAGAATCCAAGATCCACAGATGACTGACTGACTCCCCCTACATCTGAAGTGAATGATCTTTGCCAAGGTTTTGCAGTCTATGACCAAAGAAATCCTAGAAGGTCTAGAATTATTGCAAAGACATTCCTGAAATCTGCACATGCAGCAAGCATCATTTTTTAAAAATCTTCATTGTATGAATCAATGAAAATTTTCATTTTTATTTTATTTTATATATAGTTATAGTTATATTTTATATATTTATTTTATACAAAATATGCATTCTGTAAAGTGAATTAAAAATCTCACATATTTGTGTCATTGCTTTTCAACTGCATGCAGATACTGCTGTGATGAAAAAAATTGTCAATTCATTTTAAAACATTACTAAATTCACAGAAGCTTTTTGTCATTGTGGATTTTCTCAATCAAATACTGAAGGGCAGTTTGGCCAGTAAATAGTCTGCTTTAGCATAAGAAGGACCTGTGTTTCAGTCCTGCCTTTGACAGAGACTGGCTATGTAGCCCCGGGCAAGTCTCTTAACCTCTCAGTGCTGCCAGGCACTTTAAATGGGTATAAATAATCAGATAAATGTTACACACGTGTGAGTATTTGGCCTGGATCTGAGATTTCACTGATTTGTTCCTGGTGAAGAAATTCCCTATTCCTGTGCAGATCAGCGACTGTTCTGCAGTTTCAAGTATCTGCCAGGTTAAGGGACTTGCTCAGGGTCACAAAGTCAGCATGTGTCAGAGGCAGGACTGAAACACAGATCTTTCTTTAAGCTGAATCAGGCTCTGTCTTCACTGGCCAGGCTGCCCTTCAGTATTTGATTGCCTTTCAGTGTTTGCGTGTGTACACAGAGATACATATGTATCTATCTACATATATGTAGATATATTATGTATGTATGTATACTCAAGTGTATATGGGGAAGGAGGGAGAGAGGAAGAGGAGGGGAGAGACAGACAGAATCACTGACTTTTTTTAAAAGGTGAGTCCTTAGAAAGCCTGGGAGCCACTCACACTGGGTGGAAGAGAATATAGTGGAGGGGGCACTGGACTTCAGTCAGGCACTCCGAGGCTGACGGATGCCTGCTAGCTGCGTGACGCTGGGTACTTAGCACTAAAACGAGGCAATATTCGATGCTCCACCAGATTATTCTCAAACAACGGCACTTAGTAAACCCTGAAAGGCGACAGACATATGGACGAGTTGTAACGATCAGGAATCCTCTGCGGCCGTGGGGTGCGGATGTCCTGGCCAAACCAGGTGCCCTCCCAAGGCAACAGCCTCCCCAAATCCCCCCAAAGCAGGAGAGACCTGATTTCTCCCGCGGGAGCTCGGCTTCCACCAGGAGACTTTCCGCCCCAGGATCGTCTTCAGGAAGAACCAGCCAGCATCTGCTCGCAGCTTCTCGGCCCCACACCTCCCCACTGTGGCAGACATACGCCGTTACACCTTCTTAGAAAACAAAGCCGGCTGGAAGGGAAGGACAGGAACCTGGACCGCAGCACCTGATTGGCTTTGCCTCCCGCTGGTTGGGTAGAAATCTCATCTGGACATTGATCCATTGAGACCCGGGGTCCAACAGCCATTAGAATTATGTCCTAGCCACACCCAAATTCAGAAATTCCTAGCCTGGATTCTTTAGGGAAACTTCCAGGATACGTTCATCACCACCCAGCACTTCATTTGTAGGACCACAGCAGAAGGAGCCCGAGGGGTGCTTTTTCTTTGTTTCTCGAACCTTTTCAGGATCCTGGGGAAGCCTACGGACACCTCCTGAGAATCATGTTTTTAAATGCATGAATAAAACGTACAGTTTCAAAGGAAACCAATGATATCGACATAGTTATCAAAAAAAGAATTTTTGAACAAGTTCCTAGATCCTAGGTTAAGAACCCCTGGTCTAGTCTAACCCCTTCATTTTAGGGATAAAGAAAAGTGATCTACCCAAGGTTACAGAGGTCATAAACAGGTTCTCTGTCAGAAAAATGCTATGTACTATTTCTATACAGCTGAAATTTAGGGAAATATTTTTCACAACCTCAAAGGGTTTCATCATGTTCTAAAACAAAGTGAAATCTCATTTTTTAAACCTAGAATTTCTGTTTGTTTTGGGGAGGGAGTCAAGAAATGAATAACTAACCATGTTAGAACATCTATCTAAAATAATCACTTTTGATAATCACTCATATTTCTACATTGTCTTAAGGCTCACAAAGAAGCAATATTGTAACTACTGTTATTCCCATTTTACAGGTAGGGAAATCAAGGCCTGGAAATAGTTAATGATTTGCCAATAGTCACAGATATGTTAGGTTTTATAGGAGAAGAGTTCAAAGCCAAGGTCTACATGCCACCACAAAGCACTATATTATATTAGATTATCTTTAAGATTACATCTAGCTCTAAAATTTCATGATTCTATCAAATTGATTATGTAAAAAAAAAAAAGAAGAAGAAGAAAGTCCTGCTCTCATGGTTCTTTGTGATGTGGAGGTGACCCTGGACACGCTTTTTAAAAAAACAAACAAAAAAAAACTTTACATTCCGTCTTGGAGTCAATACTGTGTATTGGCTCCAATGCAGAAGAGTGGTAAGGGCTAAGAAATGGGGGGTCAAGTGACTTGCCCAGGGTCACACAGCTAGGAAGTATCTGAGGCCAGATTTGAACCTAGGACCTCCCGTCTCTAGGCCTGGCTCTCAATCCACTGAGCTACCCAGCTGCCCCCTACCCTGGATACTCTTGAAGGCTATGTCATGCAGTAAAGTGGTAAGTGATAGGTCCTATCATTCTAGAGAGACCTGAAGTACTTAGGCTGCCACAGATGATTTCTGCTTTCCAAGGGCCTGCCTATATCTGTAGAGAAGAAAATTTCATCATCCATACACCAACCACTTGGTGATGAATTATTTGGTGATGACAATTCACAAAATAAGGAAAAAATTCAAAATGGACCTCAGTTTTGCTTCTGAAATAATGTTGTTGGAAAGTCAGAAAAGGGGAGAGAGGGTGCTAAGAACCATGGGATTTTTAGACTATGGGATATATGGTCATTTTGTATTGCAATTGCTTAACCTGTCCATTTGCAAAAAATCTAAGTTGAAAATTACCATGAAACTATGGTTCGGCATTTGTTGTAAAGCATGAGGAGGCAGAAAAATTCTATAAGGAACTAAGTCAGATCCTCCAAATCAAATGGACATATATTTTAGTATCACTAACTGGTGAAAAGGTGGGTATAAGAGAGAACAGTAGGAACTATGGTGAAAAATATGATTCAAGATTAAAAAATCAGTCTTCTATAAAGACTTGCAGAAGAACCAGAAGCTTTACACTTTTCTTCAAGAAGACCTAGAGCACTGGACAAGGTAAGCTTGAAATAACATCACAAAAAATGGAAATTAAATACATTTTAATGGACGAAATGACTGGTTACTACTGATGAACTCTTCAATCAATGATTTCTTCATAAGCAGACCTCTGACTTTTTAGAGATCAATATCAACATCAAATGAGAACAAAGATTAAAACTGTGATTATATGACATGCAATAATGACAACTCCAATCTGACATTAAAACAAGCTTTTGATGCTGAAAAAAGGGAAACATAAAAGAAAAGACATTGACAGAGACCTATCACCATTTCATTTCTTAAGGACATTCTACTGATATAAATCAATTGTCACAATAGTTAGATCTAAAGAATCCTAGAAACTAGCAACAATTTGATCCCCTTGCGAGAGAGAGAGAGAGAGAGAGAGAGAGAGAGAGAGAGAGAGAGAGAGAGAGAGAGAGAGAAGATGAGACAAGAGACAAGAGAGAGGAGAGAGGAGAGGAGAGGAGAGGAGAGAAAGATAAAGAAGGCAAGGACAACATTGGTTTAGAGCAGAAACTTAAAAAACAAATAAAATAAAACCTTACAAAGGAACAGGAAGACTATCATCAGAGAGATATATAATTAGACATTGCAGTCAGCTGGTTATATTGTATGGGGGAAATGCATATGTCAAGAGATCTTCAGGCTGTCTGCAGCTCATTGGTTGAAGCAACTGTAGAGGATCTGGGGGAGGACACAAGGTAAAAATGGGTTGTGATCAGCATCACTGGAGAAACTACCCCCATAGAGGAGATCACAAGGGAACTGAAGTATGAAGATGAATTGATTCAACATTGGGAGTACGAGATAAAGGAGACTCAGAAAGGCTACATAAGTTGGCCAATGTGAATGTGGCTAGCACCTACATGGAGCATTCCAAGAAGGGGAAGAGTGGGCTGGTAAATCTCACCCCCAAATAAGAAGGCTTCTATCCTGAAAAGGTAAAATATGACTTTCCATATCCTACCTGCTTCTTATCTTAATCTCAGTTTGTTTCTACAAAGTTGCCTTATTCCCTTCCTCTTTTCTCCTGCACCTGTTGGGGAGCAGGACTGCTCATGAGGTTGCCTATGACCCTGAGGTACCTTCTCTCTGGTCAGGAAGATGTTTCTCATAGTAGAATAAGTGGGATGAGTAGAATGGGTAAATAACACTGGTCCTAATCTAGGTCCTTGTCACTTGATAGTGACAAGGTACATGACTGTCTTCCAGGCAGATAAACCTTTTGACTGTTTTCTTGCTATGATCATAACTACAACTAACCTAGAGTTATTGAACGCTTGGGGGCACCCTTCCTCCCTGGATGGAGTCATCCCACATACAGAGCCCCCATTCTTTGCCCCAGTTAGCCAGTCCTGTTAGCCCATTGCCTTGCTCCCTCTCCAGATTCCCAAGCTGGGGCAGGAGTGAAGGTTGTATTGACCCTTTTTCCTAAATGACTGTTATTCCAACTTTATCTCTACTCTACCTGATCCCAGTTTTCTTGTTACTAGGCTCAATTCTCTTATCGCCTTTGAAAGTCTGTATTCTGTTTCTCCATTAAAATTTTCCTATGGTGCCTCACCAGGTATGGAGGCTACCACAGTGTCTCCAAGTCAGAAGGGACTTCCAGAAAAGCTATCTAGTGCCACCACATTCTCTTCTAGCACATAGTGCACAAGTAGTCAAGTAGTTTTTGAATCTTTTGCTTTGTTCAATGCTATTCACACCCCAGTTTCTACACATAACTTTTCCTTATTCTCCCTTCCTCTCCCACAAATTAATTTGTATATACTTCCATGGGGTAGGGACTGTTTCATTTTTGTCTTTATAACTTCAATGCATAGTACAGAACCAGGCACATAGTAGGTGATTAATAACTGTTGTTGATTGAATTACTGATTGATTGGTCATCCAAGTGTTGCTCAAGGTCCTCCTCTGAGAGAGAATCTGCTTCCTGAGGGATGCCCAGTCCTTTTCTGGATACCATTGTCATTATGGAAGGTAGTGGACACAGGAAAGGACATTGGCATCTAGATCTAGGTTTAAGTCTTACATTCTTGGCTCAGACTGACTGTGTGGCCTGGGGGCTAGGTAAGTAACTCAGTGCCCAGAGAAAACTCTCTTAGACTATAAAGTTCAGGAAAGTTGTAGATCTTTATCTGCAGACTGAAAACAGATGACATGGATCCCAACCAAAAAATAAAGTTGTCGGAAAGTTTTTCCTTTGATCTGAAATCTTTTTTTGTAACTCTCACTTATTGCTCCTTCTATAGACCTTTAAGACCAGGTTAAAAAAAATCTAACCTTTCTTCATTATGGCAGCCCTTTAAGAAGATCTCTTTCACTGCCACAACCTGAGTGACCTTGAGGAAATTCCCATCTTCCTCTTCAAAGTAAAAGTATCCTCCCCCCCAAAAAAAACCTGATTTATTCCGGTTAAAAATATTCCTAGATAACAGCTTTTGAAATCACAGGATAAGAAATTAAGACTTCGAATTGAATTTTGTACAAGGGACCTCTTTGGTATCCTAGTGAAACCAATGGACCTCTTTTTAGAATAAAAATTTTAAGTATAGGGTCCACTGAGGAAAGCAGCCATGCTTGCCTGAAATTGCTGACAACGTCCCAGTCTCTCATACAAAGGCATTGCACTCTTGTCCAAAGATCATCACTAAACCCTAGGTCTCCCGTCATACTGAAAAGCAAAGAACATCATGGGGATATAACATCATGACTGAAAGTACCAAATCTGCCTTTCCCGAAGTACATAGAATAGATTAAGTTATCACTATTTCTCAACTTGTTACATCTGTAATAGCAACCCTGGTAATGTTCGTGTATGTGAATTTTTTTCCATAAACATTATCCTGTGGGAAAATAACACGCCCCCAAGAATGTTGTAATGCTTAATATTTTGCTCTCTATTAAAGTCTTTCTCTTTGTCATTATAAACATCATGGAGCTGTGATTCTTCTGCTCAGTCCTTCTCAGGCATGCTGGCCTCCTTCTTATCTCACTTTTTCTCTCTAGTTGCTAGTCTCCCTAGCAGGCTGACTCTCTCTCCACAGCTAAAATGGCCCTCGGATCCAATCAGGCATCACCAGACTCCCACACATAACCATGACAAAATATATAAATTTAAAATACATAGCAATACAAAGGAATTCAATTATATTATATAATATTATCAATTATGTCAATTATATCAATTATATTACAGTACAGTTACCTAAATATTTTTTTAAACAAATTCATGGAACCCAGGTTAAGAACCTTTGATTTGGTCCACCTGCCTAATTTGAACACATAGGGAATTTGGGGCCCAGAGAAGGAAATTCACTCACCTAAAATCACACTCATAGTAAGATGTATAGTATTGCATGATATCAACATGTTTTATCTTTTAAAACCATATATGTACACAATTTCTTTTACTGTAAAAGACAGGAAAAATTCAGACTTTTTCTATGGTTCAGAGAGAGGGCCAAAAAAATTTTACGCCTTTTCCAGATTGAATGGGCTGCCATGCCCCTAAACCCTGAGATGCAGATTCTCTTCCCCTTTTATAGGAGCAACTTCATTTAGCAGCAGGTCTAAACTTCATCCCAATGGCCCACAACTTGCTGAAGAAGAAGAGTGGATTTCTTACAAGCCTTTAAAGTGTATAGTCCATCTTTACCTCTGGGCACTGGACAGCTGGAAACAATAGAAGTCATCTCAGAGACCGGCACCGCCTATACATGCAGGTGCTTGCCATTTTCTATGTCCTTTAGTTTCATTTATAGGGGCTCCAAAGGAGATGACGACCTTCACATCCACATTTAGCCAGGAGTATTGTAGTAGTCAGTCCTTGAAGACCTTGGACCAGTGGCTCACATAGTCCACTTAGAGAAGTGATGGTGAACCTTTTTACAGACAGAGTGCTGGACCCTGCCCCCACCCCACCCACCAGACTGAGTGCTATGCCCCCCCCCACTCCAGAGACCAAGTGCCTCACCCCTCCCATCCACTGAGTGCTGGGCATGCCCTGCCTCCTACCTTACCCCACACGGGAAAGAAGTACTCCCATTAGGTTGCTGGGAGGAGGGGCAGGAAAAGTGAGGAATGTCCTCAGCTCAGAGGAGTGACCCAAGCTCTCCTCTCCCCTCCAGCTCTGCCACCTGTGAGCCACCCACTTTACCCACTGTGCACTCCTACTGGGCTGCTGGACTGAGGAGAGAATGAAGTGAAAAAATATCATCAGGCACAATGAAGGTAGTGAAGGGAACAGCTTCATCTGAGGCCCTCTGCCTTTCTAGTAACAAACTCAGTGGGCAAGGAGAGTGCTCTGTGTGCTGTGTAATTAGAAAATCTTGAACCCTTGGACTTCATCTCCCAGCATCCCTTTCCTCTTTCATCCCTACCTTGTGTGTTTATGTTTTGTTTATAACAGTGATTCCCAAAGTGGGTGCCACTGCCCCCTGATGGGTGCTGCAGTGTTCTGATGTGATGGCCATAGGTGCATTTCTGAGTTCAATAAATAGTTTCATAATTTCAAAGTTCAATGTTTCTAATTTACACCTTTCTTGGCTATATTTTACAAAAAAGGTAGAAACGTTAATACAGATATCTTTCCTATTAATTGCTATTAAAATTTTTAAAAAATTAATTTCCAGGGGGCACTAAGTAATATTTTTTTTCTGGAAAGGGAGCGGTAGGACAAAAAAGTTTGGGAACCACTGGTTTATACATTTGCTGTAACTCTGCCTCTTGCTCTCTTTTCCTGCATCTGTAGCTGGATTAGCTGCCTTTTTATTTTCCTTTTTGCTTCAAGTTATTATTAATAAATTTATTAAATATAATACTTGGAGCACTTGGATATTAACTTTTAATCTTACAGTGCCATTTTTGGCATAGGTTCACCATTATTGACTTAGAGCAATGGTTCCCAAACTTTTTTGGCCTGCCGCCCCCTTTCCAGAAAAAATATTATTTAGCGCCCCCTGGAAATTATGAAACTATTTATTGAACTCAGAATAGAATGTAATACAAAAAAAAAAGTGTAGCCATCACTGCTCCCCTGGATCACTGCAGCACCCACCAGGGGGCGGTGGCACCCACTTTGGGAATCACTGACTTAGAGGATTGAGATCTGTTGAGACAGAAGGTAAGGGTTTTAAAAAAACAAAACAAAACAAAATAGGTCTGACTGTGTTCCATCCCCCTATCTCCTATACCTCATTCTTAACAAGTTCCACTGGCTCTCTAGGGTCCCAAAGATCCATATGAATTACTTAGTTTAGCATTTAAAGCTCTCCATAACCTGGCCACGCCTCACCTCCCTAGTCTTTTCACACTTCACACTCCCCTTTATGAACTCTACAATTCAGTTATGTTGGTCTTTCTTGTGGGTCCTCCAACATAACACCCCATCTCCTCTCTCCCTGCCTTTGTACTGGCTGGGTCCCATTTCCTTACCTTGACCACCTCTACTTTCCTCAGCTTCCTTCAAAACTGTTTGAATTCCTTCTGCAGTAGTTTATTCCATGTCCTCCCTTCCTGTATTACCTTCCATCTACTCCCTACACATGTGTTTTGATCCTGCTTATTTACCTGTTTTCTCCTCCATTCAAACATATGCCTCTGGAGGGCAGGAACTGTTTTGCCTTTTTTTTTTTTTAGTGTTCCCAATGCCTAGCATAGTGCCTGGCACATGGTAAGTACTTAATGAATGTTTCTTGACTGCCTGCCTGCCTCAAATACTTCTCTTTTATTGAAATTCCTTATTTTAAATTAATGATTAGGCTCATGTTTGGAAGACATATTACACTAGGTTTCAGCTTGAGGCCCTGTGCTCTTTTTAAAAATATTTTATATTCTAAATTCGAAATGAATGAGTCCTGAATATGTGTGTGTATGTGTGTATATATATATATTTTTTTTTTCCTTCTAAATACCTAGCAGAGAGCTGGGTTGGATCTTTTCCATAGCTGTGTTTCAGACATAGACTAGGGATAGAGGCAATCTCAAAAGATAAATAAAAATTATATGAAATTAAAAAGCATTTTTATGAACAAATTTACAAGAAGGGGGAAATATTTGCGTCAAATATCATTGATATAGGTTCTTATATCCTACATATATATGTATATATGTATACATATATAATGTGTGTATGTATAAGGAAATAACACAAATGTCAGTTAGAACTAACATCCATTCTCCAAGGGTGAGTGGTCATTGAACATGAAGAAATCATTCTCAAAAGGAAAATTGTAAGGAGCAACTGAGTGGCTCAGTGGATTGAGAGCCAGGCCTAGAGACAGGAAGTCCTGGGTTCAAATCTGGCCCCAGACACGTCCCAGCTGTGTGACCCCGGGCAAGTCACTTGACCCCCATTGCCTAGCCCTCACTGTTCTTCTGCCTGGGAACCAAAACACAGTATTGATTCTAAGACAGAAGGTAAGGATTTTTTTAAAAAAAGGAAAATTGAGAAATATTAGCAACCATATTAAAGAATGCTTCAGATAACTAATAAGTTTTTTGTACATAAAGGGTTTGTTTTAAATGTCATATCATAATTATAAATTTATAAAAGCTTAAAGATTATAAAAAATTATAAAAATTACAGAATTAAGTAACAGATTTAAAGTGTTTATACTTCAAAATGCAGAGAACAGGGAACTGTCTACATTGTTCAAAATAAAATGAAATTTGAGATTGCACTTAATATCCAGCAAATTGGTAAAGAAAACCAAGAAAGAAATCATCCCCAATGGAGGAGCTCTGGTAAGAGAGGCGTACTAATTGCCCTGCTGTGTGTTTATTAGGTGTAGTCTGACTTCATCATTTAACTGGTATTTCTCTGTCCAAAGTTACTAATGATCTCTTCATTCCCATAAGCATTTATAAAGCTCCCACAACAGGCCAGGAACTGTGCTAAGCACTGAGGATACAATTAGTAATAATTTTTTGAAAAGGCCATCTCTGTTCCCAAGGAACTTACCATCTCAAGAGGGGGACATACATGAAAGGAGGCAGGAAAGGAGGCCAGAAGTAGGGCCATAGGAAACACAGGGACACCAAGTATTCAGCATGGGGGCATCTTGTTCTGTGGAGCTGGAACCAGGGAGGGCAGCAGAGGCTAAGAGGAGAGATATAAAAGTTCCATTTCTGACTTCAAAAAAGGAAGGCAATGGAAAGAATTTAGTACTCAGCTCTTCAGAGGCTGAGAGGAGGCTGAGGGAGGAGGAGTCAATCAAAGCCTAAGTTAGCACTGCGTGGCAAGATTAGAAGTAATAAGTTTATCCTGGGAGGGATATCTTGTTCCTTGGAGTTGAAATCAGGCAGGGCAGCAGGTGCAAAGTGGAGTGCCAATTCTGTTGGCCTTTTATCAATCCTTATCCTTATTGACCTCTCTGCAGCCTTTGACACTGTTGATCACCTCCTTGATATTCTCTTCTCTCTAGGTTCTTCTACCTATCAGACTTCTCAGATTCCCCCAGATGCTTATTCAGGTCACTGCTAATAATGGGCAAGCCACAGTCTTCTGTCCTGTCCTCTCTTCCCTTTCTATATTGTTTTATTCGATGATCTCATCTGCTTTCGTCTTTAAGTTAATGATGATCAAATTTACTCATTCAGCCCCAAGCTCTCTCCTGACCTCCATCTCTCCAATTGCCTAGTGAACAGTCACATAGATTTCTTAAGCTCATGTCCCAAACTGAACTTATCTTTCTCCACAAACCCTCCCCTCCTTCTGACTCCTCTCCTATTGTTGATGGTATCACCATCCTCCCAGCCACCCAGGTTTACAACCTAGATGTCACATTCACCTCCTGGAAACCAAGTAGATGCTTATTGATTAGGGAATGGCCAAATTGTGGTACATGGATATAGTGGAATATTACTCTATTGCAAAAAATAATGAATATGAACGATTTAGAAAATCATGGCAAAATTTACATGGACTAATGCAGAAAAAAGTAAGCAGGACTAGGAAAATAAGATACATACAATAATAATACACTACAAATAGAAAGAAGAAACAAAAAAATCCTTAATACTGTATAATCATCACGATCAAATTTTTCCTCAGAAAAGAAATGAGAAAATAAACCTTCCTTCCTTTTTCTTTTTCTTTTCTTTTTTTTTTTTTGCAGACTTGTGGGATTCTCTAACATTGTGTATGTGGTTGGACTTGGTTAGTGTATTGATTAGTTTTCTGATCTACTTATTTCATTTCTTTATTTCTTTTTTTTAACAAAAGATGCTTCACTAGATAGGGAAGGAAAGAAGATATATTCATAAATAAAGGTAGTATTTAAATGAGATTCAATAAAATTATTTGAAAAGGAATATCCTGTTTTATTCCTTCCACTGGCTCCTTGTGACTGCAGAATAGTCTTGAGTTATTTTAATTTGCATTTCTTCATATTTGTAGATCTTTCTGCTAGTTGTTTGCAACATGTTATTGGTATTCTTTTATGCATTTGTAAATAATCTCTTCCTCTTCTTTCCTGCCCATTGAATCAGAGAAAGAAAAAATTCTCATCATAAATAATGCTTACTTAGTCCAGCAAACAAATTTCCATATTGACCATGCCTTAAAGTATGTCTTTCTCACTCTTCTTTTTAAACTTCATTATCTCTCTGGCAAAAAGTATTTCATATTCAGTTTCCTGGATCAGAGTTTTAAGTTTTTCAAAGTTCTTTTTCTCTTTCTTTGAAATACTGTCCAACAGTATTATCATCTATATAAATTGTTCTAATTGTATTCACTTTGTTCTGCATCAGTTCATAGAGATCTTTTCAGTTTTTCTGAAACTACTATTTTGTCATTTCTATAGCAAAATAATATTCCATTATATCAATATACAATAATTTGTTTTTTACAAACCTGCCTTTATTCTATTACTAGTTAGGAAAAATTAACTGCTGCAGAAAAAAGTTTAGTGTGTTGAAAAGGTGCGAGAAGTTCCAAGAATGCTGGCCACCAATAAAAAGAATAGGTAATGAATTCCCCCTAGGAAATTAAGGAGAGTCATCAGTATAAGAATAAGAAATAAAGAAATATTTTATATATATGTATGCACATACATATATATAAATATCTGATATATCAAGATGCTACAACTCGAGTTCAGAATAATCATTCCAATTTCTGAACCATCACATTGCCTCAGGGGTGGAACCAAGTCCCCATTCACTAAACCCAGCTCCAGGGACAGGGATGAACACTGGATTATGTTGTTCAGAAAAGTATCTGCTTATGGTTGTCATTCACTGTCATTACCCAATAGAAAGACAATCTCCTAATCTCCATTTTTTGGGCTTCTATGAAAATAGCTGCTACCAGTATTTTTGTACATGAAGGTCTTTTATTGACCTCTGGAATAAAGGCCTACTAGAAATCTAACATGACACTATTGAATAACTTCAGAAGCATGGATCTCAATTTTTTTTCCAAAATAGACCAATTCACAGCTCCAACTAGTATGCCTACTTTCTTGCATTTGTCTCTGACATTTGGCATTTTCCTCTTCTGTCATCTTTGCCAATCTAATGGTAGGAAGTAAAACTTCATAGTTGCTTTAATTTGCCTTTCTTTAATTATTAGCGATTCAGAGCATTTTTTCATATGATTGTTAATAACTTGGAATTCTCCCTTGAAAAATTATCTGTCTATATCCTTTGAACTTTTATCTATTAGGAAGTATCTCTTTGTAGTATAAATTTGAATCCATTGCTTATATATGGGATATGAGCTCTTTATGAAAGAAATTAGGGGCAAAGATATTTTCCCCAGTTACAAACTTCCTTTCCAATTTTAGTTATATTCAGTTTGCACAAAAATGTTTTTATCTTAAAACATTTAAATTGTCCATTTTTTCTTCAGGTGATATTATTTATTGCTTACTTAATCATGAAACTTCCTCTTTCTATAGACCTACAGGGTAATTTCTTCCTTTCTTCTTTAACAAGTTAATTATGTGGCTTTTTATATCTAGGTCACTTATCTATTTAAAGTTAATCTTGGTATGTGATGTGAACTCTAAATCTAATTTGTTTGTCTAAATCCGATTCAAGCCAGACTATTGTCCAGTTTTCCTAGCTCTTTGTGTTAAATAGTGAGTCCCTTCCCAGGAACTACCATCTTTGAAAATTATAGTATTGGATCTGTTTGTCTCTGTATGTCAAACATCTGTTCTGTTTAACTGGTTCAAACTCTCCATTTTTTAATCAGTACCAAATCATTTTAATAATTACTACTTTATAGTACAATTTGATACTGACAGACCCCTCCCCACCCCCTTTCTTCTCTTTTTTTTTCATTATTACCTTGGAGATTCTGGACCTTTTGTTCCCCTGTATTTGTTATTATTTTTTCTAGATCTCTAAAATAGTCTTTTGGGATTTAAATTAGAATAGTACTGAATAACTAAATTATGTAGGTAGTGTTGTCATTTTTATTTTTATTGGCTTGACCTACTCGTGAGCAAATAAAATTTCTACAATCATTTAGTTCTGTTTTCATTTTTGTAAAGAGTATTTTGTAATTGAATCCATCTAGTTTCTAGGTTTATCTTGTTAGATATGTTAACTTTGAAAAAACACAGAACTATTAAATAGTCATAAAACCACTCTTTAATCAAGGGAAAGGGGGATGAGGGTTACTTGGCCTCTTTTGCAGAGCTGCGCCTTGTGCAGAGTCCAAGAATTGAACACTGCTTCGCTCTGCTCCCTGATGCCCCTGGGAGTGACACCGAGCTATATGAGGACTCCCCGGAACAAAGGAAATTGGGGAACTTATATACCATTTGGGAAGATCCAGGGGCTGGGAAAGATGATTGACATTATACTGACAGGATACAATCAAGCTTGGGAAAAGAATCCTAGCTAGAGGCTAGGGTGTAAGGGAAGGGCTTGCTTACACAATGGATACTAAAGGATGGTCCCTGTCCAGGTGTGTCCTCCTGGGTAAGGGTCCCTGATACCATGGGGAAGACTACCCAAGACAAAAGGGTATTTAGCATTTACCCTCGGGTCCATTATTCAGTCTGAGACTGCTTGCCTGAGATTCCCTTCAGGATGGATTCTCAGGGGAACAGGGAAAAGCACAAGTTTTGGGGTCTCCAACCTACAAGCTAATTCTAAAACTTGGGGTTCATCAGATCTCACTAAGCCACAAGTTTGGGGACTCTAGATTCCATGTTGACAGATACATTCTCAAATATTTGTGATCCTTTTTACTTAGGCTTTCTCTCTTGCTCTTTTAATTTTTCAAACTTTCTTTTATATTCCTAGTAATTTGTCTCTGCTCTCACTCTACATTCTTTGGCACTTCTATCTTCAACTAAGACCAGGTATCCTCAACCTCCCTGAGCTGGGATTTTGGAGGACTGGCCAAAGGTGGGCCACTTCCCAGTGTAACCAATTGAGAGAAAGAATACTGACCTCATTTGGGTTTCTAGTCCCTTTTTCCTTGGGCAGAAGCTCTTTCTCTTCTAGCCTATAAGCTCTGTACTGTGTCAGATACCACCTACATCTGGTGCCCCTTTTCTTTAGTCACTGTCCCTTTCCTTTGTGTGACTGGAAAAAATCAGTACATGGCATCTCCCATGAGGTTAGGAGAAGTAATGGCTAAGGTTACTGACATGAGAAAACCAGGTAGTCACTTCCATAGCCAAATCCTGTGCCTGAAAGTTTGCTTGTACTCATTATGCCCACTGTGGGTATGTTGAGTGGGGGTGCTGAGTGGGGTAAAATTAAGATTTTAATTTCTCTGATGTTTTAATTACTCTCTCTGGCATATGATTCTCTTCTTTTTTCTCCTTTTCTTTTCTTCTTTAGTTCATTTTTCTTTTTATTTGGAGTTAGAGAAGTTTGCAGAAAATCACTCTATCATCTTGCTGATCACCTTCTTTCTTTGGGTTTCTAAAAGAGCTATTCTTCCATTATCTTTTCTTTCTATGGGACAACTTAACCCATTTGCATTTGGACTTAAAATTGTTAAATTGATATTTTCTTCCACCTATATCCTTTCTTATTGTACCCTACCTGCCTCATCCATCTTTCTTTCAGTCAAACAACTGACTAAAAGGTTATAGAGATTACAAGATCCTATTACATTTAGTTTGTTGGCTATAAAAAAAGAAAAGCAACATGCTATCTTAAAATTTCTCTTTCAAAAAGATGTCCACTATATATATATATATGTGTATATATATAATATATTTATGTATGTATATGTATATGCATATATGTGTGTGTATATATATGTATGTATGTATGTGTGTAAAATTGTAAAATTTTCCTTAAAATACCCAACAACTGAGATAACCTTACTCCATTACCCTCTGGTTAATAGCTAATGAATGGGGGGCAGCTGGGTAGCTCAGTGGATTGAGAGTCAGGCCCAGAGACGGGAGGTCTTGACCTCCATTATTTAGCCCTTACCACTCTTCTGTCTTAGAACCAATACACAGTATTGGTTCTAAGACAGAAGGTAAGGATTTTTAAAAATTTAATTAATTTAAAAATTAAAATGAAATAAAATAAAACATATAGAGGCAGCTAGGTGGATCAGTGGATAGGGCAACAGGCCTGGAGATAGGAGGTCCTGAGTTCAAATATGACCTCAGACACTTCCTAGTTTTGTGATCCTAGGCAAGTCACTTGACCCCCATTGCCTAGCCCTTACTACTCTTCAGCCTTGGAACCAATACATAGTACTGATTCTAAGATAGAAGGTAAGGGTTAATATATATCAACCCTTACCTTCCATATATATATATATAAAATGAAAGAAGCAAAAAACAAAGAGCCCTAATTCACCAGAAGTGTTGTTGCTGTCATGACAAATATCTAGTTCAGAGTCCAAATGGATAAAAGATTCCATGGATGACAATATTTTGGTTATACAAAACCCTAGAACATGGAAAGTGCTACTAAATAAGATTCATGGTCACTCAAAAATGTCAAGATTTTTACCCAGGAAAAACCAAACAAGTGAATGTAGTTGGACGGATAGTCTATAAAATGTGTCCTTCTGCACATATCTTAGACAGATACCCTCCAAAACCAGTAGTTCTTGATGAGCATCTATTCTTTCTTGAATTAATATTAAAAATCTTACATCCTGTCTTAGATTCAGTGCAAAAACTAATTCCAAGGCAGAATAGCAGTAAGGGCTAGGTGACTGGAGTTAAGGGACTTGCCCAGAGTCACACAGCTAGGAAATGTCTAAGGACAGATTTGAAACCAGGTCCTCCCGACTCTAGACCTGGCTCTCTGTCCACTGAGCCACGGAGCTGTCCCCACTGAAGATTTATGTCTACCGCTGAGTACCAGTTCTCCAAAACTGAGTAACTGGTGGCTGATCACCTCTACCCACAATTAAGTAGTGCCATCCCAATATGTCTTGTCCTCTTGCTGTTTTCCTGTTAATAAATACCAACTATAAGGCAGGAATTGGCTGGGTGCTATTGGTAATGCATCCAACAGAGACCTCCCCAAATCTGCCCAAATCTACAGCTCCAGCATAGATAGGATCTCATGGAAAAGGGCATCTTGATTCTCTCTATTTCCTTTTTGTGTTCTGTACCCAGGCATTCTGGGAAATGTGGTTGTTTCCCACTATGGCAACACTTGTGACATCGGTGTTTATGGTAATTTTTGTAATAAATTAGCATCTCACCCTTGGTCAGGACATAATCTCTTATTATAACTTTGTTACGATGGGAAAATCTATTGTTTCAACTTCTGTCTCATTTTCATTTTTTTAAAAATATGGTTTATTGTTACCTTTGTTTTCATAGTAGTCAATTTGCCTTTTCTCCAACCCCACTCTGAATCATAATAACAAAGAAGCATTTAGCAAAACCAGCTGACACAGCAACCATTGACTGACAGCATTATAGAGCCTTTTTCCAGAAGCATAATGTACATGTAAGTTCAAGAACCACCTGCTTGTGGAAACATAGTAGGGAGGAGGAAGGAGAAAAGCTCATATGATATGATTTAGCCTGGATCCGAAAACCCATTTAAGAGACTGTCCTGGATAGTCTTATGGTTCCCCTGGGCTTTTGTACTTTAGAAGAGGGGAGAAAGAGGAAAGGTAGTGATGGAGGGTACTAGAGAGTTTATTGGATTTGGAAAGCCCATCATAACTTTCAGTCACTTGTGAAATGTGACTTGCTGGAGTCAGAGGACTTGAGTTTAAGTCTTTACTCTGCTATCCTTTAACCTTGGAAAAATCACTTCTCTTCTCTGAGAAACCTGTTTTCTCATCTGTAGAATAGGGTTGATGATACTTGCATTATATGCATCATGCAGTCCTTATGTAGAAAGTGCTCTGGATACTTTAACCCATCAAAATAATAATAGCTACAATCTATAGAACTTTAAGGTTTGCAAAGTGCTATGTATGTGTGTCAGTCTATCATCTCATTTGACCCTCAAAACATTCTTATAATGTAAATACTATTATTATCACCTCTTTACGGATAGAGAAACAGAGATATTAAGTGATTTGCTTGAGGGTCACATAGTCACTAGTCGAGGCAGGATTCTAACTCAGTTCTTCTTCTCTCTGAATCCTAGGCTTTATCCACTGTGTAATCTGGCTGCCTAATTGATTAAAATAATAATTAGCTATTGGTCCCAGCTCTTCCACTGTTCTAATTCTGAAATTTCTAGTTCTGTCCTCTGATTGCAATAGCTAGCTACAATACCCACAATTCCCCTTCCCCCTGCCCTGGTAGAAATTTGGAATATCAATCCAGGTCTGTTCAAATTAAGTGCACAGGAGAGAAATCCTACCACGTATTACTTCATTTTCGCTTCCAGTTCAACTACAGGCCACTAGAAGGCAAGTAATGGGCCTACTATTACCTCTTTTTCTTTCCTCCATGCCTAGTACTTGTGTCAGGAATACTCCTGGAAACAGAGGTAGGATCCCTCTTTTATTTTTTAAGTTTATTTATTTAACTAATTTAGAATATTTTTCCCATAGTTACATGAATCATGTTCTTTCCCTCCCCTCCTCCCAACCCTGTCCCATAACCAACGTGCAGTTCCACTGGGTTTTACATGTGTCAGTGATCAAGACCTATTTCCATATTATTAATATTTGCATTAGGGTGATTGCGTAGAGTCTACATCCCCAATCATATCCCCATCAACCCATGTGATCAGGCAGTTGTTTGTTTTTCTTCTGTGTTTCTGCTCCCACAAATCTTTCAGAGGCAGGATCTCTTGATGATGACAATTTAGGTGATGGAGAATAAACCAGCCTGGTTTCTTCATCTTCCCCTAAAGTTAATCCTTGGAGTTCTGCCAGCTTGAAACAAAATGGCATGAAGACTTGACATGCATTTTAGAGTTAGAAGGAACTCTAGAGGTCACCTGATCCAATGCCTTAATTTTACAAATAAAGATACCTAGACCACAACTGAGAAAATGACTTTACCCAAGGTCATACACCTAGTTAAAAGCCACACAGGAATGAAAACCCAGGCCTCCTGTCTCCCAGTCACATTCACATCAGGTCGTTTTTGGATGAGGGGAAGAGCACTCATCCCCAATTCCTTTTTCTTCACCTCTTCCTCAATTAAACCAGCAGCTTTCATTGGAACTCTAAGAAAATGGACAGGCCTGTGGCCAAGATAGGGACTGTGACCTTGTTGGTGTATTTCTAGGATCCATAGAGCAGGATCTGACCACAGGAAGTTTAGAGAGGGAAATTGTACTAGAGCCAGACCCTTAGATAGTTCAATTCTCAGTGTGAGCATTTCCACATTAGAAATTGGAAAAGGCTACAAGTAGAGACTGATCTATTGTTTTGCTCATTGTCTAGACTTTAGAAAGTGATGGAGAGAAAGCTGGAAAAGGTAGATTAAAATATATTTAAATATATTTAAAGCTTTAAAATATATTGTGCTTTTTTGGAGAGCTGGTCGTTAAATATTTACAGGCACATCTTCTTGGCCCATGGATGAAGTCCAGAGAAATGAGATGGTTTACCCGTGGTCACACAGTTAGGAAGGGGCTCAGCTGGAATTGGAATGCAAGATTTTGCTCATTCCATTATTCCATGTTGGTTGCTTTATTGCTTTATTTACTTTATTAAAGATGTTTACTATATTTCTCCCATGAAAATGAGGAGGTGGTTGTGTCCTAGACCCAGAGAGGCCTGGGGCTAGGAAGCCTGAGCAATGAAGCAATGGAAAAGGTTAGGCTGAGGAAAAGGAAAACCTTCTGTTCCTCAGTCTTTCTCCGTCTTCAGCAAGATGTGCCGGAGGCTGAGGGAGCTAGCCGGGTCCAGCCCCCCAGGGACCCAAGCATAATGACCTCATTGGTCATTTCCAGCTTTTATGATCCAGCAGGGAGGCCAGTGAAGGCTGGGAGTGACGCAAGCTGACTGTCCCTTCCACCCTGCTCTTGATGGGGATGATCTCACCCCCACTGGAATGCCACTGCCATTCACATGCCCTGGCCTCAGCCATGGCCTTTGGGTAAGGGCACTGAGAGCGTGGGGATGGGGAGCCAGGAGAGCAGGCCTTGGACTTGGACTTAGAATCCTAGAATGAGAGGAGAGGCGCTACTGAGGCTCCAACACAGGTCGCACAATGACTCTGAAAGGTGGAAGGAGTTTATAGGCATCTGCTCGTGTCTCAAGCACTGGATGGAAGAGCCAGAGACCAGAAGGGTTAGAGTTCAACTAGAGATGCCTGAAAGAAAGAACTGGAATCATTTCCCCTTCTTTTCCATCCTAATCCGTGCTCCATTTCACATGATGATTTTTATTTAGCCAGGGGAAAATTATGAAGCATGTCTTTTCATGTCCTTCCACTAAGAACTCAATCTTCTCCCCGCCATCTTCAATATCTTCATCTTGCTTCTTCTTCCCCCACTTGCAGCGCAATGCCCCATCATCCGGGCCTGGCCTCCATGCCCCTCCGTGGTCCGCCTTCTCCCTGAGTCCCTCAGCTGAGGGGGGCTTGGGAGGGGCAGAGGACCCCTTCTTCACATTTCTGAAATTCCCCCTCCACCATTTCCCACCCTGGGAAAATCACTCCCCATCTGGGATCTGAATGCCTCAAGGCCAAACTCTGTCTGGGCCTCCCAAGGTGATAATTAGCTAATCTCACAAACTAATCTGAGTTTCTAAGTGGAGTCTGTAAGAGATGGCTGCCTCAATTACTCCCCACCTTCTGGAGAGGCCAGTCCTGGAGACAGCGCCCCTCTATTTTTTGTCTAATCGAAGGATCACTGTCCAATCAGGCAGGAGGCAAGGTGTTGTTCCAGCAAAGCCTAGCATGGGGAGGGGGGAGGTAGATTGGTCCCAGGCCTCCCCTCTCCTCTTGCCCTGAGTGAGTCAGGGGTGAGGAGGTCACAGAGGGGTCTAGACTGCACCCACATTTTCTTTATTTTTTTAATTTTTCTTTATTTTTTTAAACTCTTAACTTCTGTGTATTGGCTCCGAGGGGGAAGAGTGGTAAGGGTGGACAAGGGGAGTCAAGTGACTTGCCCAGGGTCACACAGCTGGAAAGTGTCCAAGGCCAGATTTGAACTTGGGACCTCCCGTCCCTAGGCCTGACTCTCAATCCACTGAGCTACCCAGCTGCCCCTGCACCCACATTTTCAAATGAGTTAACATGTGCTTTGCACATCTTAAAGTGCTATGTAAAAATGATAGCTATTTATAGAGGCAGCTAGGTGGCACTGTGGATGAAGAGCTAGACCCAGACTCAGTAACCTGAGTTCAAGTTCTACCTCAGATACTTATTAAACTCAACCTCTCTCAATCTCAATTTCCTCATCTGTAAAATGGGGAGAAAAATAACACCCACCTCCCAGTTGTTTTTTTTGTTTTGTTTTTTACCTCCTGGGTTTTAACCTCCCAGGGTTATTGTGAGGATCAAATGAGATCATGTTGGAAAAGCATTTTGCTAACTTTTAGGGACTATAGAAGTGTTGGTTATTGGTATTTTTATTATTTTTAGGGCATCAACCAACCCTGGTCAAGGGAGCAGCTTTTGCCTCACTCATGTCACTGATTTCTATTCATATCAGCCTCGTTACAGAGTGCTCCTCCTCTTCAACTCTGCAATCAAGGCAAACAGATTTTCTCTCATCTCCAGTCTTTGTGCATTTGTCCTTGAGAAAAAAGCCACGGATAAGAAGTATTTAGACCTGGATTCTTGCCTTGCTTTCTGTGTTACTATTAGCTGCATGAACAAAAAGCAAGTTACTTCAATTCTCTGTGCCTCAGCTCCTAAATCTGAAAAAATAAGAAATCTGGACAAAAGGATCCTTAATGTTTTCAGATTTTATGATCCCACAAAGTACAGGAGAGCCCGCAGTCCAAGGAAGGATGCCCTATACTCAGAAGATCTGACCTGAGTACCAGTCCCATCGCTTTCTAGCTGTGCATTGCTTCATTTCTTTGGATCCCCCATTTCCCCATCTGTAGAACTAGGCGATTGGACAAGGTGATTTCTAAGGCCACTGAGTGCTTTAAAAGGTCATGAGCAGTACTCCCAATCAGGGCTAGAGGTATTCAAAGGAGACAGGGCTCCATCTGGGTTAGGATCAGGCCAAGGCTTCATGAGAAAGAAAAGAATCTAGACTAGCCTTGAAGAATGAATAGCATTTAGGTGGGATGTGTCTGAGAAGGAGAAAATAGTCTGCCGAAGCAAAGCAGTGGCAGCATGCAAGAGTTATTTATGGGACAGTGAGCAAATTGGACTCACTCTAGCAGAGGATGGGCATTGGGAGTAAGAGAAAATAAGCTTAGCAAGGTCAGGTGGGGTGATGGTACCTAGCTGTAAATGGCTCCCTTAGTCTCTTGTGATAGAGGAAAGAAGAAGAAATTCTATTCTTCTTTAGTCTCTCCATTTGGTTAATTTCAAATTTTGGCTTGTTCTAAATTCCCAAAGAAATCTGAAACTTCAAAAAGAAAATAGTATTAAATAATACTTGTTAATAACATGGAAAAGATAATTTATAATCTTTATAAAAAAATCTTACCTTCTGTCTTAGAATCAATACTGTCTATTGGTTTTAAGGCAGAAGGGTGATAAGGGCCACGCAATGGAGATAAAGTGACTTGCCCAGGGTCACACAGCTAGGAAGTGTCTGAGGCCTAAACCTAGGTCCTCCTGTCTCTAGGCCTAGTTCTCAATCCACTGAGCCATCCAACTTCCCCTTTGTAATCTTTTAAAACAATGATGGCCAATTGTTCTTATGAAAATCATTTTTAAATATATAATTAGCCTTGGAAATTAAAAAGTAAACACAAATACAACAAATTACTTTGACCAACTCAATGAAGACTGTCCTAATAAGAATTATTATTTCTTTAAATAAAATATGCAAACAGGCATAATTTGTTTAATTCATAATTGATGGGATTTTTTTTGTCAAGATTGAAGTATGTATATATATGTATGTGCATACACATGCACTTTTGTTTTATTTATTTTTTTAACCTTTACTGTCTGTCTTAAAATCAATACTATATATTGGTTTCAAGACAAAAAAGCAGTTAAGAGCTGGGCAATGAGAGTTAAGTGACTTTCCCAGGGTCACAGAGCTAGGAAGTATTTGAGGCCAAATTTGAACCCAGGACCTCCCATCTCCACATCTGGCTTTCAATCCACTGAGCCACCCAGCTGCCCCTGCACTGTTTTTTAAAAACTAGTTCTGTGGGTTCATTTGTACAGAGATTCCCAGTAAAGAAACTCCCTCCACCAAAGTAAATCAGCACTTGTCCTTCAATTTATAGTCTTAGAGAGAGATTCCAAGGACATGAGAGTTTATGCAACTCAGCCAGGGTCACATTGCCAGTATAGGTCAGGGGCAGAATTTGAACACAGTTCTGCTAGATGCCAAATTTAAACCATAGTTTTTCTCCCAGAGTATGATTAAAACTTGAGTACAACCTATAAAGACTTGATTTTTTAAAGCATAAACCAATAAATATACATCTATAAAATATCACGATGCATATATAAAACATTTATCTGTAATTATCATGTGTGGTTATATGTGTTTATGTGGGTGTTTGTGTATCTTTTTAAAAACTTCTCATTTTTAGGGACTTCTCTACTAGCAGCAATGCAAGAATCCAGAGCAAAGCTGAGGGACTCATGAGAAAGAAAACTAGCCACATTCAGAGGAAGAACTGTGGGAGGAGAAACACAGAAGAGAAACAACTGCTTGAACACATGGGCTGATGGGGATATGATTGGGGATGTAGACACTAAACG
>NC_058130.1:404031471-404195416 GCF_016433145.1 Gracilinanus agilis
TCTCTCCCCTCCCCTCCCCTCCCCTCCCCTCCCCATCCATAATGTATAGAGTTTGATGTTGAAAGGGATATAGGACATAAGTTCAAAGACCTTATTTTACAGAGCGGGGAAACTGAGGTCTAGAAGGACAAAGTGATTTCTTCCAGGTCGGCCAGGCAGCTCTGAATCTCGCCTCACGGTGGCCCTTGGGTCCTTCCTTCCTTTCTCAACTCTTCCTTTGTTCACATTTGCCTGGTTCTCGGGCTTCCTCCTCCCTGTCAGCATGTGGGAGCTTTAGGGATAGGATCTTCAAACACGTTTACAAAGCCCACACACTGGGCCTGACCAATGACTTTATTTCCTCCCTGACAAGGAGGTCATTGTTTCCCTGACCTGTGAGGGGCCAGGAGCAGGGAGGGCCCCTGCTGAAGCCAGGGAAAAACCGAGGTGGAGAAGAAGGGCCTGAGGGGTTCCTGCCTTTGGCAAAGGGAGGTGGCAGGAAGTGGATGTGTCAGAGGCTGAAAGAGGGAGTCCTCTGGGGCCTCAGGCACAATGACCTCATCAATCATTTCCAGCTTGGAAATGGTTCTGTGGCTAATTCCCTGAGTAAACTTGGGCAAGCAGCCTCCCTTTCCTCTTCGGTAAAATGAGAGGCTCCCTCTTCTTCTTCCAGGCCTAAAGTTCTGGGACTCTGGGAGATCATTGCATTCTGGGGTCTCAGAGACAGTGGAATGAATTATCTTTCTCTTTTAGTGAAAAATGTAACAAATGCAAAAGTCTCTGAGTCTTTAAGGTCACCCTAGCGTTAGGGATGCAGAGCAGCAAGGTGGTACTGTTATGGGGTGCAGAAATCCCTCATGTAGTGGGTTACAGTGGTGAACCCCTGGGTTCGGGAAGGATACCTTTTGCAAGAATGCAAGACTCCAAACTTAGCTTAAAAGTAAAAAGAGAAATTTATTAATTTGGAAAGTAATGTTGAGAATGGCCAGGAGGATAGCAAAGCGGGATAGCATGGTGGAAGAGCTAGATGGGGAGCTGGGGAGCTGTTCCTTGGCGGGGGACAGCGTGGATGGAAAAGCTGCCTCCCCCAGTTATGGCGTGTGAGTGGAACAACCCTAGGGGGTTGCTCCTCAAATGCTTCAGTTCAGGGGTTTTTATACTCTTTACAATTGTGAGTACGTGACTCTAGTGTGGTGACCACTCAGGCATTCGGTGGGGAGTTTGGGTCAGCCTGAAGACACAGGGGGTGGCCCTTATAGTTCAGAAGACCGATGGACTTCTGAGATACAACCTGATGATATCAAGGAGGTGGGTCTCTCTGTCCATCTAAGGATAATCCACGGAGGAGGATAATCCTCTCAGGGTCTTATAGGAGTTATCAGATGTTTTGGGTTAGGAGTGTACAAAAGAATTTCCCTGCTTATAGTTTGCCTGAAACACTTCTAATAGTTTTTGGGGTACAATGCCCATGCCAGTACAATGGACAGAGTAGCAGACCTGGGGTCAGGAAGACACGAGTTCAAAAAACACCCTTTGATATTTTAATAGCTGTGTAACCCTGGACAAGTCAATTTACCATGTTTGCCTCAGTTTCCTCACCTGTAAAAGGAACTAAAGAAGGAAATGGCAGACCACTCCAATATCTTTGCCAAGAAAATCTCAAATGGTGTCAATGACAATTTTTTTTTAACCCTTACCTTCCACCTTAGAATTAATACTGTGTATTGGTTCTAAGGCAGATGAGTGGTAAGGGTTAGGCAAAAGTTCTTGGCACTGGGCTCTGTGTAGCGGCCAAATATAGGGCATGTCCCTTTCCTGATTAAAGACTTATTTTTTCTGACTATTGAATAAGTTCTGTGTTTTGTTTTTTTTTTTTTTCAAGTTAACTGTGACTTGCCTAGGGTCACAAAGCTGGGAAGTGACTAAGGCCAGATTTCAAATGACAATTCATTTTTCAGTTGTACTAAGCACCTACCATTCAAAACACTGTATGAAATCTTTGGTGGGTGATTTTTTAAAAATTCTGGCCTATCGCCTTAATATTTTTCCTCACACACAACGCCCTACCTCCCGTCTCCATGTCCTTAATGCACTCCATTCTCACCTCCACCTCTAAAAATCCCCAATTTTCCATCAAGTACCTTCTACATGAAGCTTTTCTTGAGCTCGCAGCTGCCTGTGCCTTCTGCCCCACACCAATTATTATCTTATATCCAGTGGGGTGCTGAAGCCAGCTGGTACCCAATTGTTACATGTTCAGCATGAGCATTTATGCCTCAGATCACAACAAACACTACAAATCAGGGCTTGGTTATTGTTTTGTTGATTGTCTAGATTTAAGAAAGGGCTAGAGAAAATGTCAGTAATGCAGACTCAGCTGCATGTCCCACATACCTTTATTTTTCAGAGAGCTAGTTGTACAACATTCACCAGCAGATTTTTGTCTATATCTATTTTGTAGATATGTATGCACTTATTTCTCTCCCATATTAGAATGCAAACTCCTCGGGAACAGGAACTCGGTTTCCCCTTTTGTCTTTGGCTTCACAGCATTTAACACTGTCTCTGTCACATAGTAGGTGCTTAAGCAATGCTTGACTACATACTATTCTTCACTTTATCTCCCCTGTGAATTTTTCTCTACTGTAAGCAATGTGTCTTGTTTCACAACAGGACAAATGGGGAATTATGTATTATGTGATAATATATGTACAACCTATAACATATTACCTACCTTCTTGGGGAAGGGGAGAGGTGGTGGGTGGGAGAATGAGACGTAGACTTTTGGACACAGTGAAGTTGAGAAATTATTTCTCTGGGATAAGCATACTTATTATAATTGACTACATGTTTATTACAATTTATACTATTATGTTATTGTTATGTTATATATAAAAAGTAAAAATAAATGGTAACTTGGAAAAAGTTACCTGCCTGTCAAGAGGCAGTTAGATGGCACGATGGATAAGCACCAGCTCTGGAGTCAAGAGGACCTGAGTTCAAATTTGACTTGTGTGACCCTGGATAAGGGTTATAGGAAATAAGAGAACAAACCATATTAATTGATTTAGTTGTATAAGAGAAAGTAACATGGTACAATAGAAAGAACTCCAACTGGAATCAGAGCACGTAGATTCAAATTTTTGCTCTGCCATTTTTACCTGTTTGACTTTGGGCAAGTCACTTAACCTCTATGGGCCTCTGCCTCTACATCTGGAAAATGAAGGGCTTATCTCTGAAGGTCTCTAAGGTCCCTTCCAGTTCCAGATCCATTACCCTAACAGGAAGGAGCCTATAGCATCTGCTTTCCTGGGGCTTATGTTCTTGTTGAAAAAGCATGACTGACATGATCCAAAATGAAGATATAAAATATGTGATCAAGCACCAAGAAGCCATATTAAATGCTGCAGGAATCCAAAGGAGAGAGAGAGCTTATTAGGAACTATGTTCGTGTCCATGCTCTAACAAGGAAAAGGGAGACTTGGCAGACCCCAACCTTGACTTTCTTAGCAAAAGCTAGAGATAGGGAATGAATATGGCTGCAATAAAAACAAATCGGGAGCTTTAGAGGAATCAGACTGAGTCAGAAAAATGGTCAACTCCCTGACACTCCCTCCATTCCAGTTTTCTAATTTCATGATTTCTAACCACCCTGGATCTGCCTATGCCCAGTTATTCTGCTCATCTAAGCCCTTGGCTTTTGGCACACCACAGAAAGTCTGCTCCAAGCCTGGCCTTGCTTCTTTCCTTCACTTGCTCATCATCAGGCAGCAATTGTTCTCCCTTGCCAGAGTGCTTACCTAATCACCAGTGTGTGATCCTATGATCCTTGGGTCAGCTCTGGCCAGGGAAGGATGTCTGATGGGATCAGTTGACTCCACCAACAGACAGCTACAGCTGCAATGGCAGAGCTGTCAGCCAATCTGAAAGCCCCCTCCCTCAGCAGGGTTTTTTCAGGAGCTGGTGAGCTGCAGGAGCCCTTATCTCAGACCTCTAAGGACCCATACACTCTGTGAGGCATGTTGTTCTGAGATTTTGAAAGCTGAAAATGCCAGACGGTGTTTAGTAGTGGCAGCCCTAATCCCAGATAGTATCTGGAGCCACTTAAATTTTTTTCTTTCTTTTTTTTTTTCAACCAGGCTGACATTTCAGGTTCCTGGACCCATATAAGCTGTTTAGCGACCTCTATCCCAAGAGAGGGATGTGGTACAGCAGATAGAATATCAAGCCTGGAGTCAGGAAGACCCATTTTCCTGAGTTCAAATCTGGCCTCAGACATGGAATAGCTGTGTCACCCTAGGCAAGTCACCCTGTTTGCCTCAGTTTCCTCATCTGTAAATGAGATAAAGAAGAAAATGGCAAACCACTCTAGCTTTCTTTACCAAGAAAACCCCAAATGGTGACACAAAGAGTCAGACAAGACTGAAACTACCGAACAACGACAAAATCCCAAGAGATTTCCCATGGACCATCCTTCCTACAAACCCCCTCATGCTTTTCACCTTTAGGTAAACACTTGGAACATCTATGGATTCATCTACCTAGTAAGCCCCTGCCTGAGTTATTAAAGTTAATCTGCTAGGTCTAGGCTCAGGATGACTATATCCAAATCGCATTTGTTATTTATCCTATAAATAGTCATGACTCTTATACCTGGGAAGGGCCATTTGCACAAGGGCTTCTGCACTTCTGCTCATGCCCATCCTCGAGAGGCTGAATAGGTGCTACTCTGTTTTTGCCTTGTAAGTTCAAAAGTGGGTCATGAGGGTCAGTTGAAGACTTCACACATGGTTGTTAATGACTCCTGAGAACACACACACACACACACACACACACACACACACACACACACACACACCACTTCCCCAATCTGTGTGGCCTTCAGTCGGACTTCCTTCCACCAGAACTCAGAATCCTAATCCTGGGGTACTGGGCTCTGCTTGGTAAATTGTCGCCTTATCTAATCCAGTTCCAGGGCAGCATACTTCAAATGTCCTGGCGCCACCCCAAGCCAAGCCACTATATCTGACCTCCAGTTGGCATCCCTTTCCTATTTTCACCTCTAATTCCCCTTTATGTTCTTTCTACCCTGACCTTCTCCCAGTCCCCACTAGAATGCAATATCCTTGAAGAGAGGAATTTTCTTACTAACTTTATTTTATATCTCCAATACTATATGGTAAGTACTTAATCATTTTTTTTATTCAGTTATATTTTCCCTGGCCAGGGATCTAACTGGCTACTAGAGGCTGTAGCTGGTTGCTGCAACTTTTGCTAAACCTCTCCCATCTCCTGTGATGGTCACATTTAATCTCATGACAGATTCACCCTTGTGCTAAAAGTACAATGCCATCTCGGTGGTGGTAGAGGCTCCGACCAAAAGGGACTTCTATGGCTGAGGCCACCAACCTGCTCCTGAAGGAAATTTTCTGGCTCCATTGACCTTCCTTCTCATAACACCTCCAATATCGACCCCTAGTTTGTCTTCTACTCCTGTGCTAATTTACTCATGACCCTTTAGGTAAAGGGTCTCTTTTTCTGTGGTTTAGCATGCCATCATCATTGGAAGACAGTTCAGGAAGAACCCTGAGCAGGGCAACTGGGTGGGTCAGTGGATTGAGACCCAGACCCAGAGATAGGAGGTCCTGGGTTCAAATTTGACCTTAGATACTTTCTAGCTGTGTGACCCTGGGCAAGTCACTCAACTCCCATTGCCTAGCCCTTACCACTCTTCTGCCTTGGAAGCAATACACCATATTGGTTCTAAGACTGAGGGTAAGGGTTTAAAAAAAAGAAAGGAAGAAAACAAGAGAAAGGAAGGAAGGAAGGAAGAAAACAAGAGAAAGGAAGGNAGGGAGGGAGAGAGAGAAAGGAAAGAAGGGAGAGAAAGAGAGAGAAAAAGAAAGAAAGAAAAAGAGAGAGAGAAAGAACCCCCTGAAACTATATCTCTGGTGGTACCCTGCTGCCAACAGGATGACTCAGTTATATAACTGACAACTGAATATCCAAGACAGAAGAACAGTAAGGGATAGGCAATGAAGGTTAAGTGACTTGCTTAGGGTCACATAGCTAAGAAGTGTCTGAGATCAGATTTGAACCCAGGACCTCCTATCTCTAGGCTTGGCTCTCAATCCACTGAGCCACCCAGCTGACCCCAGTTGCACTGGTTTTCTTTGTATGAAAACTTTGTAATTTAATGGAGTCATTTCTTAATCACCTGCCACCTGACAAATAAATAGGTAGATATAGATAAGTTGATGTAGTGATTTTATATATATACATATATATATGTGTGTATATATATATGTATATATGTATACAATACTAAAAGGATATATACTAATTAAATCAATATCTATATCTATAATCCATACCATCACAATACTATATATGTTACAGTAACACAGTACTAACACATTATATACTAACTATATATATACAATATATACTAAAAATCTATATACACATATTTTTATCATATAAATCATTATAATGGTATATGTATACACATATATTTATGTATAGTATGTATACAAATTGAATAAATAAAATCATATTCAAAGCAGTTCGAGAGGGAGGGCAGTTGCAATCTGTGGGATCAGAAAAGCTTCATGGAAAAGATGGTGACAGCTGCATTTGAAAGGAAGAGAAGTGGGGATGAGGAAAGAGTATATTCCAAGAACAGGGGATAGTCATTGCAAAGACACAAAGATAAGAGATGGAACGTCAAGTGTGATGCCCAGTTTGGCTGAATCTCATTGAGGAAGGGCAAGCAGTGTTCAAATAAGGATGGAAAGCTAGGCTGGCTCCAGGTTGTGTTGGGCTTAGAAGCTAAACAGAGGAGTTTATATTTTATCCTAGAGGCAATAAGAGGTCCCCAGGAATTTCATTGACTTGGAGAGTCACATGATCAGATCTGTGCAGAAGGAAAATAATTCAGCAACAGTTTTGGACAGCAGATTAGAGTGCTAAAAGACCTGAGGCTGGGAGAACAATTAGGAGGCCATCAAAATCATCTGGGTGCTGAGGATCTGAACTAAAGTGGTAGCTGTGTGAATAGAGAGAAGGGGCCAACTGTGAGAGATGTCATGGAGATAGAGCAAAATTTGGCAACTGATTAAATATGTGGAGTGAGGGAGAGTGAAGAATAGACAATAGTTCTGAGATTATAAACCCAAGAGCTTGGAAGGATAATGGTACCTTTGACAGAAATACGAAAGTCTGGAAGAAGGGAGGGCGTGGGAGGAAAAGATAATGAGTTCAGTTTGGGACATGTAGGGTTTGATATGTCTCTGGTACATCTAATTTGAATTGTTCAATAGGCAGTTGGTGATGTGCTAGGAAAGCTCAGGGGAGAGCCTGAGGCTGGATATATAGATCTAGGAGCCATTTGCATAGAAATGATAATTAAACCCATGAGAGCTGAGGAAGTTACCAAGAGAGTATGGAGAAGAGAAAAGGGAATTAGTGCAAAATGTGAACACCCTAGAACCAGAACCTTTCATCAATGCTGGTTCAACTCCTTTTCCCCTTGAGGTCTTGTACATGCTCATAACCCTATGAAGGCAACCAAATTATAAAGGCACATCCATAGCCAGTCATTGATGACTGGAGGATGGGGCATAAAGGAAGGAAATAAACATTCATTAAATGTGTTGTTTTTAAAGAGGACCAAGAACATCATGGGGTGGTCTTGACTTGTGTATGAATGGGATATATCTTCCTCTTAATTTTTTATTTTTTTTATTTTTTATTTTTCCAGATTATATGTCAATACAATTTTTAATAATTTTTTTGACATTTTGTGATCCATATTCTCTGCATCCCTCCTACCCTTCCTCCTTTTCCAAGATGGTGAGTAATATGATGTAGGCTGTACATGTGCTTATTTTCATGTTTGTCATGTTATGAAATAAGACATATCTTGCATATACTTGAGAAAAGTTCATGGAGGAAATAAAGTCAAGAAAGGTATGCTTCACTCTGCATTCAGACTCCATCAAATTCCTTCTATGGCAATGGATAGCCTTTTTCATCATGAGTTTCTTAGAGTTATCCTGGATCATCGCACTATTTTTTTTTAAACCCTTACCTACCATCTTGGAGTCAATACTGTGTATTGTCTCCAAGGCAGAAGAGTGGTAAGGGCTAGGCAATGGGGGGTAAGTGACTTGCCCAGGGTCACACAGTTGGGAAGTGTCAGAGGCTGGATTTGAACCCAAGACCTCCTGTCTCTAGGCCTGGCTCTCAATCCACTCATTGCACTATTGATAATAGTGGTCCTCAATAGTTGATCATTGTACACTATTATTCTTATTGTGTATAGCTTTGTTCTGGTTCTGATCCCTTCACTTTGCAGAACTTCATATATGTCTTTCCAGGTTTTTGTGATCATCTTGTTTTTTCCATTTCTTATGGCACAATAATATTCCATTGCAAGCATATGCTACAACTTGTTTAGCCATTCCTCAATTGATGGCCATCCCTTCAATTTCCAGTTCTTTATCACCACATAAAGAGCTGCTATTTTTGTACAAGTAAATCCTTTCCCCCTGTCTTTTCTCTCTTGGGGATAGTAGTGGTATATCTATGCCAAAGGATATGCATAGTTCCAAATAATAGTTCCATGGTTCCAAATTGTTCTCCACAATGGTTGTGCCAATTCACAGTTCTAGCAACAGTGTATCAGAGTCCCAATTTTCTCTTCCCCCCAACATTTATCATTTTCCTTTTTTGTCATATTAGCCATTCTGATAGGTATAAGGTGGCACCACAGAGTTGTTTTGATTTACATTTACCTAATTAAAATGATTTGGAAGATTTTTCATATGACTAAAGATAGTCTTAATTTCTTCACCTGAGAATTGTCTATTACTATCCTTCAACCATTTCCCAATTGGGGAATGCTTTGTATTCTTATGAATTTGACTCAGTTTTCTATATATTTGGGAAATAAGGCTTTTGTCAGAGACACTTGCTAAATTTTCCCCCCCAGTTTTCTGTTTGCCTTCTAATCTTGGTTCCATTGGGTTTCTTCTTTTAACTCTTACCTTCTGTCTTAGAATCAGTGTGTATTGGTTCCAAGGGAGAAGAGTGGTAAGGGCTAGGCAATGGGGGTTAAGTGACTTGCCCAGGGTCACACAGCTAGGAAGTAACTGAGGTTATATTTGAACCCAAGACCTCCTGTCTCTAGGCTTGGCTCTCAATCCACTCAGCCACCTAGCTGCCCTTGTGTGAAAACTTTGTAATTTAATATAGCTATTTTGTTATTATTATATTATTAATATATCTATTTTATATCTCATGATGTTCTTTATGCCTTATTTAAGCATAAACTATAGGGCTGGCATGTATTGGACTTAAGTAAGGCAGAATTGCACAAAGTCATCAACCTCACTCTCTCTTCCAGAGTCACTGAAGTCCAGTGACAAGACAAAAGTCAGGTTGACCGGTGATGGCCTGAGATGCAGTGAATAACCTTAGCATCCTTGATGTCTAACCAAACTCTAAGCACTCCACAGTAACTATTTCTTCTGCTTTCATAGATGTTGGAGCAAATTGTTCTCATCTGCCCCTTCCACCACAATCTGTCCCAGGCAAGTGGTTTGCAAATATCATCCCATTCTATCTTCACAAGAAGCTTGACAGGTAGGTGTCATTATCCCCATTTTACAACTGAGGAAACAAAGGCAAACAGAGGTTAAATGACTTGCTCAGGCTCACACAGCTAGGAAGTATCTGAGGCTGGATTTGAACTTAGGTATTCCTGACTCCAGCTCCAGTACTACCTAGCTCCCCTGAGAAGGGGCTTCGGTATAAAGACTGAAATATTAGGAAATTAGATTATCAAATACAAGCCAACTCCTGACACTCCTTGCATTTCAGCTTCATAACCTTGTATAGATGTCCTTGCCTGTAAAATTCTAGCCCCAAACCCATCTTGCTGCCTGTCCTAATACTCTGCAGACAGCCTAATACTCTAAGGCCTGGTTTTTTAGTTGCCACAACCTTTTCCTCCAGCTTGGACCATGTCTCTGACCCATGAAGAGAATTGGTCCCTCCTCTGCCTAGGAATTGGGAAGCAGCATTGAACAATGGAAAAAAGCAGTGGCTTTGGGGTCAGAGGCCCTAGTTTCAAATAATATCCTACTGACATATAAATAATACTGGCATTGACTCCTTCAGCTTCAGTTTCCTCACCTATAAAAGAAGGGACCTGAAGAAGAGGGCCTCTGAAGGCTCTTCTAGATTGATGATCTTATCTCAACAAACCAACATTTTGGTCCTATTAGAAGTGGCAACTAGGTGGTGCCATAGTGCCTAGAGCACTGGGCTTGGCATCAGGAAGACTCATCTTCCTAAACTCAAATCTGGCCTCTGACACTAGTTGTGTGACCCTGGAAAGGTCACTTAACTCTGTTGGCCTCAGTTTCCCTAACTGTAAAATGAGCTGAAGAAAGAAATGGCAAACCACTCCAGCATGTGTGTCAAGAAGATCCCAAATGGGGTCATGAAGAGTCAAACACAACTGAAAACAACTGAACAAAAGAAGGAATCAGGTTAATAGGAAAGGACTTGAGTTGGACCTTAAGGGAAATGAGTAGGCATGATAAAATTCTCATGTCTACTGAATGTTAGAGACCTTCAACCTCTCACCCTGGCACACCTAAGAAAATACAAGCAGGGGCAGAAGAGCTTATTAAGAGGATAGTTATCACTGACTTTATGACCCAGAATCTTTACTACTTTGATATATTGTGTTCCTGAGACTTCTGTCAAATTAAAGCATGGCCCACTATGCAAGACTTTCCTCAGGAATATCCAAAACCCTAAAATTTCTTCCCTGCTTCTCTCACTTTCATTCCTTCCAAACACAGCTCAATTAGTGGATTACATTGGGCCAAATTGCACCATCTCAGAGGTGTAGACTGCCATTCTTTTTGTTTGCTATCAATAGCCAAGTGGGAGAGAAGATGATGCTGTCCTAGATTAACTATTCTGCATTCCGGACTTTGATAAATAATATTGCTAGACAAGAAATATCCAGCCAAGTAGCCCTTTAATATTCTATTCAGGACCTTTCTAAATCCTTCCACCAGCATTGCCTTCTCCCAGCCAAAGATGGCTAGGACTGGTTTATCCAAGCCATTCAATAAAGCCATAAGAGTCATAGCATTGGGGCAGTTAGGTGGCACAGGGGAGAGAGTGCCAGGCCTGCAAATTTAGGATCTGAGTTCAAATTTGACCTCGGAGATCTCTTAGCAGTAATTACATCCCAATTCTGAAAGGGGCTCCTCAAATGTCCAGGAACTCTAATATAAACTGCTAAGAGTTTCCTAATAGGGATTCCCCTCTCCCATCAACTGAATTTCTCAGTATAGAATAGTTTTCCCCTAATCTGTCCATTATATAGTCTATGCTTTCCAGGTATGTTGAGAATATGCTTTGTCTTAAAACAAAACTTTCACTAGTCTAGCACAGCCAGGGCCTATTCCCATCATCCCTAGAATGTAGATTGGGAAATAATAATAGGACCAGCAGCACAGGGCCCTCAAGGTTAAGAGTGCTGGTTTTTAGGAGAACATTGTACACAGAGGCTGATACACTGTGGTATAATCAAACATAACAGACTTCTCTACTAGCAGCAATGCAAAGATCCAGAGAAAGGCTGAGGGACTTATGAGAAAGAAAACTAGCCACATTCAGAGGAAGAACTGTGGGAGGAGAAACACAGAAGAGAAACAACTGCTTGAACACATGGGCTGATGGGGATATGATTGGGGATGTAGACACTAAACGTTAACTCTAGTCCAACTATAAATAATATGGAATTAGGGCTTAATCAATGATACATGTAAAATCCAGGGGAATACTGTAAAACCCAGTAACTATAGGAAAATATTCAAAATAAAAATATAATTTTTAAAAAAGAGTGCTGGTTTTTATGGGTAATATTAAACTCTGAGTTCACTGGGGTTTATAGAAAGGGAGAAAGGAGGACTGCTCAGGCAAGGGATAACTGACTAAGAACAAATACCAATGGGGAATCACCTTTACACCTACAAACACAGGACTTGGGAAATGGGTAACACCTATATGGAAGAATGGCAGTTAAATCAGTTAAGCTGTGAGCCAGACTCCAGTCAGCTGGGGAATTACTATAAACCCATATATAAATTGACTAAGGTACTTCTAGGGTTAAGGAGAACAGACAAGAAGTAGGAAACGATAATTTATTAAAGTAAAGAAGTTAGGGAGATGGGTAAACAGGGATTCCTTAACTGGGGTTAACTATGGACCAGAAACAAGGAAAAAGGATCACTACACTAAAACCCTAACACTAACTAGATCCAAGAAGGATGGGGTCTCACTCCTTGGGTCCTTGTCCCTCCAATGGTGATCTCAGATGTCCTAAGGTTCCAGATGAAAACCAGCCAGTAAATCCAAAAGGGTCTCCAACCAAGAGCTGGTCCAGTAATGGAAGTCCACCTTCCAAACTGCAAACCAAGCTCCAGGCCACATGGTAGATGGGATGGTCCTTGAAGAGTACAAAAACTCCTGCTTCCTCTCCAGTGGCAGCAACCAACAAACTCCGACCCTTGAGTCTCACCTGCAGAGTTCCATGGCTCCCAGAATGTTCTGCTCATCTATCCTGCTTTGCACAACTTTTCTCTACCTATACTTAAAAATGCTATTTCCTTATTACATGGTAAAGCCATCATGGGCAAGTTATGGGCCTCTCTTGCTTAGCCACAAGCCAAACAACCCAACCCCAACATCATGACAGCAGGCCTTACATGGCCTCCACCTGACCTTGTAGGTATATAGCAAGGAAAAGGAGAGATTCTCTATCTGAGGCTCACTAATGTTACTTGTCAGCACCCCAGGACCACAGGCTAGAACAGTAGCCAGCGATCCATGCAAAACTAAGAAAGGCTAAAGAGAAAAAGAATTGTCAACAACATGATTGTAGCCATCCTTGCAATCTCTATCCAACTCTTTGGCATCTTTGGTACCTAAGCCTGAAAGAGCTTAAAATAATAGCCAAAAACCTTCATTAGTGGCACCTTTAATACAGAGGAAAAGACAAACTCACAAGAAAAGAGACCTAGGTCACCAGACTTCCCAGAGCTACGTTCTGTCGCAAAGAGCTCTCATCTGACTCTCAAACCACCTTCTAGAGATGTCTACTGAGGAAATCAACAACCTTCTTGGGAGTTTATTCCATTTGGGGACTGCTGTAATTGTTTGGAAGCCTAAATTTGCATCTTTGCAACTTCCTAATTCTGCCCTCTGGGACCTAAAAGAATAAACCTAATCCCTCTTACACATGATAACCATAGCTTTCAGATAATTGAAATCCAGCTCTCATGTGACTCTGGAGTCTTCTCGCCTCTAAGTGTGTGTAATAGCCCAAATTAAGGCAGGGAGAAAGAAATGATCATGGCATGTTTGTGGGACAGTAAAGAAACCTGCCTGACTTGAGCAAAATGTGTATGCTGGAGAATAGTGCAATAAACTTAAAGAGTCTGAGAACAAGATTATGGAACGATTGAAAGTCAGACAAAGCAGTTCGGTGGTGGCTGTTCAGTCGTTTCAATTATGTCCAACTCATTGTGACCTCATTAGGGATTTTCTTGACAAAGATACTGGAGTGTGGCCACAGATACTTCCTAGCTGTGTGACCCTGGACAAGTCACTTAACTCCCATTTCCTAGACCTTACTGCTTTTCTGCCTTGGAACCATTACACAGTTTGGATTCTAAGATGGAAGGGTAAGGATTAAAAAACAAAAAGATACTGCAGTGGTTTGTCATTGTCCTTCTCAGTTCATTTTATAGATGAGAAGACTGAAACCAATAGGGTTAAGTGGCTTGCCCAGAGTCACAGAGTTAGTAAATGTCTGAGATCATATTTGAGCTCAGTTTTCCTGACTGCAGACCCCATACTCTATCCACTGGGCCACCTAGCTGGTCCAGTTTGAACTTGGCACCATAGACAAATGGGCCACTGAGGAGCTCTCTTGTGGAAAATATCCTTTATTTAAGGGACGAAGATGCCCATGGGAAAACCTTTTCTTCAGCAAGGACAAAAATAGGATATTATATCAGTTCTCCTTTTCTCTTCTTTACTAACAATTCAATGCAACCAGAGCCCTATGTGGTATAGACCATAAGGAGAATCCTATGAGATTCATGCGTGTACTTGGAAGGCTATGATCCATGTCATGAGGAAAGAAGTAAGACCTGAGGCTAGGAAATGGTGCAGCCCTGAGTCGAGACAGGATAGTGGAGCAGGATTTGAAAAAGAACTGAACAAAACATGTTCTATCCTGGAGCCTAGATCTCTAAGATTCCACTTTTCCAATTTTTTCCTTCTCCTTGACTCCACGGTATACTCCATATGGACTACACCCCTCATGCTCCCTGCCAACAAAATGCCCAATCTAAACCATCACTTCTGCCATTTGTCCCACCTAAAATATCCTTTTTTCTTTTCTCCTTCTCTTCAAATGCTAACCATCCTTCAAGATCTGTCTCTTCTGTGAAGTCTTCCCTGACTATGGCACTCTCTGCTGAAGTATGGTACTGTGACGTCGTGAAGAAAGCATTGGACTTGGCATCATGAAGGCCAGAACTAGAATCTTGACTGAGAAACTCATTAGCTGTGTGTCACTGGGAAAGTCACTTAATTTCTCTAAGTCTCAGTTTCCACATCTGTAAAAAGAGGATAATATGGACGTATACTTCCTATGATAGTTACAAGGACCAAAAAATAATATAAATGTTAGCTGTTCTCTTTCTCTTTTTCATCTGAACTTTCTGAAGGGTCTTAGCTATATCTATATTGCTCATCCAGCTAAACTGAAGAATGCCTAATCCCTCTGAAGACAAGGACCTCACACAGGTCTTGGCCCTCAAGTAGATGTTCAGTAAATAAATATCTGCTATCATGTTGATCTGACTTCTCAGATATAGGGAGATGTTGATCTAGCAATAACAAATCTGAAAAGAAGGAAAACTACGAAGTGTGCTGTGGGATAGTGGGGGAATGAGGATATACCAGGGAGTTTCCTTAATGTCCAGGGCTCTGCCTCAGCTGAATCAGGAGAGAAATTGGCTCCCCACAAAGCAAAGTTTTGGGGGAGAATTAGAAAAGGGAGCAAGCAGAGTGGGGATAGCAGTAACCTCTCTTTGAACCCCTCTGTACTTCCCAGGGCAGGGATGTTGTCATCCCTTCCAGCAGCTACTAGACCAGGAAATCTGTTGCTCTGGTTCTTATGAGATCTAAGGAATTAAGATCTGAGATGTTGTCTCCAATGCCTGGTGAGTGCTAATTACAGTTTTAAACAACTGTTCCAGACTCTCTTTCATCTTTGGGGAATCTGACAAAGTAGGTTTTCGTTTCCTGCCAAATCCTTGGCATTTCATGGTCAGAGTGAGGAATTATGAATGAAGCCAGTGTCTTCCCCCAGCAAATGGACCCACTATGGAGGGTATGGATGAGGGAGAGCAATGAGAAGGATGAGAAGACCCAACAGCCTGCTGTGGCTGGCTTTGGCAGTGAGCTAATCTTACACATGCCAGTTGGGAAGTGGGAGCCACAGAGTCCCTCTTTATGTAAAGCTCATAGCATTTGAAAAAATAATGAGATTTTTAGCCAGACCCTCTCTTCCCTCCCGCCCTGAATTTCTAGAGGTGTCAGCTAGCCAGTTTGATACCTGGAAAATTACATCCTTTGACTGTTTTGTCTAAACAGCCCACGTGAGATTGACATTGGCAGGGGTGGGAAAATGATGGATCACACTCCTGGACTGGATTTAACTCACTTCAATCCCGTAAGGATTTATTTGACACCTACTCCTGGCTCAGTCCTGTGCCAGGTGCTTAGAGGAGACAAAAGAAGTGTCAGACTCAATTCCTGCCCTTAAGAAGCTTATCTAGCTAAAACATACAAATGTACACATATACAGGAAATAGCACAATATAGGACATCTCTAAGTTACAAACATCTGATTTATATAGGTCCTATACATACCTACAATACTATGGCTGGTTATATAGCCTTACATCTCCTTCCCCTACCCTGAGAAAAAACCCTTTTCCCATATCCTGATCCATTCCCTCCATCCCCCATCTTTACGCATCTTTTACGCCACTAATTTTCCTCAGATAGGAATGTTTTGACCCAATATCTCTTTCCAATCCCCATTCTTCCTTCTCAATTGCAAAGCACTTCTTCTGTGGCCCCTCCTCACTCCTGTCACTATACATAGTTCAGGAACTTGGGGGAGGGAATTAAGTATCTCTCTCCCTCTTCCCTAAACACCCACACTGGCTCCACTCTTCCTCACTCTTTTCTGGAGGCCTTTCACAAAGCAGCCCTGGAATAATTTGACTAAGCCAACCCATTTATCTTGGGTGTGGAAGGAAGGTAGATGGATAGAAGGAAAACAAAAATACCCTCCCAAACTCTGAGACTCAGTCCTAGGGAATTTGTGCTGACATAAGGGGCACAACAAAGGTAACTTGAATGCTGAGAGAAAAGACAAATGAAATCGACTCTCCGTGAACCTATATGGGACTGGAGACATAATAATGATAGCTAATATTTCTGTAGTCCTGTCATTGAACCTCCAACAACCTTGTGAGTCAGAGACTACAAATATTCCTTTTTTACAGATGACAAACTTGAGGGTCACGGAGATTAAACAGCATGCCCAGAATTGCATTGCTAGTAAATATTAAACTCAAACCTAGGTCTTCTTAACTCATCTTCAAGGCAGACTCATTTGTATGGTATAAGAAAGAGGAATTCTCTAACCCTCAAAACGCCCATTGGGTGAAACTTGGCCTGTGAAGACTACTTACAAAAGAATCTTGAGAAGCATAGAAATATGAGGTTCTTTGATGCATTTCAAAACCCAAAACCCTCAGAATTTGTTCCCTAAACACTAGATTCCTGAGGAAAAGAGATGAAAATCATATGCTGAAGAGTTGAACTTCGATGCAAAATGCATCAAAGCATAACTTAGAGGCAAGAATCAGCAGAAGGATAAAGGGCAATGGATGGGAGCACCAATGAGGAACATTTACCAAAGTCTACTGGGAATGTGGGAGATCAGCAGGAGGCAAGCAACATGGCACTGACAGAAGAGCATGGAGGGCAGCATGAAAATGAACCTTGATAGACTCCAAATGGAACTCCACTCAAGGCAGTATTGGAAGTCACAGGAAATATAAGGGGTGGCTTGCTTCTTATGAAGTATTATTGGTACTGGATACTGAAGTCCTTTCTAGAACTGAACTGCCAAGTATTCAGACTCTACTGCAAAGAGTGCAATTCCAATGGGTTGGCCATATTGTTTGAATACCAAATGTTAGTTTGCCTAAAAGACTATTTTATAGAGAGCTCACACAAGGCAGATGCTCACACAGAGCTCAGAAGAAGAGATACAAGGACATTCTCAAGATCTCTCTGAAGAACTTTAGTATTGATTGTGAGATATGGGAGACCTTGGCATAGGACTGTCTTACATGGCATGCCCATATCAAAAAAGGTATTGTACTCTATGAGCAAAGCAGAATTGCAGTAGCTCAAAAGAAATGTAAGATGGGCAGATTTAGAGAAATTTCCATCCCAAATGTTCATACAGGCTATTTCTACCAGACCTGTGGTATAACCTCCCAAGCATGTCTTTGGTCCGATCAATCACATTCAGACACACTGAACACTGACCCCAACATAGTGATGTCATTTTGGCCTTCTTTGAGTTTGAAGGACAACAACCAACCAACTTTCTATGAGTGGCTCATATGTGAGTCCAACCTGATTCTACTAACCCATATTGGACCTTTTCATTTTTTGAACCTTGAATGCATTCTCATTTCCAAACCTTTACTTGTGCTACTCAATCCATCTAGTATATTCTTTCCTTTCTTTCTAGCTATTGAATTCTCAGCCTTCAAGCCCCAGCTCACATCTTTCCATGAAAGGTGTATATATATATATATACATACACACATACACCCTTCTTGCTTTCTGCACATGTCTCTTTTGCCCTCTTGGAGAACAGAAACCATAGCTTAATAAATATCCTTCCTAGTGCCTAATTCAGGGATTTGTACATATTAGGTATCACTACATATCTGTTGAATAATAAATGGTCCTTTCTGTTCCATTTCCCTTCCCATGATTCCCCTGTTTTATGAAAACTCCTGCTTGAGATTATTGGGGGGTAGCCAATGGGAATGGCACAGAGAAAAAACTCAAACCCATGACCTTGTAGTCACTGGACTAGATTCTAACCAATTGAACCACTCAGTACTGTCCCTTCACTACTATACATGGCCTCTATTCTAAGACTTAGACCTACAGCCTAGGACCTTTCCCAAAATTGCTAGTACCGTGTGGAGGGAAGCCAGGACACCAATCCTCTTCAGATAGAAATGGGCACCAATAGTCAGGTAGCAAAAGGGACCTGGCGACATTGAGACCATATTCCCATAATGTTTAGAAGTCCAATTTAGGGCACCGAGAGAGATTGGTTGCTCTGTGGAGCCCAACCCCAGAGGTTAATAGCACTCAGAGCAGTTAATAGGCTTCGCAGAGACCCTGCTGGGTTTTCAGTTACTTGAGATTTAATTAAATTAACAAATTAGTCCCTTTGCCCAACATCTTTCTATCCTGTGTACCTTAGCATATGTCAGTCAGGTTAATCCAGCATCTCCAGATGGCGATGAGTTCTCTTTGTAAACTGAATGCCAAACAATCACTTGGAAGGTAGGGGGATTAGAGATAGATAAAGAACAGGAGAAAAAGAGAGAGAAAGGGGGAGGGGGTGAAGCAAGATTAAATTTGCTTTAGTTATATATGTACATATTTATGGGTATCTACCCGCATATACTTTTTTTTTTAACCTTCACCTTCTGAGTATTGGCTCCTAGGTGGAAGAGTGGTAAGGGTGGGCAATGGGGGTCAAGTGACTTGCCCAGGGTCACACAGCTGGGAAGTGTCTGAGGTCAGATTTGAACCTAGGACCTCTGGTCTCTAGGCTTGACTCTCAATCCACTGAGCTACCCAGCTGCCCCCAGTATATACTTTTTTTGAAGAAAAAAGGAACAGCAACTCCAAAAGGTTTGAGAATCACTGACTCTACTTCCTGACATCTAGCCAGGGGACTATAAGTGCCATGAGGGCAGAGCCTAGATCTCGTCGAAACTTTGTATCTTTCCCAGCACCTGGCACAGAGCTCTGCCCAGGGCTAGAATCAGGAAGATTCATCTCCCTGAGTTCAAATCTGACTCCAGACACTATCTGTGTGACTCTGTACAAGTCACTTAACCTTGTTGGCCTCAGTTTCCTCATCTATAAAATTAGCTAGAGAAGGAACTGACAAACTGTTCCAGGATCTTTGCCAAGAAAACTCCAAATGGGGTCATGAAAAGTTGGTACTAAAACACCTCAATAACAACAAATTGTTATGAGTAGTAAGGGGGCTATAGATGCTAGTGATGGTTGCTCAACAGGGAGAGAGAGACCCTAGCCACAGCTAGATGTGAGTATAGGATTTGTTCCCACGCCAGCTGGGCTAAGCCTCCTTTAAGACTCAAGATTCTTTGCTAAACCACAAGCCTTAGAAACCAAACCAGCCAGGCAGTTGGTAGGAGTAACCAGGAAGTAGAGATGCAAGTTCCTGAAACCTTAGGTTGAAGCAAAGGATTACCACTGGCTAGGAAATGACTATAGCCAGTTAGATATATTACCCAGATCTGATTGCTTGAAACTAGTTACTGTCACTAAGGTAAGAAGTTGGTTTTCAAAGAATATTTAGGCTCTAGGATCAACCTGGATTTATTGATATCAAACAGAGGGTAGGTAAGAGGGAGAAGGAAAAAGAGTGATGGAACCCTAAATAATCTTGCCTAAGTAATAAGATTAAATAAATATTGAAACACAAGTTGTTCCCTAAGGTGCAGAGTATGGGAAGACCTTGCGGGTCTCTCCCCAACTCTGTTGTTGTTTGTTGCTGAGCCCCTGGGTCAGATGCTGTTGTTTTCTTGAAGGTAGCTATTCACTCTCTTGCTTGATTTAAGGTTGTTGGCTATGCCAATAAGGTATCGATTTGGCCAACAATGAAGGTTGTCCCTACCTTCCTGCCTAATCCAATCTCCCCAAACCTCCAGGGGCCCAGTTTGCCACCACTCTAACCCAAAAAGATGAGAGAAAGAAGTGAAGTTCAGGGGTTTGTGGACCCCAATTTATACCCTGTCCTTAACTGTCACCTTGGCACATGCCCTGGGGTGCTTTGCCAGGTTCTGTGTTCCAAAGTGGCAAACTGCTATTTTGTACCTACCAAAAATGGCTGCCCATTTCTGCATATCACAAAATTGAGAGATATACAGAGAGAGAGAGACGCAGAGAGATAAAGAATATAAAACAAACCACATAGAACCCTATTTCCTTATAATTCATTTGCTGTCAGGAATAAATATGTTTAACTTTCCCATAAAGGAAGCCCATTTGTTCCATGGATTTGAAGTTTATTCCAAATAGGACCTTTGTCCAGAACCACCTCAGCAAGAATACAAGAGATGACATGATTGCCTCTAAGTCATCAGGGCCAAGGCCCAAAGTCAGGTGGTGAATGGGTCTGCTTTGCAGATGCCAACAGGTCTGACTTGTTTTAAACAACAAGGCAGTTGCCTAGGGAGGGAAATGAGGTGGGTGGTCTCAGCCCTGGCACCATCTTCAGAGTCACTCAAATGATACCTCTCCAGACTTCAATTACACAGTCTGTATATGAATTAAGTGGGGGAAAGAAACACCCAAGAGGAAAGAGAAAACTGCAGCACACACAAAGGATGTTTAAAAGGGGCCTGTGCCTCAGGATTGTTTGTAATGGCTCATAAATAACAAGCTCTCAGACTCAATAATGCTGGGACACAAACCAGCATCGACCACGACAGAAAAGGGCACTAATGGAAATAGTAGCTTGACACCAACTCAAAAGAACTTATTTGATCGAAGGTCAATTGGAGGATTAATTTTAGCATGACTTTACCAATAGCAAGTAGAAGGAGGAGAAGAGTGCCAGGCAGGGGGGCTGATGGCCCCATAAGAAATGCTGTCCAGAGTCTGGTTTTTACAAGAAGGGAGATGACCAAGAAGTCTAGTTTTCTCAGTTTGGAAGTCCTGGGTCCAGATGTTGAAAACCTGACACACCCCTTGAGTGGCCTATGTGCCCATCTCTATGTTAGAGGCTAGAGGAGATTCAGCAGCAGTAGGAAACATTTCTGCCCAAAGCTTTCAGTTTAGTGAGAGAGGCACAAAAATATTGACAATGATAATACAAGGCCAGGCATTCAATGTAGCAAACATTTGTTAAACCCTTTGGGCAGAAATCTGTCCTAGGTGCTATGAGAGAAACACATTTCAATAGGTCTTAGAACCTAGTCTCATAGTGCTTATAACCTCCTGGCTAGATATCAGGAAACCATGCCAGTGATTCTCAAACCTTTTGGAATTGTTATTCTTTTCTTCAGATAAGTGTATCTGAGGAAAAGGGATGTGAATAGGTAGTTTTCGGATGAAGAAAACAAAATTATCAATAATCATATGAAAAAGTGTTCTCAATCCCTCCTGATTAGAGAAATGCAAATCAAAACAACTCTGAAGTACCACCTTACACCTGGTAGAGTGGCCAATATGAGAGTAAAGGGAAATACTAAATGTTGGAGGGGATGTGACAAAATTGAGACACTAATGCACTGCTGGTGAAGTTGTGAATTGATGCAACCATTCTGGATGGCAATTTGGAATTATGCACAAAGAGCTTTAAAAGAATGCCTGCCCTTTGATCCAGCTATACCACTGCTGGGTTTGTACCCCAAAGAGATAAAAAATGGGAAAGGATCTGTTGGTACAAAAATATTTATAGCTGTACTTTTTGTGGTGCAAAAAATTGGAAAATGAGGATACGTCCTTTGATTTGGGGAATGGCTGAACAAATTGTGGTATATGATGGTAATGGAATACTATTGCTCTAGAAGGAATGATGAAGCAGATGATTTCTTTTAAGAACTAGAAAGACCTACATGAACTAATGTGGAGTGAAATAAGTAGAACCAGGAGAATATTATACACAGTAACTGAAACATTGTGGGATGATAAAATGTAATTGACTTTGCTACTAATAACAGTGCAATGATCCAGGACAATTCTAAGGGACTTATGAAAAAGAATGCATCTAGAGAAAGAATTGTGGGAGTAGAAATCCAAAAGAAAACATATGATTTATCACTAATTTATATGGGTATATGATTTGGGGTTGGTTTTGGTTTTAAAAGATTACTCTCTTACAAAAATGAATAATATGGAAACAGGTTTGGGGTGATAATATATGTATAACCCAAGGGAATTGCTTATCACCTGGCAGAGGGGGGAAGAGGAAAGGGATACAACATGAATCATGTAACAATGGAAAAAAATTTTAAATAAAATTTAAAATAATTTTAAAATTGCATAGGAGTTTTGTTGTGGTTTCTTTTCAGTCACATTGTACTCTTGGAGTATTAATAGATAAATACAAATATGTATGACATAATTAGAGCAAATTTAATTAAAATTAATTGGGGGAAATTTGGGGGTTTCATGCAAGATATTTGGGAACAGCATAGAAAGAAAGGAAGAGGGTTTTTGTCTTGCCTAAAGCAAAATGAGTAGGCATCCCTGAGGTTCAGGGAGGGTTAAGGCAATTAATTAGCCAGCCTCTTGAAAGCCTTTGAAAAGCACCATATGGTCTTGTTGCAAGTGCAATTTGTTAATATTTAGGGATGATATAATGTGAAAGTTTTGGGCCTCTGAGAAAGTTTTGATGCCGGGGGCAGTCCAGAGAATGGAGGAGCATCAGATGAGGAAGAAGTATGGAAGAGGGAATGTTTATGTCTCATTTTGTCCAGACAAATGAGAACTTAGTCCATGCGTACCCTTTTAGTGAAAAAGATAAGGAAGTGAGGTGGTTCTCCTATAGGTCCAGTTACTTGAGGCAAATTTCCATGTTTGGATGGCTTCAAACTCCTAGAAAAGAAGTAAAAATGGAATCATGCCTAATTTCCCTTCTTCCAGCATTAACCATCACACTGCCACACGAGGTGAAGTATTATCTAGAACAGCAATAGTGCCAAAGATGGCACGCAGAGCACTCTCTGTAGGCACGTACTGCCCTTCTAACCTTCTCCCCACCCAGTTCATTACTAGAAAGGCAGAGGGATTCAGGTAGAGCTGTTCCCCTCTCCATCTCCATCACACCTGGTGACATTTTTTCACATCCCCCACCCCTCTGCCCAACAGCCAATGGGAGCCCATAGCAGGTAAGGTGGGTGGCTCACAGGTGGCAGAGCTAGAGGAGAGCAGAGCTCTCAGGCCACTCCTCTCCCACACCCTACACTTACTGAGGACATTCCTTATTTCACTCACCCTGCCATCTAGCAACCAGTGGGGGTGCTTCTTCCCTCTCCTATCTGGGGTAAGAGGAGAATCAGAGGATGAGGTGGGCGGCTGGGGTATGGGCATGGCACTCCACCTCTAAAAGGTTCACCATTACTGGTCTAGAACCATAAGTCCTTTGGTGTTTAGTAAATTTTTTTGCATAGTTGACAAAATGCTGAACTTGGAAGTCAAGAAGACCTGGGTTTCATAGCACTCTCTGTGTAACTGGGCAAATTACTTGACTTCTCAGCATCAAGTTCTTATCTGCCAATCAGGAGTAGGAGTAGGGATGGGATTGGGAAAACAATTCCTGTAATACCTTGCTGAACTGTTTGTTGTTAGTCACAAAACATTTATTAAATCCCTACTGTGTATGAGGTGCTGTGCTAAAGTGCTATTGTAAAGATCACATTAGATAATGTATATAAAACACTTGACAAACTTTGGAGCCCTCTACAAACATGAATTGCTATTATTATTATTATTATTATTATTATTACAAAGTTCATAAAACCATACCCCAAGACTCCTCCTTAGCTTCAGTACAAAAGAGGTAACCCTTCTTTTTGCCAAGTTAACCCCTCTATTTTTGCCTGTGAATTCATACCCTCATATTTCTTTTGAGAGCTTTCCCCTTCCATCATTCTCTTTCTCTCCCAAATTTTTAAACTTCCCTTGCCCACTGAATTTTCCCCAGAAGCCTTCCTCAGTCTTAAAAAACAACAACATACCTTTCACTTAATCATAGTCATCCTATATCTCCCCTCCCTTTTACAAACTCCTAGAAAAACCTTTATCTACACTCATTGCTTTTGCTTTCTTACCTCCTGATCACATCTCAGTGCCTTGCAGTCTGATTTCAAAAAATATGTATTTTTTGAAAAAGCAAGTCCATGTACCCAGGTTAAGAACTCTAGTGACTTAAACTCATATCTATTCTTTTTTTTATTTAATTAATTAATTTAGAGCATTTTTCCATGGTTATAGGATTCATGTTCTATCCCTCCCCTCCTCTCACCCCCTCCCATAGCTGTCGCACAATTCCACTGGGTTTTTCATGTGTCATTGATCAAGACTTATTTACATATTATTGATATTTGCACTAGGGTGTTCATTTTGAGTCAGTATTACCAATAGTATCCCCATTCTCCCATGTGATCAGGCAGTCGTTTTTTCTTCTTTGTTTCTACTCCCACAGTTCTTCCTCTGAATGTGGATAGAGTTCTTTCTCGTAGGTCCCTCACAGTTGTCCTGGATCATTGCATTGCTGCTAGTAGAGAAGTCCATTAAATTCGATTTTACCACAGTGTATCTGTCTCTGTTATTAAGGTTCTCCTGGTTCTGCTCCTTTCACTATGCATCAATTCCTGGAGGTTATTCCAGTTCACAATAGTACAATAGTATTCCATCATCAACAGATGCCACAATTTGTTCAGCCATTCCCCAATTGAAGGCCATACCCTCATTTTCCAGGGTTTTTTCCACCACAAAGAGCACAGCAATGAATATTTTTGTGCAAGTCTTTTTCCTTATGATCTCTTTAGGGTATAAACCCAGCAGTGGTATGGCTGAATCAAAGGGCAGGCAGTCTTTTAGCGCCCTTTGGGCATAGTTCCAAATTGCCATCTAGAATGGTTGTATCAATTCACAACTTCACCAGCAATGCATTAATGTCCCAATTTTGCCACATCCCTGCCAACATTTATTACTTTCCTTTGCTGTAATCATATCTATTTTTAATATCAAGAGAACCTCCATCCTTCCAGGAATATAGTTTCTCAGTCTCAGCATCATCCTCAGCTCTTCAGTCTCTCTCTTAATTTTTCCATATCTGATCAAGTACCAAGTCTTAGCAGTTCTACCTCCTCAATGTCTTTCCCTTCTATCCATTCACACCCCCATTTAAGCCCTTATCATCTGTTCCCTAGATCAATGCAATCATCTCCTTATTGATCTTGTCCCCTCTAGTCTCTTTCTTCTCTAATTCATCCTCCATACTGCTGCCAAATTCAGCTTCCCCAAGTACAAATCTAAGGATAATCCCTGTTCAAGAGACTTCAGAAGGTGAATAAAATACAGACTCTTTGGTTTGGCATTTAAAGCCCTTCACAAAATAGCTCCAAACTAGCTCTCTAGAAAGATTTCAAAGAATTCCACCTCACATACTATCCCATTCACAGTAGCCTATTCCCTTTTCCTAATCCATGATACTCCATCTGCTGCTGCTTCTGGCCTTTGTGCTATCACCTATGCCTAGAATGGTCTCCCACCCCACCTCTGTCTCTTGGAACCCCTAGCTTATCTTTTAAAGAACTTTTCTGATTAATCTAGTTGTTAGAGTTCCCCTGCAAAAACAAATTTACATGGACAGAATGAGTTCCAAAAAACCTGGAAAGACATATGAACTGATGCAAAGTGAAGTGAGCAGAACCAGGAGAACAATGTATACAGTAACAGAAATATCATACACTGATCAACTGTGAAGAACTAAACCATTGTCAGCAAAACAAGTCTCCAGGATAACCACAAGGGACTCATGAATAAAATGCTATCCATAGCCAAAGAAGGAACTATTATTGTATGCATGATATGTGTCTTCCATCATAACATGAGTAGTATGGAAATATATAACATGAAAGTATAGTATAACCTATATCAAACTATTTATTGCCATAAGGAGGCTAGGAGTAGGGGAGGGAGAGAGAAAATCTGATGTCAAAAAGTAATTGTCAAAATTTGACTGAAAAAAAAAACTTTTTTTAAAAATTTACTTTGTATTTATCTGAATCTGGATCTGTACTTATCACCAACCCAATATCTGATCTCACACTCCCCTTCCCATCCACTCTCTTCCTGCTTCCCACCATTATACAAATGGAACTGCCAAACTCCCAGCACTTCTTCCTCCCTCACTCAGGCTACACTAACTCTCTTTCACAAGACTCCTCCTTCCCATCTTGTTCTCCAAATACCACCCAGTCCACTCCAACTCTAGGTCCCAATACACACTCCCACTTTCACCATACCTGGGTGCCAGTTGCTTTTACCATCTGTCTCACAAACTCCAGGGGCTAGAGAATATCTTGTCATGACTTAACCCCAAGAACTAGTGGTCAAACTCAGATAGACCTAGTGGGCCTGCACAGTTGCTTTCCCTCCCATAGCCTTTGCTGACTAGATTCTGACATTTGCTCTAAGTCCATGATTTTAAACAATCTCCTTTCATTTAAGGTAATAGATCATTTCCAACCTATCAGACAACAGGAAATAATTATTGAATCCTTACTAGGTGTGTCATTGCACTAGTTGATGGAGATAAAGAGACATATTATGGGGCAAGTGGGTGGCTCTATATATAGAGAGCCAGACCTGGACAAAGAGGTCTTTGGTTCAAAACCAGCCTCAGACACTTCTAAGCTATGTCACCCAAGACAAGTCACTTAACTCTAATTGCCTTGGAACCGATTCTCAATATCAATTCAAAGACAGAAGGTAAGGATGTCTTTATATATCTTTATAATATATATATGTAATATATAAAATACATAATATCTTTAAAAAAAGATATGACAAATGTCCTGTCCTCAGAGTGTTTATGATCCATTGGAGGTAGAATATATAAATAAAAAGCCCCATCTTTGGGGATTTACTTACCTCATCCTAAAGGTGTGGGCCCTTGTTAGCAGCCCAAATGATGTGATAAACTTCTTCTCCTTGGGATTTGCATTTCAAAGTGAGAGGAAATAGTCATTCCCCTTGACCAAGAATAAAATGAGGAATGTGTATTTAGAGACCTGGTCCTAGAGTTCATAAGGAATACTGCTAGCAAATAGGAAAGATAAGTAATGGAGAAAGGAGGGGGTTAGATGAAAAGGAAAATAGTTTTTCCTGGAATATAGTCATCCACAAAGCAATTAAATATTCAAGAAGTCTGATATCAGAATATTAGATGAATTTTAGGACCCCTGAAAAACATTTTGTTTGATCCCATTGGCTACTTTGTCTAAGTGAGTTGTTCTTAAGCATTTCTAAGAAGTGCCTAGATCAGATCACTAAAGGGCACACTGACTTCAACAATATTGCGGTGGATACTTCCTTTGACAGTATAGACTACAACCAAAATGTGTATTAAGTCTTATAAGTAACTATGGCTTGATAGACAGACAGACCAACAGATACAGACTCAATTAGTTAATTGGTTGATTAATTGCAAAGCTTGGCTGATACTTAGACTTGCAAACCATTTTAACATCTGTTCTCAAAGCCTGTATCATTTGCTGTAATTCTCCAAAGCTTTGATCCCTTGGTATAGCCTTTGGGAACCCAGGGTCACCTCCACATTCTGATAAGACATAAGAACACTTTTATAGAGTTCCATGAGGCATGAAATCTAATAATTACCTCACCTTTTCTCAGCAGGAGAGGGAGGTGGTAATGACATGGTCCTGGCAATGGGAATAGCCTCTGGACCACCCAAACTCTTATTCCTCTCTCTTCATAGTCATAATCAAGAGGTCAGGATGGAGCAAAGATACATTTGGAACAGAGCTAAGTCAGATGACCACATGAAAACCAAATCCATGATCTTGTCCTTGTTAGCATGACTAATATGGTCATAACCAAACTGGGTGGAACATGAACACAAGTAGGATGTTCTAGAGAATTTATCTTCATGAACTTTAACCATATCCCATTTTTTTTAAGAAGAGCAACATCTTCCTGAATTCATACATCAATCCAACAAATATTTATGAATCTTTTACTGCATGAAGAGCATGTGCCAAAACATGGGTACTGTAGTTATGGAGCTCAGCTACTGAATGGATTTATTCACTGAATGAATAAATGAGTTAATTATTTCATGACCCCAAAATTGAGAAAACTTCTAAAAGATTCATCCATTCATTCAGGCCATTTCCCCTGAAATCAATAAATAAAAAATTTAATAAAAAGAAGTCATACCTGAACAGCTGCCAGAGTATTCATCTCTTAAACAAAAATAATGGTTTGATTATTTTTATGTTTTAAAAAGGTCAAGGAAAGAAATCACTACTTGGACCAATTTTCCCACTGCTTGCTTCCTTTTTTTTCCTCTTAGGTTCTAAACTCCAGAAGAGTCAGGGCCAAATGAATCCCCAATTGGGGTTTTTTCAAAACTCACCTCTCTCAGCAACAAATGCTCTCTTAATGAGGCTGTGGCTTCCCATGGCTGAAATAGTCTTTCCTTGCTTAGACCTTGGCATGTGTGCATTGTTATTGATCAGATTTCACTCTGTAGCCCCAGGAGTCAAATAGACAAGATATTATAGTGGATTAAATCTAGGAATACTTAATCACGAAGCCAACACTGATAGTAGATTTGAGATGACAGCAAAACACCAGTTCCCATCAGATCAGGTAATTATTTTCATGAATATTGTTGTTGTTTCTGGCAGAAGTAATTGCTGTAGCTTGTGGTTTCACTAAGCACTTGGACACAGTCAATATCCTAAATGGATATTTGACAGAGGTTGCATTAGTAATGACCGTAGGGGCTGGTTTTTTTTTTTTTAACCCTAAGATGATTTCATATCTTTTCTGAAGTTTGAAAAAGTAAATGTCCTCAAATGAATTTCCCAGGTACCCAGCCAGTCATCAGGGAAAAAAAAAGTATAATTAAGCCATGTATAGAATGGGATATCATATAATAATAGCATGTCTATTCCAGAGCTCCAGCCAGTATCCCAGTTAGAAGACGGGAGGTTCAGATATCTTTTGTTTATTGCAAAACCAGTGGATCCTCGGTTACTCTACAATGAAAGTGCTAAAAGGGGGGATATGACTAGGTGGTTCATTGGTCAGAGCACTGGACTTGCAGTCAGATTGGAGTCAGGTTCAAACCCAACATGAGATACTTATTAGCTGGGTGACTCTGGATAAGTCACTTAGACTTCTAACTACCTTAGTTTTCTCATCTGTAAAACAGAAATCATAGTAGCACTCCCTTCATGGGGTTGTTTGAGGATCAGAATCATTTAATATTTGTAAAGTGCTTTTCAAATCTTAAAGAGCACATTAGTTATTATTATTATGTGGAATGAGACTTTTGTACTTCTTCATATGAATCAGTGCAACATGAATAACTAACACTTGACAGACCAAATAAGTGACCTTCAAATGGTTTTATATGAAAGGAAAAGAAAAAGAGTCAGGTAGTCACTTCATCACACTATTTAGGACTACAAGAGGCCTTGGAAGTTACCTAGTACAGCCCCCTCATTTTACATATGAAGAGAATGAATCCCAGAGAGGTTATATTACTTTTTCAAAAATCTATAGATAGAGGCAGGTGGGTAGCACAGCAGATAGAGAGCCAGGCCTGGAGACAGGAGGACCTGGGTTCAAATATGACCTCAGACATTGCCTAGCTATACAGCCCTGAGCAAGTCACTTAATCCCACTAGCCTAGAAATTTTATTAAAATTATAAACTTTAAATAAAAATTTAAGAAAAGCATATAAGTAGCACATGACAGAGCTAGGCACTGAAACCAGCTCTTTCTGCTCCAAATTTAGCCTGTTTTCCACTGTACCACATTTGTCTCAGTCAAATGGGTGGCAGGGGTCGGGGGAGGGAGTGGGGAGGCAGGATGGAGAATGAGGAATCTGAAGACATTCAAGAGAACCATACCTACTTCATCATTTTGCCTAAAGCCACACCATAATCTAATTAGTCAAATAGGTGTGTGTTGCTGGAGATAGAAAACAGAAAGATAATTCAATGTAATTAAAAGAATTGGGGGGGGGGGAGGCAAGGGGATAGGATTCAAAATGGTACATGGAGAAGACAGTGAGGAGAGCCTCCTAGTCCTAACAAATATAAATGGTATATGATAGGTAACAATGGGCAACAAGTTTAGGTAGGTAGAAGACAAAGTAAGTAGAGGATTCTGGACTTGACATGCAGGTAGGGTCCTTTGTAACAGTCAGACATGATGTCAATTGTGGAGTGTGAGTGTAGGTAGTGAAAGCTAAATTCTAGGGATTTTAATCTGTTGTCAATGGTGATTAATTATGAATGCTCATCATGCTGGGGGTGCAGGGAAGGAAAGGTTAGGAAGGCTGATGACCTTTGATTTTCTTTTCTTTTTTTTTTTAATTAAAAAAAACCATTACCTTTTACCTTTCATCTTAGAATAGATTCTGTGTATTGACTCTGAGGCAGGAGAATGGTAAGGGCTAAGCAATGGAGGTTAAGTGACTTGCCTTAACTAGGAAGTGTCTGAGGCCAGGTTTGAACCGAGGACCTCCCATCTCTAGGCCTGGCTCTCAATCCACTGAGCCACCCAGCTGCCCTGACCTTAGGTTTTCAAAATACTACCAATGGAGCACAAGCTTTGACATGTCATATCAAGCTGAGGAAATTTCAACTACAAGTGACTGGCTTGGAGATTTGGAGAGGCTTGTCTCATGGTGATTGACTACTAGACAAAGAACTATTTTACCACAATAATTCACAAAGCTATCTTTTGAAGAACTTATTGAGGAATAACAATTTGTTTTGGCACATTGATTAGCCACAATGATGAGAATCCAAGTCTTTGGGAGTATTGTAAAACTTGATGTCCATGTATAAGATGAAATCAAGAGAAGAGACAAGACATGGACAATAGCCAGGAAATCAAAGGATGAAGTGATAAAGAACTAGGATAGAAAAATGGCAGTGGAAGTGGAGAGAAAGGCCTCTGGAATCTGGAGAATTCCAAAGGAATTAACAACAGGGTTTCAAAAGCAAATTTGGTATAGAAAGAGGGAGGAAAGATGAGCAAAGATGGTGCCAAGGTTTCTATCCCACAAGAATGGAAGAAGAATGATGAAGGTAGTACAATATATAGAAACTGAGGAATTGGGACTGAAGGGAAAAGGTAATAGAAAGGGACATGGGACAGAAAGATTTGCCAGAAATAATTATGAGAGAAAAAAAATAATTATGAGTTTAGTTTGGGACACATAATCATCAAATCATAAAACATTATATCAGGAAGGGATCTTAGGAATCACGTAATTAAACCTTTCATCCTTTCCCTTTAAGAATGAGGAATGTGAACTGGAGCAACCTCCAGGAACTGATGCAGAGTGAAAGGAGCAGAACCAAGAGAACATTATACACAGAGACGGATACACTGTGGCACAGTCAAATGTAATGGACTTTTCTACTAGCAGCAATGCAATGATCCAGAACAATTCTGAGGGACTTGTAAGAAAGAACGCTACCCGCATCCAGAGAAAGAACTGTGGGAGTAGAAACACAGAAGAAAAACAAATGATTGATCACATGGGTTGATGGGGATATGATTGGTGATGGAGACTCTAAACATGGCTCTTTTGAGGGCCAGATTTGGCTCTTTCTGCAGGAGCCATAAAGTCAATTTTTTTTTCAGGCACTGTTATAGGAGCACCCATTGTGAGCACTGTATGGCTCTCACGAAATTACATTTTAAAAAATGTGGCGTTTATGGCTCTCATGGCCAAAAAGGTTGCTGACCCCTGCTCTAAGCGATCACCCTAGTACAACTATCAATAATAAGGAAATAGGTCTTGATCAAGGATACATGTAAAACACAGTGGAATTGCTCTTTGGCTATGGGAGGGGGGTGGGAGGAGGGGAGGGAAAGAACATGAATCATGTAACCATAAAAAAAATATTCTAAATTAATTAATTAAATAAAAGTTTTCAAATCACAAAAAAAAAAAAAAGAATGAGGAAACTGGGGCTCAGAAATTTAAATTAGGCTCAAGATTGCATAACCAGTTATTGAAAGAAACAAGATTTGGACTTGAGTCTTCTGTCTCTAAATCACACAGTTAGTGTCTGAATTGGGACTACATCCTAGACCCCCTGCTACCCGTCCAATACTTTTCACTGTTGAATTTGAGACAATGGGAGGATGTCCAAGTGAAGATGTCCTGTAGTTTGTGGGACTGTGAGGTAACGAGACATCAGGACTGGAGCTATAGTAATCTGGTAGTTATCTTGGTAGCACAGAGGATAGAGTGCTGAGCCTAGAGTCAGGAAGACTCATTTTCCCAAGTTCAAATATGGCCTCAGGTACTTTTTACTGAATGACCCTGGGCAAGTCACTTAACCTTCTTTGCTTCAGTTTCCTCTCCTGTAAAATAAGCTAGATGGCAAACCAGTCTAGTACCTTTGCCAAGAAAACTCCAAATAAGATCATAGAGTCAAAGATGACTAAAACCACAGAACAAGAGGTCATTAGCACAAAGGTGATAAGCTGAAGCAAGAGCAGGCGGTTGAAAGGTAAATGAGCTCAGCACTGAATCACTTAGAAAGAGATAAGGAGAAGGCAGAGTCAGCTAGGTACGGTAGGGAAAGGAATGAAGAGTCAGCAGTCAGGAACACCTAAATTCAAATCTGAGTTTTGGGTTAATAATGACAAATCTGCCTGCCTCCATTTTCTTGACTGTAAAATGCCTTCAGAATTCTTCAGATAATGATAATATCTACCTACTTGGGTTGTTGTGAGGATCAAAAGAGGTAATAGGTGTAAAGCACTTAGCACAGTGCCTGGTACATAGTAGGCACTTAGGAAATGCTTGTTTCCTTCCATAAAAAACAAAGACATGGAAGGACACCTACTGACTAGGTTTAGATCAAAAGCTTTTTTGCATTATTTACTATTTACTGCCTCCCAATCCTTTCCTTCCCCACTCCAACTCCCAGCATGATGAATATTCATAATTAGTCTTCATTGACCCCAGACTAAAATTCCTAAGACTTAGCTTTCACTACCTGCACTCATGCTCCATAACTGACATCATGTCCTGCTGTTTGTCACAAAGGAACCCTACCTGCATATTCAGGTCCAGACTCCTCTGTTTGCCTTCCTGCCCAACCTTGTTGCTCAGTGTTACCAATCATGCACCATCTATATTGGTTAGACATATTCTATTGTCTGTATATTGTTGTTGTTATTATTATTGTTAGCGACAAAAACATCAGCAACAATGTAGTGTCACAGAAACGACTCTGGAGAAAAAAACCAGATCCTAGTCCTGGTTCAGTTACAGGGTGATCCTAAGCAAATAATTTTGCTTCCTCAGCTTCAGTATCATCATCGGTTTAAAAAAAATGAAGATAATATCTGCTCTCACTACCTCCCAGGGTTTCTGGGAGAATTCAGAGAGATAATGGATAGGAAAGTGCTTTGTAAATTATAAAGGGCTTTGCAAATGTAAGGTATTATTTTATATTTATTATTATTATTATTATATCTTCTAAATCAAATTAATTTGCAAGTTTTATGCCTGCCACCCATTCAATCCAAGGAGTTAATAGGATAGAAAAAGACTACTCATGCTGCAAAAATTTCAGAATCCCTTGTGCAACAATTTCTATGATTTCTATGGTGCACAAGGATTTCATGGGAGTTTAATGAGCATATCTTGATGGCTTGATGAAAAATAATTAGAGACCTCCCCTGACTATTCTCTATCAGAATCATTTGACGTTTCCTGAGACTCTCCATCAGAGTGCCAACCTTTTGGAAGAGAAATAGCAAACTTTCTTCACTCTCATTCCAATAGAAGATGGCTGCAGCTAATCCTCTTTACTGAAGACAGGAGGAATAGTGGCATACACTCAACTGATCAGATTGAGCTTTTTAGCTGAAGTGCATGGGATCAAAGATCTAGAATTGAAAAGAACAAAGGAGCCCATCTAATATAACTCTTTCATTTTACCTAAGAGGAAATTGAGGCTGGGGAAGATGAAGTAACTTGCCCAGGGTTACACAGCTAGTAAGCATCTGAACTCAGGTCTTCTAGACTCTAGGCTCCTCACTTTATCCTCTATGCACTGAACCACCTAGTTGCCTCATATAGCAGACAGAGAGACAGAGACAGAGACAGAGAGAGACAGAGGGAGTCAATGCTCAACATTCTTGTTTAACTTTCTCAACTTCAAGCATTTATATGACACAAATTTGTGGAGCAACTACTAGGCTCTTAACCGGCCTTGTTCACTCTATCATTATGAGAAACTCTGTGCATTCATTTCACATTTTCATTATTTGCTTTTAAAACTCAAGTTTTGTTTTGCAATTATGCTCCAAAAAGGTAGCGCAAGTCCTTTGGGCTCTGAATCCAAGTGTACAAAGTCTATGATGAGGCTTAGTGAAAAAATAAAGGTCTTAGATAAGCTTCACGCTGGAATGTCTACAACTGTTTTGGTTGAGAGTTTGGTACTAATAAATTGATGTTATATATGCCAAAAGGAGGAAAGTATTTATAAAAGTGTTCATGAATCCACTCCTCAAAGTGCTAATGTAGCCTCTCATGTGGGCATTGAGGGAACATTGCCCTCACACTGCCATCTGACACAGTTGAAGAAGATACAGGTTAAAAAATGTTTTCATTTAAAACTTTTTATTTGCTGTATAGCATTTATGGTACAATAGATGTATAACCCAGTGAAATTGCTTGTCAATTTGTACATTTACATGCTGTCATATACATAAAAAAATATACAAAATATATACATATACAAAAAAAAATAAAAAATTGTTCTCATCTACCTATTCCTCAAAGAGGGAAGTCTTCACATGTTTGGGGTAGACTTCCCCCTAACTCACCTATGGGTTTGAGGCCTGTCCATTACCCTCTCTGTCTACCAAGATGGTTTTACCAGAATGTGGCCACTATACATATTACAACTTCTTGGAGCCGCAAATAAAAGCTGAGTGGCAGGTGGACACTAAAGGTGGATGAGCAGCCCCAAAGAGGACTCAGTAAATCTTCATATCAGAAGTGATAGTCCTCCCACAGAACACTACATATATCCCCATGGACTCCAGTTTAAAGTGCTTTGTAAATATGACTTCTTATTCCTGAAAAGTTGTCTATACAATTATGGAACAGAGCCAGAGGTATTAGTCCTCTCTGACCACCCCATACATCCCATCTAAGAATATTTCATTATTATTCCTTCTTTATTATCCCTACCTAATTTTACTGCTGCTAAAATATTAATATGAATATTTTAAAATACAGACATTTCTCTGAGTAGGAAAGAGAAGCATATAAAATAAAAGATACCAATGAAAATGAAAATTTAAATACCTAGATATTTCTTATGAGATTCATACATGTTGATCATAGCATTCAAGAGCCCATGTGATATAATTTGGTTGTGATTTATACTGTCCTGTGGTATTTTCTCCCTGTCAATCTGGTTTCCTCAAGAAGTTTTAACTCCCCACGGGGCAGTAAATCTCTAGATTCTAAGCTAAGAGAGAAGGCAGAGACCACTCTGCTCTTTATGAATGAGGAGTAGCACCTCAGCTGAGGACTCTTGATTGAAGCCAGAAGCTGGGCACAGAAAGAAATTCCACAATCATGTATCCAGCAGTGCCTAGCAGTGCCACAGGATCAGGGTAGCACCTCTGGGCTGTAGGGGTTAAAATTAAAAAAAAATTTTTTTTTTTTTATTTTAAACCCTTAACTTCTGTGTATTGACTTATAGGTGGAAGAGTGGTATGGGTAGGCAATGGGGGTCAAGTGACTTGCCCAGGGTCACACAGCTGGGAAGTGTCTGAGGCCGGATTAGAACCTAGGACCTCCTGTCTCTAGGCCTGGCTCTCAATCCACTGAGCTACCCAGCTGCCCCCAGGGGTTAAAATTTTAAGGTTGGACTGGATATATGAAAATGTGGTCACCAAAATTAATATATCTCAAGTCAAATGACTTTTTAGCAGTATTTATTTATAAAGTAGAGGGAAAGAGTGAAAGTAGAGAAAGGAGAAAGGAAGTAGAATAAGAAATTTAGCTTAATGAGCTAGATATCTGCTCTGGTGCCTAGCTTTGCTCCAGTAGGGCTCCAGAAGCCCAGCCAGAGGGCCCAGAGTTAAATTAGGTATCACCCACATGGCCTCCAAGAGAGAGGCCTATCTGATGTTAATCTCTCCGGAAGTCAGGAAAGGAAGGTCAGCTTTTTCCACTCACCTATGCGGTAGTCCAAAGGGAAAATCCAAGAGCAGTCTTACCAGAAATAGTCCAAGGTTCCAAGCCATATCTCCTCCAGGGCCAAGTTAGAAGGAGAAAGTCCTGGTCACAGGAAGTTGCAACTACTTTTAAAGATCCTTCTTTGCATCACTTCCTGTGCCTTCCTTCCACTTGATGTGGACCAGTAGCAATTTTAGAATTTTCTTAAGACTGCCCAGGGGTCAGTCAGTCATTTCTGAGTTGTCACCCACTCTAGCACATAGGTCGCAGACCTCTCCTCACTTAAGGTAATGTTGGGGGTATATACACTTCTGGTGATTAAATCTAAAAGTGGGCAGGGGAGAGTTAATCTCATCTTCACAGGGCCAAGACTACAAGCCTATAAAAAACTACATAGCATATATGAGACTATTGGGGAAAAGATCCATTAGAAGCAGCAAATGATATCACTAGATAATATGAGCATCTCTGTAGTATCAGAGGTTTCATTTGCCCCTCACATGAATGTTACCACCTGTTTCCTACATACGAGCCTTACTATCTATGTACTCTGTCATGTATGTTGTCTAGGCATGTCCTCTTTTTTATTTACAGTGTAATAGCTGGTGCCTATTTTTTTGGGGGGAAAGATTCTATTACTTCTTTTCTTATTAAACTAATTAATAATGCTATTATAATAGTCTTAGCATTTACATAGTGCCTACTATGTGCTAGGCACTATGCTAAGCACTCTACAAATATTGTCTCATTTGAAAGAATAATTCTGTCCAAGAATTTGGAATAAACTTTTGAGGGAAAGAGCTTAGCCTTCCTTTGGACCCCCCAAAACTAATCTTTCTTTTTTCTCCCTCTTCGTTTCCTTGGGAAACCAAAAGATAAGGGACCTATCTGGAACTGAGACCCTGTGGGTTTTCCTCAATTTTCTCTCCCCTCACCACCTGTCCAGACCACCAAGCCTCTTCCCAGAATTGACCCATTTCCTAAATACCATTTGTTGCCCATATGCAGCATGCAATGTTTTTTATTGTGAGTCATCTTTTCATAGATTTATGTCTTATGTCTTGTTTTTGCCAACTTCATGGTAAAGGATCATATCTCCCATTCCTTTGTACAGGAAACATGGACTAGAGCAAAGAACCCAAGACCTGAGGTTAGGAGCTCTAATTTTGAATATCATCCCTCATAGTTATTAGCTGTATGACTTTGTGTAAGTCAATCAACCTATCTAAGCCTCAGTTTTCTTATAGAATGTAGATAATACTTGTTCTACTTGGTGTATTGGGTTTGTCTTGAGGAATATGCTTTGAAAACCTTCAGTTATTATAAACCTTAATATGCCTTTGTTTTTAAAATAAAGGCTGGGTAGGCTGAAGACACTTAATAAATGCTTGATGGTTTCAGTGCTTTTAATTGTTCATGGCAATGGAACACGGGCATGATATTGATCAGAAGATATTAATAATTACATCATTTAAATGCATTATTTTAACCAGTCACTTCTACCATCTTTCCACAAGAACCAGAACCACAGAAGAGAATCACAGGCACCAACATTGAGAAAGTAGAATCGTGTTGTATCTTCTTTCTCTCTCTTTGTCCCATGTCAGATGGAGGTATAGGTAAGCTTGAAATATCCAGAAACAGAAAGAAGAGAGGGAATTCATGGTTAGGGATAATAAATAATATTTATGTTGTACTAATATAACTACTTATGTGTCTATAGCACATTAGGGTTTACAAAGTACTTTCCTCACAACAACAAATAATTTGTGATTTCACCAATTTGGAAATTCCCATAATGATGGAGGTTGCAATTCCTCCATGCCTCCTCATCCTGAACTCATCCTCTCATTCATGTCCTCCTATAAATTTCCCAGAAAGGGTCTTTTCAACATAATGGAAGCTTTCTTTGCTTTCTCATAACACAAGGCTGCCAGTGAGGCACTTGTCATCCCCTGAAACCAGATGATCACCCTATCTTCTCTTCCTGCCAGGTAATTCTCTGATGAGCCCTTTATTTCTCTTGATTGGTTTATGTTACCATCTGCATGTCATGCCCTCTGGGTACCTTTCCATTGCCCTTTGGGCCACACTCATCTTTAGTTCTTCAGAGGTGGTGGTTATGAGGATCAAAACAAGATAGCATATGTAAAATGCTTTGCAAACCTTAAAGTGCTGCATAAATAATTGCTAGCTGTTATTATTATTGTTGTTGTTGTCATTATCTTTTCCAATTCTCTTTCTTCAATGGTGAGGAAAAAGAAACTCAATGAGAGGAAGTGTCTTGCTCAAGGTCACAAAGGTAGTCAGTGGCAGGACTAGGACAACAGCCCAGATTTCCTAAACTCTCAGTTTAGGGCTGGGTAGCGAGGTCAGTATAGAAAATAACATGGAATCTTGGTTCCAGCTGTGCTACCTTTATTAGGTCACCCTCTCTGAAAATGAAGTTTCTCTTCTATTAAAACATACGTGAAGTTGATATCTAAAATACTTTTTAATTTTATCCCATGATTATTTAACTTGTATTATTGAACATTTCTGTGGTTATTGAACTTTTCACATAGCTCTCAGATCAGCTGTTAAGACTTATAAGAAGGAACTATGTCTTGTATATCTTTGTATCCTCCAGGTCCCCTACCACAAGTATTGGCACACACTTTTTTTTAATTTATTTTTTAAACCCTAATATCTTATATATAGATATATGTACACATATATACTTCTATATTAATTTTTTATTTTGTTACAAGCAGGGCTAGGCAATGGGGGTTAAGTGACTTGCCCAGAGTCACACAGCTAGGAAGTGTCTGAGGTCAGATTTGAACCTAGGACCTCCTGTTTCTAGGCCTGGCTCTCAATCCACTGAGCCATCCAGCTGCCCCTGGCACACACTTAGTAGGGTCTAAACTAATATTTGTTGAAAGAATGGATAAATGCATTAATGGGTATATGGATGGATAGTCTAAAGGACAGACAGATAGACGAAAAAAGTATATATATATATATATGCATATATATATTATATGTCATATAGAAGCTGGTGAGGCTCTTTTTCTTGCTCAAATGAGAAGGCAAGTGATCATATAACTTAGGAAAACTTATGTGGAACTTTGTTATTACATGTAATTGGTAAATAAATTAAATAAATAAATAAAAATGAAGAGGTAAGGACTGCTGTAAGCCCTTAATGGTCCCACCATGACTCTCACCAGGCCTGTAAGTGCTCAGACCTACAACTGTTCCAGTCTCTGTTGCAGTTATTCTTCCTGATTTTAAGAAAAGGAAAAGTCTGAACTATTGAATAGCTAGTGCCAGAAATCCTGGAATTGGAGTTCATGCCAGGATTCAGGAGATAAAAACCAGATGAAGCAGCTGCTAAGATATCTTGAAGAAGCATACCTGTTTGCCCCAGGCCAGTGGAAGAGAATCTGTAGTCAATGAACTGCTTTAAGGTTGAGCCCACTGTTTCCATAGACCAGTGATGGGCAAACTACAGCCCACCGGCCAGATGTGGCCCCCTGAAATGTTCTATCCTGCCACAACATTATTCCTAATCTGATGAATACAATGAGTAGGACACAATACAATGAAACTTCAAAAGAGTTGCTTTAGAAACAGACTGACAGATGAGCATTTCCTTTCCTTTGGTCCCCTCTTTAAAAAGTTTGCCCAACACTGCCATAGACTAAGGTAGTATAGGGGAGACTATGCTCCCAGGGGTTGGGGGGAAATGTTTGTAAGGAAACAGATCTTTGTAAAAGTTTTTTTTTTTAAATTTTTTTTAAACCCTTAACTTCTGTGTATTGACTTTTGGGGGAAGAGCGGTAAGGGTAGGCAATGGGGGTCAAGTGACTTGCCCAGGGTCACACAGCTGGGAAGTGTCTGAGGCCGGATTTGAACCTAGGACCTCCTGTCTCTAGGCCTGGCTCTCGATCCACTGAGCTACCCAGCTGCCCCCCTTTGTAAAAGTTTTTAAAAAGAAATTGGTGTAGAAGCATCTTCCTAAAGACACCGATTCATCCATCCTTTTAATTGTAATAATGACATAACTATTTTTTAAGAAGTGCTTGCTGACCATGCTCTTTGTGGTGGCAAAAAATTGGAAAATGAGGGGATGCCCTTCTATTGGGGAATGTCTGGACAAATTGTGGTATCTGTTGGTGATGGAATACTATTGTGCTCAAAGGAATAATGAACTGGAGGAATTCCATGTGAACTGGAAAGACCTCCAGGAATTGATACAGAGCAAACGGAACTGAAGCTACACAGAGACTGATACACTGTGGCACTATCGAATGTGATGGACTTCTCTACTAGCAGCAATGCAATGATCCAGGACAATTCTGAGGGATTTATGAGAAAGAATGCTGACCACATCCAAAGGAAGAACTGTGGGAGTAGAAACACAAAAGAAAAATAACTGCTTGACCACGTGGTTCAATAAGGATATGATTGGGGATGCTGGCTTTAAATGATCACTCTATTGCAAATATTAATAATATGGAAATGGGTTTTAATCAATGACACATGGATTATGTCCTAGTGGAATTGCTTGTTGGCTACGGCAAGGGGGTGGGAGGAGGAGAGGGAAAGAACATGAATCTTGTAACCATGGAAAATTTCTCTTAATCAATTAAATGAAATTTAAAAAAGAAGTGCTTGCTGGACAGAAACTATATTCCTGTAATTTCCCTTACATTGTTAAGTATTTTTGAATGATAACACATGAAGATTTTTTAATAATAACAGTACCTCATATTTGTATAGCACTTGATACAGTAATATACAAAAAATATTTATTCCTTCTAAGAAACCCTCAAAGTGTATCTTTTTTTTTTTAACCCTTACCTTCCATACTATATATTGTTTACAAGGCAGAAAGAAGAGTAGGAAGGGAAAGGCTAGACAAGGAATGGTTAAGTTAAATGGTGGAGTGTGCCTGGGGTCACGTAACTAGGAAAGATCTGAAGCTAGATTTGAACCCAGAACCTCCCATCTCTTGGCTTAGCTCTCAATCCACTGAGCCCTCCCACCCAAAGTCTATCTTTCAGTGAGATTGTCTGAAGATAACTCAAACTAAGGTAGAGGTTCTTCCTAATACCTCATGTATCATAACCCTGTTTAGGACACGTGCTGACACCCAACCAGTTGTAAAATCTGGTCAGAGATGAAGGAAGTAGGGAAGTGAGGAGCAATTATGACATTTTAGTTGATTTTCTCCTCTAGAACAGAGAGTTCTAGTTCTGTACCTGCCACCTTTCCTGCTTGGTGGGAAATCAAAGTGATGTGGATTGATAGCAGGCAATGAGGGGTAGTAACAGGTAAGGAACCCCTATACTCTGAAATCTTGCATTTCTCTTAGCACTGGTTAAACATCAACTACTAAAACTGTAGTTTCAGTATTAGTCAACCATAAATTGCAGATTAATCAATTGCCCACTCTGTGTACTGGTTCTGTAATATTCTATACTGGGCAGCAGCTTTGTGCCTAATCTGTCTATTAATTGCTCATACTGTTCTTAGGACTGAAAGACATAATTAATTACCTATAGTGATCCTCCAACGTACCTCACTCCCCACTTTATCCTCCAAGGTTCTCATTCTAGAGGGGCAGCAAGACCTCTCCCATGTTGACAAATGATGGCAAGGTAGTCAGTGGGGGAACATGGAGCCTGCACATTAGGGAGTCTAGCACTCCAGTAGAATCCCCCAAACTTGTGCATACTGCCTATTCTTTATGGCAATAAACCCCAAAACATAATGGGAGATGACGAGCTCCCAGACCCCAATAAATATGCCAACCCTGATCCACAATGTGGAAGCTGCCAGTCTACAGTGGAGCTGCTACTCCATCCTATCAGTTCCAAAGAGGCTACTCTATTAGCCCCTGGGCTTGTCCATCAGTCCTAAGACTATCTGATTATCTCCCCCAGACTATTCCACCAGCTATTAGGCTATTATGCCATCATAAACTACTTCTTCAAGTAAAATTATTTTCTTACTTCTAGGTATATTTCTCTCTCTTTCCCTTTCCCTTTCCCTTTCCCTCTCCCTCTCTCTGTCTCTCTCTTTCTCTGCCTCTATCTCTATCTCTCTCTTCCTCTCATCTCTTTTCCTCTCTATCTGTTTTATCTCTGTCAATAATAAACACCTTAAAATCAGGGACCCAGAAAATGATGATGCCTGTTTAGGAGAATATGTGCTAGAACCCATTTGAAGGAAAATGTGTACGTTTTGTGGTTTTACTTTGAGGTAACAGTCTATATCTGGGGACAGACTGGGTCATGGAGAAATGCATGATGGGAGTTGACGTTGTAAGAGTCATCCCTTTGGGACTGAGATCTTGAGAATGAGTGTAGACTGGGGTAGATACAGAATCAAGGGAAGGAAGGAAGGAAGGAAGGAAGGAAGGAAGGAAGGAAGGAAGGAAGACACCTATGCAGAAATTAAAGTGTTTTACAAATATCATTTTATTTATTTCTGGGAGACAGGTGGTATTATTATCCCCATTTTCCAGTTGAGAAAACTGAGAAAGACAGAAGAGAAATAATTTGCCCAGTATCACAGAACTCCAGGTCCAAGTCTAACCCTATCTACTATGCCACTTAAGTGCCTTTGATCTGACAATCAAGAGATACAAACAGTAGGAATTTTTAATGAAGACTAAAACTACAAATACTGATAGAAGCTGAGATCTTTTGGATATTGTCATTATCCAAACTTCTAAGTTGGCTTCAAGTTAAAATGGACTAAAACTGTTGCTGATTCTTGAGATCTGGGAAAAAAGAGTGAAGGGTTAATTCTCCTCCTCACCCTTTTTACCCTCACTTCCTCCCCTCAGTCAGCAGAACTTTTCTTCAATGTTTCTTTAAGTTATTCTTAAATCTTGATTTTTAGTATAAAACTATGACCAGTCATAACTGTTATGTGAGTTGTATCTGATATTAATTAAAAACAGAGAGGATATAATGGAGGAAGCCCGTGAACAGATTGCAGTCCAAAGAACCAAACAGAACAGAGATTTAAACCTCAGGCTAAAATACCTAGGGTTTCAATTTAGCTTCAAGCTGTATTAGTGGGATAGTCTACATTTAATTTTAATTTTAATTTTTAAATTGAATTTTTTTTTAATAACTCTATGAAGGTCTTCAAAAAAGTAGAGGAGGCGAACTATGTGATTCAGGCCCAACCACCACCCTATGGCTACTGAGTCAAAATAAAAAGGGGGTGACAAAGAGACAAAAAAAAAGCTTCAGAAAAATTGGGGGAGGGAGATACTCTCCTTTCCTAATCCATTCCAAGGTTGTTCCTGTGGTTGAGCACCCGGATTATACTGCTTATGGGTATTGTTTAACCCCTATAGCCTGGACTAGGAATGTTATTCTTGAATGGAAAACCACTGCAAAGCAATGAAGACTGAATGTTAGTCTTTAGGAAATCAGAAAGCCGATCAAGGAAACCACAGCCTCATTTGGCCAGGCCTCAGGAGACTTACCATATCCTGTTTCCTGCCATAGAATTACCAGACCCTTTACCAGTTTTAACTGATTCATCAAGCTTACTTTGAAGAGCTGTCCCTGTCCCACAGAATAGGAGAGAAGCTGTATTTTTTAAATTTGGCATCCATCTCTTGAAGAGGTTAACCTTACCTCTTCTTCCAATCTATGCAAATATATGTTTAATTGGTACTTTGGGTATAGTTGCAATAGATCATGATTATAATACTTGATCAAATGCTTTATATTTTAATTATCTGAAAAGATATGGTAGCATATATGATGAGAGGTAGTAGCTAGAGAACTGCCCTTGGAACCAAGAAGGTCTAGTTTCAAGTCTTACCACTTCTGAAATATGCTGGCGGAGTGATCCTGGAGAAGTCACTTAACTTCTCAGGGTCTATTGGATTCCTTGAGAGTATAAGTTACAGATCAGTATCAACTTATATGGGTTCTTCATTGGGAGTTCTCTATATCAATGAAATCATAGGTCAAGTCCCTATCCCTAATGACACATGACATAAAAATAGGATATAATTATAATTTTTAAGAGTTCAAAAAAAACACCCAAACCCTTGAAATTATAATAACTGAGAAATTACAGTAACCAAGAATAACCCAATTATAATAACCAAGAATCTTTGCCCGAGAGAAAAAGCATCTTCCTCTTTTTCAAGAAAGACACTAAGGGATGAGAGATCACATTTACTGGCAGACTCAGTCGATATATTAGTTGGTTTTACTGCTTTCTTCTCCTATTTTATTCTTTATTACAAGGCAGAGAGGAAAGAAAGAGATTTTTTTGAAGAATGTGATATAAAAAGATATAACAATAAAAATAAACAATAAGTATGTTAAAACACATGCATTTTATGAACCAATAAATTCTGCTACTCATATTATACTTGTTGACTCCCCCCTTGGTAGGGCCAGTCTCCAGGAATTAAATGCATAGTCCCCTGGGAAATGTTGTTTTTGATAGGTAGACCTTCAAAACATTTGAGACAGTATTGGCATGAGGGTAGAGTGTTTGAATCCTACCTCATATACCTACCAGCTGAATGACACTGAACAAGTTATTTAACCTTTTTCATTCTCAGTTTCCTCAGCTCTATGTGAGGGTAATGTTGACTAAATCAATCAAAATGACCCCATTCCCACTTCAAGTAAATAAGATGCCTTGATACTTGAAGGAAAAAGACTCAATCTATCAAACTTAATCATAGACTTTTATTTCCTTTTTTAAAAAAAAAACCCTTATCTTTAGTCTAAGTATCAATTCCAAGATAGAAGAATGGCAAAGGCTAGGCAATTGTGGTTAAATAACTTGCCCACATAGCCAGGAAGTATCTGAGACCAGATTTGAATCCAGGTCCTCCAAACTCCAGGTCTGGCTCTCTATTCACTGTGCTACCTAGCTGCCTAGCTGCCACTGAATTTCAGTTAGGCTTTAGACTAAATTCAAGATGCCATTAGGTGAACCGGAATGATATTATTTAGGAAAAATTCTCAGAGATTTTAGGGCTAATCTATAAAATATCAAACTGGTTGGGAACCAAATTTGTGAGATTGGCATGAGAAAGTGTCCCAGGAAAACTGAGAAAGAACTTGGTGATGGGGGTAGTAAGAAGAGGAAGGAAGGAGAAACCTTGATGCCTCCTTCCCCCCACCCCCCCCCCCGCCCCACCTTTGGCAAGAGAAGGACTTTGTGAACTTTAAAAGATCCAGAAGCTTTTTTTTTTTTAATTTCCTGTCTTCCCATTGATGTCCCAGCAATATCTTCAAAGCAGCGGAGAGTAATGTCTACACTGGAGCTGGAGAGGATTCAACAGTTTCATAGCTCCACGAGGAGCCCACCAGAGAAGCTACATCATCCCTAAGAGGAACTTTTAGGATACTCCATAAAAATAAGAAGACCTAGCAATCAAGAGCTGTCAGTTATCTTTGGTACATGTGTTTTCTAAGTTTGAACCCATTTCTCCCTGGACTTTATAAGTATTTGTAGGAGAGTAGCATCAAAGACTTTTGGTGGTATGTTTTGTTCCAACCATTCCTACTTTATCACCTTGATAAATATCCCCTTTCTAAAAGTTAACTCAGGCTGACTAAATTGATTTTCAACTGATAATCTTGGGGAGAAGTACACTGGCAGAGGCTCATGAGCAATATATTGCACTAGGAAAAGCATCCCCACAACCTCTGTGGGCTCTGGAGGATGTTATTGTCATTCTTTTAGGCCCAAATGGTCAGTGCAAATAGAAAGTAAGATAGTCATCCCAGAGTATGAGCAACCTCTAAAATATAGATAATAATAGCCGTCTTCCTTACAGGATTGTTTTGGGGACCAAATGAGACAATATGTGTAAAATATTTTGCAATTCTTAAAGCACTATTTATATGTCAGTCAGTGAACAAAACAAACATTGATGCTTAGTATTTGTTGGCACTCTGATCCATTACTATTAGAAGCTTTATAGTAGACATAGAAAAACATGGAGAAGAAAAGCAGAGGTTAAGAAGATAGGGATAGTTTGTGATTTGTATTTGTAGAGAACTAATCCACATCTATGAGATCATAGATCCACTGACTTAGGAATCAGAATTTTCATATCCAAGGTAATTTCTATGCCCTTTAAATTAATCAATGTCTTTCAAATTATTCTTGGAAAATTATGCATACTCTTTGATCCAGCAATACCACTACTAGGCCCATGACCCAATAAGATCAAAAGAAAAGGAAAAGGGCTTATATGTACAAAATTTTTTTCTAGCACCTCTTTTCCTAATGGCAAAGAGTTGGAAACAGGGCATGTCCACCAAATTAAAGATGGCTGAACAAGTTTATTGGTTCCAATGCAGAGCTGTAGTAAGAGCTAGTCAATTGGGAATTAAGTGATTTGCCCAGGGTCACACATCTAGGAAGTGTCTGAGATCAGATTTGAACTCAGGACCTTCCATCTGTAGGCAGGGCTCTCAATTCACTGAGCCACCTAGTTGCCCCCATCCATTTTATTCTGTTTATAAAACTAGGTTCCATATGACTTTTGTCTATTAAATAAATGAATGAAGTGCCTACCTCAAAGGATAAAAATTTGCCATCATTGAAAATACTCCAAGGTACTTGCTGCCATCAAGGAGTCCCAGAGATGTTATAAGCAATGACAGCCTCATTGGAATGTAAGTGAGTAGTCTCCCAGGTTGATTATTGTAGAAGGTACGGCACCCATTTGGATGAACATCATTGAGGTTTATTTGCTAAAAAATCAATCATATTATTTTAAAATCATTTTGTATGTGTATGAGAGAGAAAGAGAGAGATCATTCAGTATCTGCTAGTCTATAGCAACAAATTAAATTCTAAATTAGTGTTACAGGAACAAAAGGGCAGAGAGAGGAAGAAATATGCCCTCCTGTAGAAAGTGTCCTTAGGACAAACATAAGGGCCCTTGGACTGCAAAAAATAATGCCCTCAATTGAATTCTCCTTATTCTGACCCTGACTCTACTAAGACTAACTCAGTGGACAGAATGGGGGAAAAAATCATGATGCTGTAGAATAAATTAGCCTCTGTGTATCAATAGAAGAGCAACTAGTTTTATTTGTGTTTTTAAAGGACCCCACATGTTTTTAACCTCATCCTAACTAATAGAAAAGGAGATGCCACGTTTGACGCCCCTCTGGTTTCTTTTGCATTCACAATCATTCTAATTACTATAGTCCTTGCCAATAAAGCAAGTTGACAGAATGCCCTACGAGGAACTATATAAGAGTACTCTGTAGGATGTGATTTCAAATTTCAGCGATTACAAACAATTACATGGAGCAGCCAACATATAATTTCCTTTTAAAACATGGGCTGAGTAAGAATAGAACTGGAATCTTGGAGTAAACCAGGGCATAATGCTGTACCCCTTTGTATAAAGAAACATACTCTGCTGAATTAAACTTATATAGTAAGATCAGGAAACTTGCTCTTCAGGTTGTGAAATGGGAACATTGGTGGACTAAAAGCTACTAAAAGTGGAATAACCACTTTGTGATACTGATGTCATTTTTTTCCATTCCTATAAGAGATCCACTAATAGAAATACTAATGTTCTGTTACAATAAGTCATCATGGTATGAGTATTGTCAAAGTCTATGCCAGCTGACCACGAGTTCTAGAAGGTACAACCAATTTAGGAAGGCATTGAAGATGAGCTTTAAGTGATAAGATGAGTGTCTGCTTTCTTAGGACCAACCTAACTAACTGGGGAGAGGCATATCACCAGGATGGTCACAGAGAAATGAATTTTTTTCTCATAGAAAGTTTCAAGGACCATCAACCATGTTAGGGATCGTGATGTACAATAAAAGAGGGAATAGTCATCCTGACAAGTGTAAAAATCTTTTAAATACTGGAGGAGTTACTCCTCTTTAGCTCATTAGACACCCGGTCTGTGAAGGCACATACAGTTTAATCAGTTGATCCAGCTTCTTGATTGCTTTCCTCCAGAAAGGACCAGAAATGGGTTTGATCTTACATATTCCAAAAAAGAAATTTGGCACTTGTTATTCCTCTTAGGAAGTGGTTTAGTTCTGTAGAAAGAGACTGAGGCTGTGACCAACTTGAGTTTAGATCCTGCTTCTCTGTACCTTTAAAATTATGGAATTGTAGAATTGCAGTATTGGAATATGTAAGGAAACCAGAGCATTGCAGCATTGGGGAGGAATGGACATGCTACTTTTCACAAAATAAAGAGAAAAAGTTGACTTCCCACCAAGGCTCCCTTGCTGGACATCATGGGTGGTCAGCCGGGGTCTCCACAAGATGACCATGTCTGGGGATGCAGGAGGTCACGGTTGCCCAGGCTCGGAGATGCTCCTTCACCTAGAGTTGCTGCCCCAGGATTTCCTGCTACTCATGCTGGAGCAGAAGAATATAGTTGTTGAAGAGGAAATAAAGATCAACAAGGATGGCCTTACCAATCTCTACGTTCAACATGCCATACCGTTGACTCAAAGGGAACTGCCAAACAGTAGATGGGGGGAAATGATGGAAAAGAAAAGAGGGCAAAATGAATTGAAAAATGAGCATAAAAGGGATATGAGTGTGGAAGGTTTACGGAAAAGACCTCTCATCGTCTTTGATGGAAATTCAACAAGTACAAGCATAAAAATGAGAAAGACTGAAAATGGAACTAATGATCATCTGAAACCTCCTCCATCTGTAGGCATTACTAACAATACCTTTAGGAAGTTACCACATTCAAACACTTCCTCCCCTATCCTGCCTTGTACCTTGCCTACAGACGTTAAAGTGGAAAGCAATAATGTCACTAAACAGAACCATGTGTTAATGACTGGTAGGTGTACAGTGGCGGATGTAAAATCACCACCATTATCTCCTGTTGGGGGAACTACTGTTGTGAAATTAAAAAGAACTGCTCTGAAAGAAGAAGCAGAATCAGTGAGAGAATAAAAGCCCACCGAAGCAAAAAGGAAGATCCAACATGTTACATGGCCATGAATGAGTGGGGTTTCCCAAAATGTAAATATATCTTCTAAACATAAATGCCAGAAAACAAAGGTCACATTTATTGACCAGTTTAAGTACTATACTTACAGGGATTCTGATAGCTGTGGAATTTTCTTAAAAGGTTTAAGCCTTTTAAGGCAGTCTTGCAGATAACTTCCAAAAATTAACCTTCCCCTAAAACATTTTTTTTCTTGCCTCTCATACACTGTAGTCAAATAGTTAAAAATCAGTATTTTTTGCTAAAGACCTGAATATGTCATTAATCACCTTAGCCAAATGGCTGTGTGCAAGTTTAATATTAAGCTTTCTGATTCAGCATAGAAATAATTTTCACCAGACATTTTCAGAGTATGTGATGATTTTCTAAATTTTCGTTTATCTCTCACTTTCCGTCATAGCCAGTTGGTGCTCAGTGGAAGAATGTTTGTTATATAGATGTATCAGCAAATATTACTAAACTAATTCCCGAGAGATCATCAAGTAACATGCATTCATAACATGGTTCTTAAACATAATCAGAACTTAACTGTAAACTGCTGCTTCTTTTATGGCTTCCTCTAGTCACAGGTAACAAAGAGAAGCAGTTATTGCTACTTTCATTGATGGAACTGGTAATAATGGAAGACTGGTTTAGTTATGAATTTATTGGGTATAATGATGTTTAATTTAAAATTTACCCAGTTGTGGGAACTTATATCTTCTCTTTGTTCTATCATTATGATCGTGCACCTAAGAATACAGATATCCCTCACCATATGTTAATCTGAGGTTAAAGAAATTTTGATCATACAGAAATGATCAGCTCATTGTATTTAAACTAAAGTTCTATTAAAATAGTAGCAGCTATTGACAGTATGTGCTACTGCAGGCAGCCCTTACTGGTTAGGCTGTTTAAATACTTCTAGGTAAGAAAGAGAGTTGTATTAATTGTATGGATAGAAGCAAAGGGAAATGGTCTGGGATGAGCAGAAGAAAAGATTTTGGAGCTAGAAAATTGCTACATAGGAAATATGAACTGCCTAATTGAACTCTTAAGTAGGTATAACAATGCTGGTTATATTTTTTTAAAAACCCTTAACTTCTGTGTATTGGCTCCGGCAATGGGGGTCAAGTGACTTGCCCAGGGTCACACAGCTGGGAAGTGTCTGAGGACAGATTTGAACCTAGGACCTCTAGGCCTGACTCTCAATCCACTGAGCTACCCAGTTGCCCCCTGCTGGTTATATTTTAATGACTTGTAAGGCAAGCAGCCATCATCCTAACTCTTTAATAACCAAAACACTTTAATTTATTCAATATTTTGTTTCAATGGGCATGAATCTCTGTTTTTGCAGTGAGCCAGTGGTAAAGGAATCACTTTACATTAATATGCTTTACATTGTAAAAATAAAAGGCAACTGTAAAATAATATAAGCAATCGATTCATTATTATTTATAAACTGATTTTAATACTCTGCTTGCTGTGCTTGCAAAATATCTTCAGTTTATATCAGTGAAGTGAAGCTCCTAAGTGAACTTCCCTTCAGGGCCAGGTGCAAGGATGCTAAAGAGACTCTTGTTATAAAAAAATAAAATAAAATAAAATATTTATTGAAATATATGAGGATAAAAAGGATTTCTAACTCTAAGAGATAATAACTCCACCCTAATAAAGCTCCCTGGTTCTGCAAGGAACCACTTCTCTGTCCACAGGCTACACTGATCCTCCTTGATCTGACTAACCCAGATTTTTACTATTTTAAATAAAACTACCACTATTATCCTTATAATTCTTAACTTCGCCTCTAAGTTACAAAAATAACGAAAGCTAGCTGTTTGAGTCTCAACAAGAATCAAGTTAGGACTCTGAGTCTGCAAAACAAAGACCGGGTCTTTCGTTGGTCTTCTCAAAGTTATAACAATCTATAAAAACCACAATAGATAGTCAATCGTGTTTCCCAAGTTGGAAAAAGAAAACACTTAGCACCTTTGGTCTTTCCCTCCTTTCTTTCTGCCTCAGATAGAGAGAGAGTGAGAGGCAAAGGTGTTATCTCTTCCAAGCCTTCAGAGAATCTCTCTGTCAGTGACTCTGCCAAATGCCAGAGACCAACTGCCCCTCCCAGAGAGAATAGCTGTCACAGAAAAAAACCATTAGACTTGAAACTGATATTCTGTCTCAGCTCTGTTTGAAACTCCAATTCTTTCTCAAGCCAGCTTCTCTACTTCTTATCTCTAAACTAATATAACAAGACTTATTTTCTAATATCATCCTTATAACATCCAACTTTTCTTAAACTCATTGATTACATAAAGTACCTGTATGGTTGATCTTTAATTTGGGGTAGGATTTTCCCAACATTTTATAGAGTAGTTCCTTTACTTTTTGATGCTGGGCTTGTTTACTTGAGTTTCGTTCTTCTTACAAACTATAATTTAGCTTTTTGGATAAATACTTTAATAAATTCAAACCCATGATTTTTTTTCAAAACATCATATGTCTTTCAGTTCAGGCTGTACAACCTGTACTATGTATAGTAAAATAGATACAGCCTAGGTGTTGATGATTTGGGGATATGTGGTAATCTGCAGGGCTGGTTTATATGATCTTGGAGGGCAACTATGGTCATAAATATATGTGTTCTGAGTATTTACACAATTGCAGATTTGAGATAGTATGATAGATTATATTTTGCATTCTATAGTCCCACTTAGCTTTTAATTTCCATTTCTCTTTCAGTTAAGTGAAAAGTATCTTTTTGGCAATTCTTAGTCAATGGAAACATTGTAATTGCTATTGTTACTCAATAAAATTAATTTCTTATTTGTGTGTTTAAAAGAGAGAGAGAGAGAGAGAGAGAGAGAGAGAGAGTTGCTTTTGCAGCAATTCCTCCTGTTGGAGAGTCTGCTGAGGACAATGGACCATTGTGCTGGCATTTCTGGTAGGGTTTTTGGGGAACCAGAGATTAAGAAGTTTATTGTTGGATCAGAGGCAGCAGAAATTTTGTTAAGGGTATATTTGAAGTAGACTAGGGGGAAAAGGCTGGGTGGCTCAGTGGCCTGAGAGCCAGCCCAAGAGATGGGAGGTTCTGGGTTCAAATCTAACTTCAGATAATTCCTAGCAATGTGACCCTGGCACCTCACTTAATCCCCTTTTTTCTAGACTTTGCTTTTTTGTCTTAGGGTTGTTACAAAGACAGAAAGTAAGAGTTTCAAAAAAAATAGAGTGTGTTTACAGTGCCTCTGGTATGTGGTATTGTGTCAGGACTTGGAGTCAGAAAACCTGGGTTCAAATCGAGCTGCTGTCATTTGCTACCCATGTGACTTTGGACAATTCATTTAGCATCCCTGAGCCTTAATTTCCTAATCTATAAAATGAGGGGATTGGATCTGATGGCTTCTAAGGTCCCTTCTAGCTCATATCTATCATCCTATACTACTTTAATCCTTTTCTTGGGTTATTGCAATGTGTAGAGAAGGATTAAAAGAGTTTTCATGATCGACTGTTTCAGTTCAGGAAAGAGACTCATGCTGCTCTAGCACACCCACATAGTATTTGCCAATATGGGGAACAAGTATTGATGAAAAATAAAATAAAAACAAAACAAAACAAAACAGAAGGGTACTGCTGATGTGGGTAATATCAACTAAATTTTCTGTGAGTTTTCTATCCCTAAAGAAGGACGCTCAATGGAATCTGGAAAACACACCTCAGAAGTGACCTAGTCTAACATCTGCCCAAATTTGGCACCATGAATATGCACTGGATTTGGAATCAGAAAGACCCATCTTCCTAAGTTCAAATCCAGCCTCAGGCACTTACTAGCTGTGTGACCCTGTTGACCCGTTTCCTCATCTATAAAAATGAGCTGGAGAAAGAAATGGCAAACCACTCCTGTGGCTTTGCCAAGAAAACCCCAGATGGGGTCATGAAAAGTTATACAGAACTGAACAACACTGTGTTTCAGTATCCTGCTGATGGGGAATTCACTACTTCTCAGGTAGACCTATTCCATTTTGGACAGTTTTAAGGGTTAAGAAAAATTTCCTTTTGCTAGACTGAAATCTCACTCTTCCTAACTTCTATCCATTAGTTCTAGTTCTATGTTCTCCCCTGTCTCTGGTATACCATGTGTTGTCAACAAGAAACACACATGAGATGGGAAGACATACATAGAGTAAAAATGAAAGGATGGAGCAAAAGCTATTGGGCTTCAAATGAGAAAAAGAAGGCAGGGGTTGCCATCATGATCTTTGACAGAGCAAAAGTAAAAATAGATATGGTTAAAAGAGATAGGGGAGGTAACTACATCCTAATAAAAGACAGTATAAACAATGAAGAAATATCAGTACTCAACATGTATGCACCAAACAGTATAGCTTCCAAATTTCTAAAGGAGAAGCTAGTGTAACTCAAGGATGAAATAGATAGCAAAATTATACTAGTGGGGGACCTCAACCTTCCCCTATTAGATCTAGATAAATCAAACCAAAAAATAAATAAGAAAGAGATAAGAGGGGTGAATGAAACCCTAGAAAAATTAGAGTTAATAGATATATGGAGAAAAATAAATAGGGACAGAAAGGAATACACCTTCTTTTCAGCAGCACATGGAACATTCACAAAGATAGACCATGTAATAGGGCATAGAAACATGGCACACAAATGCAAAAAAGCAGAAATAATAAATGTAACCTTTTCAGATCATAATGCAATAAAAATAGTTATTGGTAAGAATACATGGAGAGGCAAACCAAAAACTAATTGGAAATTAAATAATATGATTTTCCAAAATAATTTAGTGAAAGAACAAATCATAGAAACAATAATTTCATTGAAGACAATGACAATGATGAGACTTCTTACCCAAATCTATGGGATAAAGCCAAAGCAGTTCTAAGGGGAAATTTTATATCATTGAGTGCATATATTAACAAATTAGGGAGGGCAGAGATTAATGAATTGGGCATGCAACTTAAAAAACTAGAAAATGAACAAATTAAAAATCCTCAGATGAAAACTAAATTAGAAATACTATAAATCAAAGGAGAAATTAATAAAATCAAAAGTAAAAGGACTATTGAATTAATAAATAAGACTAGAAGCGGATATTTTGAAAAAAAAACAGATAAAATAGACAAAGTACTGGTAAATCTAATAAAAAAAGGAAAGAAGAAAACCAAATTAACAGTATCAAGGATGAAAAGGGAGACCTCACCTCTAATGAAGAGGAAATTAAGGCAATCATTAAAAACTATTTTGCCCAATTATATGGCAATAAATGTAGCAACCTAGGTAATATGGATAAATATTTACAAAAATATAAACTGCCTAGATTGACAGCAGAAGAAATAGAATACTTAAATAATCCCATATCAGAAAAAGAAATTGAACAAGCCATCAAAGAACTCTCTACTGACTCTAGTTTTAAATTTTTTAACTTTCCTGGTTGCCTTGCTCTGAGCACATTCTAGGTTATGAAAATCCTTTCTGAAATGTGATCCCCAGAATTAGTGGTCTGACCACAGAAAGGTACCATAAAACTTTTATCTTCCATACCATAGGCACAACACTTATCTTATTGTAGTTTTGCATTGATATTTGCTATTTTGGTTGCTACATCACACTGCTGAGTCATTTTGAACTTGAAGTCCTATAGAACTCCTAAAGATTTTGTTTAAAAAACAAAAACAAAAACATTTTGGTCATGTCTAACCATTCCTATACTCAAAGAGTTGATAGATGTGAGCTAGAAGGGACCTTAGAGACCATCAAATCCAATCCTCTCATTTTACAAATTAGGAAATTAAAGCTCAAGGATGCTAAGTGAATTGTCCAAAGTCACATGGGAAGCAAATGACAGTGGTTGGATTTGAACTCAGGTTTTCCTGACTGCAAGTCCTATATTCAATTCCCTACACCATGTCACATAACATAGATACTGCAAACATACTCTTTTTTTTTTTTTTAACTCTTACTTTCTGTCTTGGTAACAACTCTAAGTACCGGATTTTACATATCGAAATTAACCTTTTTTGCTTCAACCTACTGTTCCAAGTTGTCTGTAATCCAATCCAGCTTTCTTTCTAGTTTCAAGTCATCTGCAATTTTGGTAAGCATGCTATGCTATATATCCTCAGAAGATGGTTTAGGTATAATTGAGCTCAAGCCTCTCGCACAAAAATTCTGACTACTGCTTTGGTAGGCTCTCAAATATTTTTTTAAGTTAATTGGATTATGGAATTCCAGAATTTGAGAGTTAGAAGGGGCCTCAGAGGCCATTTACTCCAATCTTCACATTATCAAGAATCCCTTCTTCAACACTACTGACAAGTAATCATTCATTCTTTGCCTAAAGATTTCTAGTAAGAGGAAACCCAATACCTCTTAAGGTAGTCATTTCCAGTAATTGTTAGAAAGTTTTTCCTTATAAGGAGTCTAAATTTGCTTCCCTGCACTAACAGTACAGAACTAATAGTTTTGCATTTGGGGATTAAGCAGAAGTCTGATTTCTCTTTCATATGATAGACATGCAAATACCTGAAGGTTGTTATCATCTAAGTGTTTTCTTCAAGCCAAACATCCTGAATTCCTTCCATTCTAATGCTTACCCAGCAGGGTCTCCAACATTTTTGCTATCTAGGTTGCTGTTCTCTCAGATATGTTCTATCTAGTCTATGTCTTTCTTCAGGTGTGTGGCTTCCAGGACAGTACACAATACATTAAATATAGTCTAATCGGGGCAAATAGGGCAGAGCTGGCATCTTCCTTATCCCAAGTACTTTGCCTTTTTGTGCAATATAGGAAAGCATTGCTTTTGGGAACTGCCATGTAACATGGCTGACTCATACTGAAGATAGTCTACTAGAACTTCAGGTTGTTGTTTTTTGGGTTTGTTTTTTTTTTTTTTTCACAAACTATTTCCTAGCCACACACCATCATCATTCATTTAGGAAGATGATTTTTTTTTAACCCAAGTATGCTATTAAATTTCATCTTATTAGATTCTGCTTGTTTTTCCAGCTGGCTGAGAATTTTTGAAATCTGACTGTCATCCATCATGTCAGTTATTCCTTGTCATGCCATCTGCAAAGTTAACGAGCATACCTTCTATGGACTCACTTAAATTATTAGTATGGATCCTGAATGACACAAGACCAAGGACAGATCCTTGGATTTCTCCACTAGAGTCTCCCTCTCGGTTGATATCAATCCATCAATGATATCAATTATGTTTAATTTTTCAAAAGTTCTGAATCCACCTAGTTGTATCTTTCCCTTTTGTCCACAAGGTTTGCATAAATAACCTTACTGAACATCTTGCTGAAATCTAAATATACTGTTGTAGTGGGCCTTGGATGATGCCTAGATCACCTAACACGGAGGCCAGCAAATCATAGAGGGTAAGGTATAGCTTCCTTTGATGGGTTGTATAGTTGCAACAGGCCAGAATAGTGTAGATCTTTAGAGCTGGCCAGACTGAGACAGTCTTTCTTGCTTCATCCAGAGGGTGAAGAACAGAGTTCACTCGTGGGTGTCATGATTTGAAATGGTGAGAAGAAAAATACTTCCTTTCTCTGCTCCACCCTCCTTTAGCTCTGCTCCAAGAAATGGGCCAAGAGTTCTTTTTTCTGTTTTGTATCATTTGTCCTCATTTTCAGGTGCCTACAGTGATCTCTACTGAACTAAGCCCTGGTGATATTCGAACCAGGATTCATGGTGGAACAGCCAGGAAGCCATATCTGGCATGGAAGCCCTGAAAAACCAAGTTACCTGGGATTCAATGCAGGATGAACTTGAAACTTGGACCCTGTATAAGAACCTAGTTGAGATATAAACCTAATCCCCTGCCCCTTCCCAGAGAATGAGGCAGTACAAAGGGAAAAGAAGATAAAGCTTGTCTCATTGGGGCAAACATTTGTTTATCTTTTGAAGTAAATATTCTTTTGTAAAAACTAACCTGGCTATTAAGTGGCTAAATGGAACTGAGGGGAAGGGTAAGGGGTTCACCACACTTTAAAAAATGTCACTGGTGAGGACTGGAGCCATTGGCAGAGAGCTGAGACACCCCCAACCCCCTTAAAAGTTCCAGAGAACCCTGAGAAAGAGGTGAAATGTAACATGCCTGGTCTTTAGGCAGTTGGACCCAGTGGGTAGGCAGTATTACATGTAGGATCTTGTCTGAGAAAAAAATTGGGCCCTTCACTTTTGCAGTGACCCCTGGAGAGGTTCTCTGCCAGGGACTTGTTTTTATCTGAAATACTCTAGACTACAAGATCTTAGAGAAATTTGGCAAAAAGTAATTTTGAGACTGAAATGCTAGAAAAATTAGAGTTAATAGATATCTAGAGAAAACTGAATAGGAATAAAAAGGAATATACCTTCTTCTCAGTGGTATATGATACATATACAACACTTGACCATGTTCTAGAGCATAGAAATATTACAAACAAATACAGAAAAGTAGAAATAATAAATGCAACTCTTTCAGATCATAATGTGATAAAAAATTATACTTAACAAGGGTCCATGGAAAGGCAATTTAAAATTAACTGGAAACTAAATAATCTAATTCTTCAAAACTAGTGGGTCAGGGGGCAGCTGGGTAGCTCAGTGGAGTGAGAGTCAGGCCTAGAGACAGGAGGTCCTAGGTTCAAACCCGGCCTCAGCCACTTCCCAGCTGTGTGACCCTGGGCAAGTCACTTGACCCCCATTGCCCACCCTTACCAAACTTCCACCTATGAGACAATACACCGAAGTACAAGGGTTTAAAAAAAAAACTAGTGGGTCAAAATGGAAATAATTACAGACTTCATTAAAGAGAATGACAATGAGGAGATATCATATCAAAACCTATGGGATACAGCCAAAGCAATACTCAAGGGAAAAATGTATATCTCTGAGGGCCTATAGCAACAAAATCAAGAGGGAGGAGATCAATGAATTGGGCTTGCAACTTGAAAATTAGCAAAAGAGCAAATTTAAAATCCCCAAATAAAAACTAAATTGAAAACCCTAAAAATTAAAGGAAAAATTAATCAAATTGGAAGTAAAAGTACTATTTAACTAATAAATAAGATTAGGAGTTGGTACTTTGAAAAAACAAATAAAATAGATAGAGTACTGGTTAATCTAATAAAAAAAAAGAAAGAAGAGAAACTAAAAGTATTGAAGATGAAAAGGGTGATCTCACCTCTAATGAAGAGGAAATTAAGATAATTATTAAAAAATAATTTTAACTGTAAATATACAGTCAATTTTTTTTCTGGGGTGTATTCCTTGACAAGTCAGTTCCAAGGGCATAATTTTGCATAATTTCATTTGTTAATTGCTTGACTAAATACTGATACTTTAAAAATGATTGAATTCTGTATAAGTATTGACATATTGATACCTAATATTGATGTAGGCTTTATTATTGAGTTCTACATGAATAATGATATTAAGTTTAATGTAAGAAATCTGCAATCACTAGATTGCTTTTATCTAGATGAAATGTTCATATTGTTTTGGGGGGCAGATCACATTAAACAGGTGTTTGCTGCATACATTTTTGTGAAAGTAAAATGATCTACAACTTCTTAGAGCGAGATGCCTATGTCTAAAATTTCATACACAGCTGATATTCATTGCTTCTTCTATAACTAAGCCTGCTTCTCTTATTGCTCTGATGGATGAGTTTATAATTCCCTTGGGTTTACCCTGGTAATAGCAAGGCTCCAGATTGGGGGTGGGGGAGGGTTTGGGAGTGGTATTTGTGGTGGGGTTGGGGGATTTCAAGTGCCTTTTGGAATATGGACTCAGAGGAAACTGCCTGGACTCCTGAGGTTAATCTAGGCTACAGAAATTTGGTGTTTTCTATGTAGAGAGAGATATACTTTTGTGTAGTCTCCTGTTGGATGTCCTTATACACTGATTGAATCATTGGAAGAGTTTCTATCCAGGATAGTTTTCTCATTTAAGAAAGATATAACACCAAGTAAAACTCATATGCCTAATTCCTGTGGGCAGAGCTCCGTGTAGTTTGGAAAACTCAGTATGGATAAGATTTCCATCAAAGGAGGGAAGCTAGTTTTCTTTGTTTTTGCTCTTTCTTTTGCTTATGGGTTTAAAAAAGGTCCTATAAGCAGAGATATTTGGTGTACTTCATAAAATGCTTCTTATTTCAATAACTGCAAAACTTTGGGGGATAATTGTGATTTTCACCTGCATTTGAGTTTGTATATGATCCTAATACACTGACTGGCTTGAGATTTTGCTGTATAGTTCTGGGAAGCAAATCAAATGACACTGCTTATGGCGTCCTAGAAACCACTGACTTGCTCTGAATTTGGGGCAAGAAACTGAATTTGGGACAAGGAATGTTTAAAAAAACTCACTTCTGCCTATGTGCCTGAGTCAGCTAATTTCAAACAGGAAAAAATGTGTAATGGGGTTTTGGAGCATGTCCAGCTTGCCCAACATGGAGGCACCCTGATGGGCTTGTTCTAGACATGCCCAGATTTCCTAATATGGAGGCATTTTGAGCCCTATACCACATGGCTAGGCGTAGCCTCTTTTGATTGGTTGTATATACTTAAAAGGACAATGGGTCTTCAAAACTAGCCAGACTGAGCAATTTCCTGTCCATTCCTTCCCACTACTTCTAGAGGATGATCACAGTTCATCCACAACATGGGCTCTATGAACTGAACTGTGGAGGGGTACCTTCTCCCCTCTCCCTTTAACCCAACTCTGAGAAATGGTTTCTGGGGGGTCTCTGTACTGTTTCATTTGTCCTTCTCAATATCAGGTGCAGGCAATGACCACCCCCATTCTAGGAGCTTGAGTCTTGGATACCTTGGAGCTAGAATTATGGGCAGGATGTTTTGGTCACCAGGCAGACAATGAAGCCTAAGGAAGTAAGAATGCTTAGAACTCAAGGCTGAGGGGAGATTGGGACTATGCCTCTATAGGAATTAAACTATGAACCTAATCCCCTCTCCTTCCCAGAGACCAAAGTGGTGATGGTGAGACATAGAAAAGGGAGATTATTATGCTTCCCATGTGTTGGGAATTATATTTATATATTTGTGATAGTACATTTTAAAATAAGTATTTCCTTGTAAAGCTAATTGGACTGTTAGTGGCTAAATGGAACTGGAATTCAGGGGATCACCCAGACTATCAGAGGGTGCAACTAAGGTATCTAAGGGCTTGAAGCCATTTGCAGACGGCCTGGACTCCCAAACCCCTCTAAGGCGATATCAGAGAACAAGGGAAGAGTGAAATGTAATATAATTGGCCTTCTGGTAATGAGAGCCAAAGTAATCAGTGTTATGCTATGTTTACAATATGCCCCCAGATCTAGCCTTCGGAAACCTTATCAGAAAAAAAATATGAGGTCTGGCATTAAACTCTACTTAATAAAGCAGTTTTGACTTTTAGTAATCACTACCTCTGTTTTGAAATGTTCACAAACCAACCTTTGAAAAATGTATGTATTCTAGGATTTGACTAAGTCCAGATTATTTGTGTATAATTTGCAAGCTTCACCCTCTTCCTTTTTTGAAAATGGTGGTATTTAATCTTCAGTCATCTGATATCTCTTTTATTCTCCATTCTCTTTCAGAGAAAGATGTCGGGTGTGAGTGACTTAGGAATAGCATCTCTTAGTTATTTCAAGATGTGGTTCAGGGGGTAGCTGGGTGGCTCAGTGGATTGAGAGCCAGGCCTAGAAACAGGAGGTCCTGGGTTCACATTTGATCTCAGACACTTCCCAGCTGTGTGACCCTGGGCAAGTCACTTAACCCCCATTGCCTAGCCCTTACCCCACTCTTCTGCTTTGGAACCAATACACAGTATTGATTCCAAGACAGAAGGTAAGGGTTTAAAAAAAAAAAAAGATGTGGTTCACCTAGGCCTGGTGACATGAATTCATTGAAGGAGACAAGGTGTTATAGTTTCACTTATTATGGATTTCTACTCCCTGTTCACCAATTTTGCTTTATTTTTCCTAACCCAAAGATCATTCTCCTGCGAAGAGAAAGAAGCAAAATGAAAGTTTAATAGTTTGATCTTCCCATCATCATCATCTGTCATTAATCTCCTATTCAACCTAAATATGTCATCTCTTTTTTGAAATTCTCCTTGGAAGAAAATTTTTTCAAAGCACTTCCAATGCTATTCTTACAGGATGGCGCAACTTTTCTATTCATCCTCAGTCACCTACCACCTACCTCTATTCCTATCTTCTATAAGATCTGACTTGATTGCTAAGTCCTCCCCACCCTCATCTCAGTTTCCTCTTCCTTAGAATCATTTCTGCTTTTGCCTTCAGAACTTCATGCTTAAGAGTTCCATCTTAGAGCAACTTCCCCTACAAAATATTAGGTGAATTAATCCAACTATTCATTTTGATCCCTTTGAAATCTTCTCTCTTCCAAATTAGAGGGCAAAATGGATTCCACTGAATTCTCCTCTTACAAACTTTTTCTATAAGTAGTCACTTGCCTCCAAGGTTCTTGTCATTTCTACTTTAGCAAGCTGGTTAGTTCCTCCTTACATATTAGAATCAGATTCATATTATCAACTCCTCTTATTGCCTTAGCTCTTGTTTTCTCCATCTTTTGAAGGATAAAATTATCATTATCACAAGTCACAAATTTTTAAGTTGCTCTGCCTCTCACAGAGAGCTCCAGCAGATGTCTGTATTGTTGACATGACTACAATATAAGTAAGGTCTTCCTTAGTGATTCATTTCCCCAGAATCCCTTGTAAGTATTGATGATTTTTGCCTTGATGTGTGATTTCATCAGTATAGGAAACTCCTGATAAGGAGTTAAGTGCATCGCATAGGGTCACAAAGAAAGCATGTGTCAGACACAGGATTTGAACTGAGGTCTAAAGCTGATTCTCTATCCCCTACCACTTGAATATAATAACACTCTGACAAGAATGTGACCTGTGTGTCATTCATTCATTCATTCAATGTGTGTCACACATTCAAAAACCCTGATATGATAGATTCAGAGGCACTTTTGAGGAGGGTCTCTCACACAACATCTCTCCAGGTTGGTGATGGCTAACCTATGACACGTGTGTCAGCACTGACATGTGTAGCCATTTTCGATGACACGCAGCCGCATGCAGTTGCATACAGAGAAGTATGGGGCCATGTGTCAAGGATGAAACATTCGCTGTAGTGTAGTGTAGACACTCTGTGCACTATAGATGACAATTCTACTTGTATTCATTTACCTGTTTTGGTTTATTAAATACAGTTACATATTATAATTATACATTTTTATTATTTAAACTATAAATATTGTGAAATTATGGTTTTTTTTCTCAAAGTGACTCCTCTTACAAACTTTTTCTATAAGTAGTCACTTGCCTCCAAGGTTTTTGTCATTTCTACTTTAGCAAGCTGTAGTTCCTCCTTACATATTAGAATCAGATTCATATTCATATTCATAACCGCCCAAGTTATGCTCGTTTTTTTGACAAATTTTGACACACCAAGTTCAAAAGGTTGCCCATCACTGCTCTAGGTCATGTCCCCAACCAGAAACACTTTGGGCATATCAGCATCTGATTCATTTTTCTCTTTCCATAAGGATCCCAGTAAACATTCAGGCTAACAAGGCATTGATTTTAATTAATCTAACAAAGAACATATAATGGTCTCTTACTTGACCTACTCAAATGTCGAGATCCTCTCTTCTCCTTCCTGGAAGGCACTGAGCAGCCCTGCCCTCTGGCAGGTCCCACTTTCCCCTGGGAGAACTACAGTTTACAGATTAATCATTTAGCTTGGTCCTTGACATTTACAGTACTCTGAGGTACCACTCTCTTTGGAAGCAGTCAAAGCAAGGTCCCATGGATCTGCTTTCCTCTGTTGCCCTTTCAGCACCACTCTGGTGCTGGCTCCTAAGGGCAGGAGGTTCCCTTGTAGGGACCACATGGATGCCCAGGCTTCTCTACAGAGTGAAATGCAATTCATTGTCTCTGTCTCTTTCAAGTCTATCGATTCCTTTTTTTTTTTTAATTTATTCATCTGGAAGCAGATGCTGTCTTATAAAGATAGTTCTGCATGGACAAGGGAGGAGAGGCTAACCTGTATAACTCATTACAGTAATTTTGCTTCCATTGAATTGAACTGAACTGAATTGGATTAGATTACAAGAGGTCACACAGCTGTGGTAGCTAGTGGCAAAAATTGAGTTCTGATTCTCTTTAAGGCCTCTTTTTAGCAATGAAGTCAATGGGCTGATTTTTTTTTTTCCAGATGGAAGGATGGACCAAAGGATAACATAAAGAGAAGGCCAGTGGTACAGAAAGAATCCTGAACTTAGTGGTCATGGTGGGGAAGAGAGGGAGATAAAAATGATGTGCCCTGTGGCCAGCTAAGGATTGCAAGGAAAGGGCTCTGTAACTCTGATTTGAATAAAATCGTAATCATTTGGAGTCTTGTACATGACCTTCTTAAGGAGTGATATGCCTGCACAGAATTTGCTGCCTCACTGGGATCAATGAATTTATCCCCCTCTATACTTCTCCTCCCTCTCCCTTGCCTCATCACTGTTTGGTGAATTGGCATCACTCACCCTTAAATTTTCCTTATTTTCTGTCTGTACTTTTATACACAACTAATAAGTCTCTCAAGTTAGATTTGTATTCAGATCTTCCTGAATCCAGGTCCAGTGCTCTACCCACTCTGACACCAACTACCTCTGTGATCCTTACTTTCTTACTATCTACATGATCTTGGCCTGACCATTGAGCCTCTCTGATGCTTAGTTGTAAAAGGGGAGGTTTGGACTACACCCTTCCTTAAGCTCCCTTTCACCTCTAATTCTAAGAGTCTATGAATATAAGGAAAGGAAATCGGAATCAGACACTATAATAAAGTCTACATTTGTATTGAGCCTCCTCCTATTCTTAACCAATTTCTTTTCTGTACTCCTTTCCACTGCCTTTCATGACATATTTTTTCACCACCACATAAAGATTCATTTGATTTAAGACACTATTCCCCTTTCTATTATCTGAGTTCCTTAAATAACCTGGAGGTAGTACTAGTGGAATTAGCTGTCCTTTGATTCAGCTGTCTCCTTAAAGCTTTGGCAGCCCAGGAGATGTGGAGGGCATCCCAGGGGACTCTACCATGTGTAGCCAAAGGTGCTGCCTAGGTTTTCATCCATATACCACTCTGTTCCTCATACTGTGGAATAAATCGTGGAATATACAGATAACTATAAACAAGAGGGGTTAGAAGCTGCTAGGGGACTTCTCAATTTATGAGGCATCTTTAGATGTCCTACTTTGGTGTCCATTTAATAAATGCATTTTGAGTGCCTACTATATGCAAGGCACCTGCTTTAAGACCTGTAAGTGAAACAGTAAAAGCTATGGTCCTCCAGGATCTCACAATCCAGCAAGTATAGGCACGACTAGCTCTATGATTCTTTTTGTTAAATTATTCAATTAATTAATTTTTTATAGAATTTATTCCCAGGTGTCTCAGCTCCTCCCTTCCCTCCCCACACCATTGAAGGCATCACCTAACAAAAAGATAATTATATATAAATTATGTCTTTCATGTTTCTATTTATTGGCTCTTTCTCTGGAGGTATATATTCACAAGTTATTCTTCAAACATTAATTCTGTAGCTGTATATAATGTGCTTGGTTCTACTCATTTTACTCTGCATTATTTCATGTGAGTCTTTCTAAGTTTTAAAAAAATTAACCTACTCATCATTTCTTATGGTGCAATAGTATCCCAATGCAATCATATACCACAATTTGTTCAGCCGTTCCCCAATTGATGGACATTCTCTTAATTTACAACTCTTTGCCACCACAAAGAGAGATACTATAAGTATTTTGGAACATATAAGTTCTTTTCTTTTTTCCCTGATTTCTTTTAGGAAAAAGACTAAGCAATGGTATTTCTGGGTCTAAAGCAGTGGTTCCCAAACTTTTTTGGCCTACCACCCCCTTTCCAGAAAAAAATATTACTTAGCCCCCTGGAAATTAATTTTTTAAAATTTTAATAGCAATTAATAGGAAAGATAAATGCACCTGTGGCCATCACCGCCTTCCTGGATGGCTGTAGCACCCACCAAGGGGCGGTAGTGCCCACTTTGGGAATCACTGGTCTAAAGGTATACACAGTTTTATAACTCTCTAGGCATAATTCCAAATTGCTTTTCCAAATAGTTGGACCAGTTTGCAGTTTCACCAATAATGTATTAGTGTTCCCATTTTTCTACATCCCCTCCAACATTTGTCTTTTTGCTCTTTTATCATTTTGGCCAGTCTTATATTGTGTGAGGTGTCATCTCAGAACTTTTTTGATTTACATTTACATCTACAATCAGTAGAGATTTGGAGCATTTTTTAAAAGCCCTTACCTTTTGTCTTAGAACCAAATACTAAATTCGAATTCAGGTTTAGTGACAAAGCACTAGTGATCAGAACTAAGTATTGGCTCCAAGACAGAAGAATAGTAAAGGCTAGGCAATTGGGCTTGCCCAGTCACACAGCTAGGGAGTATCTGAAGACAAATTTGAACTCAGATCTGGCTCTCAATTCACTGAGCCACTGAGCCACTTAGCTGCCGCCCCTCCCCCCCAGTGTGTTTTCTCATATATCTATATATAGCTTTAATTACTTCATCTAAAAACTGTCTTTTCATATCTTTTGGTCATTTATCAATTGGGGAATGGCTCTTATTTTTATAAATTTGAGAATGTTCTCTCTATATTTTAGGTATGAGACCTCTATCTGAGGTCATCAACTGTCTAGAAACATTTTTTTTTCCAATTTTCTCATTTCTATCTAATTTTGACTTGTAAAAGGGAATTCTTAATCCCTTGCTCTATCTTAACTGGGGGAAGTGCTGGCTGGCTAGCTGGACAGAGAGCCAGGCCCAAAGATAAGAGTTTCTGTTACCATGGAGACTAGCCCACAGTAAAAGGAAAAAGAAACTGCTCTCAGAGAGGAAGTGATGTAAGAATGACAGTTGGACAGTGAGAGATAAAGGCAAGCAGGAAGTGTGAGAAGGGGCTTTTGCTCTAAGGTTTCCTGAGGGTAGGGTGCTGCTGGCAGTTGCTGGTGCCTGTTGGCTGCTGGAGAATCTGATTGAAGGAGAGTTTGTGCGTTGGTAGCTGTCTAGCTGTCCATTGTTTAGTGAGATAGTTAGAATATATATATATATATATATATATATATATATATATATATATAGTGTAGGTTCAGCCTGGTTAGTTAGGTTGAAGAGTTATTACTGAGACTCTCTCAAATGACAGTTTTTAGGTAGTACTAGGGTAGTTAGTTAAATATCTCTCTTTCCTCTTTCTGTCTTTACTATCTTTTCTCAATTAAAACAAAAACAATTGTTAAACTGTTCTCCTATCTGTCAATTTTAACCCCTATAGGCTCTACTATAAAAACTTGTATAAAAACTTTTAAATTTAACGTAAACAAAATTATCCATTTTATATTTCACAATGCTCTCCATTTCTTGTTTACTCATAAATTCCTCTCTTGTCCATAAATCTGATAGGTAATAATGTTCCCTGTTCTTCTAATTTGCTTATGATAAATCTCATTTTACGCCTAGGTCATGTTGACTAGTGTAAGATATATCTATATGTCTATACCTAGTTTCTGCCAAACTCCCTTCCAGTTGTCCCAGCAATTTTACCAGTGATTTCTTATTGCCAAAACTTGGATCTATATTTTTGTCAAATACAAGATCACTATAGCTCTTACTGCTTTTTGTTGTATGTCTTCTCTGTTCCACTGATCTATTCTTCTATTTCTTAGCCAGTACCAGATAGTTTGATAATTATTGCTTTATAATACGGTTTAAAATCTGGTACCATTAGACCTCCTTCCTTGAGATATTCTTTCATTAATTCATTTGATATTCTTGATATCTTTACAGTTCTTGAAAGTTCTCCTTACTTATAATAAGCAAATAAATTCATCATCATGGCATTGTGGTATAATAAAAAGATGAGTGGATTTAAAGTCACTAGATCTGAGTTTGAATCTCAGTTCTCCTTGAGCAAGTTTTCTCTAGGCCTCAGTTTCTCCATCCACAAAGTGAGCTAGTTGAACTAGACAACCTCTATAAAATCCCTTACTGCTATAAACCTATGACCCTATGCTCTTACTTTGTTTTTCAAATAATCACACTCTCTGGAGATATTTCCTATTGTCAATTGTCAAATTGATTTTCCGATACAAATGAGTGTTTTATAGGTGAAAATAAGTATGTATCAATGACCAACAGATTTAGGAAAACAAATATTGGATTCCAGGAAAGCAGACTTGCAATCTTCTCTCATATGTACCTCCTTCAGAAAAGATCGAAAACTAACAACAAACAAACAAGAACAAAAAAACTAGCACATATCACTTTCAGACTAATATTTTATGTAATATTTTCATAAGGTTGTTTCTTTGCTTGAGAATCCATAGCACTCTATTAATATATGTCCAGGCTAAATAAAATTTCAACATATTACAATGTAATTGTTCAAAGAAAGTTTCATGTATGTATTGTATTGACACAACTCAATGACAAATTCCTTAAAGTGAATATTCTTTTTCATTTTGTTTGTTTTTTAAACCCTTTTTTTCTGTCTTAAAATCAATACTATGTATTGGTTCTAAAGCAGAAGATTGGTAAGGATTAGGCAATGGGGCTTAAGTAATTTGCTCAGGGTCACACAGCTGGAAAGTGTCTGAAGCCACATTTGAACCCAGGACCCCCTGTCTCCAGGTCTGGCTCTCAATCCACTGAGCTACCTCATGGCCCCATTCATTTCTATTCTTCATAGCATCTTGAGCAGTGTTAGACATATGCATTTGAGCAAATATTTATTGCCTGAATTATAAAGATCCTCATCCTAGAACAGAACTGAAGGCACAAGGTTTATCAAAGGCGCTCACTTGAAGATTTAGGGACATAGGTGCTTTATTAGCGGAGGGGATGTTATATGACTGTCACTCAGACTGAGTCCCTAAGAGAGATGAGTCCCTGGTCTTTTGTACTTTAAATTTAATGAGTTAGTAATGCTAATTCATTTAGGAAGCTATTGATCTACTTAGGGTTTTACCAGTTGAATCATATGACATCTGTATTATTAATTTCAATTTTCTCTCCTTTGTTATATTGCCTGGTTCAGAATTGACTTCAGGGTGTGGGAAATTTGGAAACAGAATGACTACTAACTCATAACTTAGTGGAGGCTCCAAGAAGGCAAAATTCCCATCTAATACTTCCTCATATCATCTCACTGCTAAACATAGTGAAAGATTTATTGAATGAATGATTGAGTTAGTGAATATGTTGTTCAGTCCTTTCAATCATGTCTGACTCCTCATCACCCTCTTGGGGGTTTTCTTGGCACAGGTACTGCAGTGGTTTGCCATATCCTTCTCCAGCTCATTTTATAGGTGAGGAAACTGAGGCAAATAGTTATGCAACTTTCCCAGAATCACACAGCTAATAAGTGTCTGATGCCAGACTTGAACTGAGAGCTTCCTGACTCCATGCCCTGCACCACCAAGCTGTCTCTAGTAAATATAGAAAATAATAATTTGTCAACACCACTGAGCAATGACACTAGAATATCAAATTAACATTAGCAGACTGTAATGGAGAGTAAGTTCCAGGAGGGAAGAATCATCCAACTAAGCTTTGTTCACCTCCTAGGATGGAGCACGAGACTCTACAAGTGTTTTAATCCTTGCTCTATAAGGCTAGATTCATTGCAAATTGATCCTCACATAAAAGCCTCCGTTTTCTTATATGTAAGACAATGAGGTTGCATTCAATGATCTCTAGGGTTCCTTACAGTTCCAAATAAGTAACCCTATGAACTATTTACCTAAATTCTGTCCTCACATGCAGGGAAACCATCTTTGACAAACTAGATGTCTGACATCCTTTAGTCCTAGTCACAACTTAATGTGATCTTGATAACAGTTCTTTGGATTCAGCTGGATATTACATACTGACAATTAGTTTGAATAGCAGTGAGGCCATATGATCTAGGCCTTAGTTTCCTCAGCTGGAGGAACTAAGCTAGGCAGTCTCAAACTCTTTTCCAATGCCAATCATTTATGATCGATTAGCTAGGTAAGCCCTACAGAAAACCTAGAGTTTTCATTGGACACAAAGTGGTTGCCCTCACTTTGCACACTCCGTTTCTTACAAAAGGCTGCTACTCCAGGAAAGGAATAAGCATTTACAGAGTGCCTGCTTTGTGTCAGATATAGTGCTAAATATTTTTTAAGCCAATATGACCTCTTTTGATCCTTATGATAACCCTTTAAGGTAGGTGTTATTATTATCCTCATTTTACAGTTGTAGAAACTGAGGCAAACAGAGGTTAAGTGGCTTGTCCAGGGTCACCCAGCTAGTAAGTATGTGAGGTCAGATTTCACTTAGGTCTTCTTGATGCCAGTCCTCTATCCACTGTATCATCATCCCCTTCTCTTTCCTGTGGAATGGTAGAAATACTCATCCTCAGTTCATCCTTACATCTGACAACAGAGGTGAAAATGAAGGAATGAAGGAGCGAACCATATCGAGTGCTTTATGCGCCAAAAATGGTGATAAGCTCTAGGCCTACAAATACAAACGTGAGGCAATTCCTGTCCTAAAGGAGCTGCTTTTCTAATAGTGAAAGACAATACAAATCAGGGGATTTTGCAGTAGGAAGTCTATGGGAGAGTCAGGGTTTTGAATGACAAATCCTCTCCAGAAGTAATAGTAGTATTGATTATCTTATTGTTCCCAGAGTAGGAGACAGAAAAGGGGAGCAATGAGGTGAGGTGTTATATGAAATCACACATCACAAGAAGATGGCTGGGGCTGACAACTGGCTGGGAAGGGAAGCATGGTCTGGTCTGGCCTGCTCTGTGACTCATAGGGACTACATCACTGCCCAATGAGGACTGGGAGGCCCCAAAGCAAGAAGTTCACAGCTGAGGGCATTAAGTTCTCTAATGGATCCAGTGTACTAGAGGACCAGTGGTAGGTAGTCAAGTGGGCACTATGTTAGGGTAGATGGTAAGATGATGGCCAGGATGTTTTGATGAATGGGACTCCCATTCTACTCAGTGGCCCCTCTGTAATTTTTCTATAAAATATCTCTCTCCTACAATGGAGCAGTCCTGTTGGGTAAAACTGACCCAGTTGTACCTTCATGGAATTGGAAATGAGAAAAGCCTGGCATAACTTGGGCAATAGGTTTAGAAGGAGGCCTGTCACTGGTTCGTCAATTTCCTTCCTCCTCCTACTGTGGCTTAAAAAATTATATCCAAAAAAATTATATTCTTTCCCCTCCAGATTCTGGTTATATCCTTGGTTCACTGGTAATTGTGATTCAGATTTATTCTTTCCTATCTCCTTCATGTCACTGGACACCCCATGTTAATCAGCAAGTCATCCCTTGTGAATTAAAATGTGCCCATAATAAAGGCCTATTGCTTTACTTTAGTCCCATTTTGGCCTAGTAGTGAATCACATATAGAAATCCTTGGTAAATGTTATTATTTTGCTGTAAAAAGGTTACCTTAAAAGCAGTTTAGTGGAGCCTGAAGGCAGGAAGATTTGAGTTCAAATCAGGCTCAGACATTTACTAGCTATGTGACCCCTGTCCCTACCTACCCACTCCCTGCCCCAGATAAGTCACTTAATTTCTGTTTACCTTATTCCACTAGATAAGTAAATGACAAGCTACTCCAGTGTCTTTGCCAAGAAAACCTCATGGACAGTACTGATGCTCTATGTATGTTCCACGACCATAAAGACATGCCAGACATGACTGAACCAATGAACAATAACAAATGGTTATGGTTAGCTTAGAGGCAAGGGACTAAAAAAGTGAAAAGAAACTAGAGTAAAAATTGGAGTATAAAAAAATGGCAAGTGTTTGCTAAGAAAGGAAAACTTAGATGTGGTGTGACAAGAATTTCACTTTCTGGATAAATTCCAGTGGGGGAACCCCTGTCCAGGCTTCTTGTGGATACAAACACAGCTCATCTTCCTAGGTATTGGAGACATGGTTGCTGCAGCTTGAGCTGTGGAAGAATGGCAATGTGATAAGCTTAAAGAAGTTTAAGAGATGTTATGGATTCAAGGAGACACTGTCTCCATGCCAGTGTCTTATATGGTAATCTGCACACAATAGGTTGTGAATAAATATTGGATTTTTTTTAATGCATGAAACAGACATAGAGGTATCCTTTCAAATAGCATAAAGATTCAAAGAAAATAAGGAATTTGTTAGTTGTCCAATAGGGATTGGTTTTACATAGCGTAAGTGGATTTAGGGGCCATTCAATGGATAATGATCATGAGGCAGGACCTTATGGTAGAACATGTACCAGGAGAGCTGGGTCCTAGTCTTAGCTTGGTCCCAAAAGTCCTTCAGCTACGAAACCTTAAACAAGTCATTTCCTCTCTCTCTGGCTCTTGGTTTCCACATCTGAAAATTAGGGAGTTGGATGTGAAGTTTTCCAAGGTGCCAGGATCTAAGAGTTAGAGGGACTCTCAGAGGCCATTTAGTCTGAAGAAGAATCCCTCTTACTACAACTTCAACACGTGGTCAGTCACTCCATTTATGATTAAAGATTAAAATCCTCCAAATTGGGCAAGTTTGGGGCTTTGCCCTCCCTTTCCATCTTCTCCTAAATAAACCATCAGGAGTTGCCTTTATGGACTGGGGTGAGTGGGGAGGAGGAAGAGGTTGGTGCTGTGGGCAGGGATAGAGGGAAAGAGAGGAGTCTACTTTTGGTACCATTTCTTCCTGCCCTTCCCCCCCAACTGCCTTTGCTGGGCATTTACTTTGAGGAAGTAACCTCTCTCTCAAGCCCCCCTCTCCTAAGGAAGCTTCAGTCATCAAGGCTATCTATAGGGTTGAATCCTAGAGCTTCCCCTTCCCCCTGCCAAATGTCCAGGGACCATGGTTTGGGGGCTGCCAAGCTGGGAGGGGGAGGCCAGGAATGGGCAGCAGGTTCTTGTGGAGCCTGGAAGGGGCCAGGAAGGATAGGGCCATCTCCTTTCTGGGAGAAACCCTCGTCTACCAACACAGCAGTGTCTCCCCTCCTCCTCAGTCTCTCCATGGGCATCAACCAGACAGTGGCCAGGTTTGGGGCAATAGATTTCCTTAACAATCTCACATCCCCCAGGGCTTCTTTGGCCTCCTTCTCTCTGGGACCTGCAGCTCTGGGACAAGGGTGTTGCCTGAGTTGGGAATCTGGGCTGATGGTGGCCCATCAGAGGCTGACCTTGGGGGAACAGAGAGATGAGGGGGCGGGTTATTCCCAACATGCTCACATCCTCCTCCCCAGACTGATCAGGATGATTAGGGGGACCCAGAGGGGAATAGCTCAGCTTGTGAGGGGTGGGTGTGGGTTGAGGATGGTCAGGAACCAGAAAGCCTGGCCCCTCCCCTCCTCACCCTGCCTCCCCTCACAACAACTTTTCCTCCCCTCTCCCCTTCCCATACTTAGTTTCTATTCTGGATCATGTTTGGAAGCTTAAAAAAATAAAAATAAAAATAGAAAAAGGTAAAGAAGACACGATGACCTGCCAAGGCAGCTCAGTTCCACTTTTGGATAATTCCAATAGGGTGTTTTTCCTTTTATCAAACCTAAAAACTAAGTACCTCTGCAACTTTCACTCATTGCTTCTAGTTAAACCCTGTGGGATCAAGCAAGTCTTTCATATTGTTTTTGTTCAGTTGTTTTGGAGTTTTTTTGGAAGAAATACTGGAGTGTCTGTCCATTTCCCTCTCTAGCTCCTGTTATGGATGAGGATATTGAGGCGAACAGGTGTTAAGAGACTTGCCCAGGGTCACACGGCTAGTAAGCATCTGTGATTGTATTTGAACTCAGGCCCTCCTGACGGTAGACCAGGCACTCTAACCACTGCACCACCTGGCTGCCCTTTCCCTATGACAACTTGTTCCCTCTAAGGCTGCTCTTCTCTACAACTGACATGTCCCGAGCCTCCTCAAATGACACTCATTTGGCTTGTGCAGCACGCCTCTCGGTCTCCTTGTTGGTTAGCCTTTTCTTTCTCTCTTTAGATGCCCTTGAGCTGTGCACCTGGAAGAGAATAGGCGCTGCCATCTCACTCTTTCCTAAGGTACAATCACACTTTCACGTTCTCCCTATTGCTGTCTGGAACTCAAGAAAATCGGAACACACACACACCCATTTGAACTCCCGACAGTCACCTCAAATCTCACCTTCCTCCAGGAAAATATCTTTGTTAGAATGTCTATCATAGGGCATAATAATTAGAGTTCATTAATTCACTCATTAGAATACAGATTACACTGTTATTTGATCTAGTCATTTGCTTACCTCAACTAAGCATTTGTCATTAGAGTAGTTATTAGCAAATGCTAATGTGTTTTAATTTGCCCAAGTAGAATTTCATACTCTTTTCATTTTCAGAGGTGCATGGACCTTAGAGTAATCTAATCCAATTCCTTTAGTTCTTAGCCAAGGAAACAGATCCTGGGAGGTGCCAAGTGATTTACCCAAGGTCACACAGCCATCCTGTTACAGGCAAGCCTACAACTCCCATATCCTGCTTCCTGCCTCCTGCCCATTATGTGGATGTCTCTATAAGAAGAGATCCCAGGCAAATCCATGTTTCAGTTATAAACATCTTTAATCAACATAGTGTTTTATTAGTAGTGCAGGATTAATAAATGAAAAACAATAAAGAAAAATTCCTATTCATGCATTTTCCACATGAATTACCTGTATTAGGGTCTATTAAACTGCAAAAATCTCACGTTTATATAGTTTTAAAGTTTGCAAAGCACTCTCCTCACAACATTCTGAGAATGGAGGTGCAAGTTTATCCCCATTTTACAATTGAGGAAACTAAAGGCAGACTATGCCCAGGGTCACATAGCTAATAAATGTGAGGTTTGATTTGAACTCATGTTTCCCTGAGCTTTCAGACCTGGAATCAATAAAACCTGAGATCAAATCAAACCTCACACCCCCATTAAGTTCATTCCCATTTCCTCAGAGACTATTATATTTCATATTTAAGAGTAATATAAAGAGCAGCTAGGTGACACAGCAAATAGAGCACCAGGCCTGGAGTTCGGGGGACCTGGGTTCAAATTTGGTCTCAGGCATTTCCTAGCTATGTGACAGGGACAACCCACTTAACCCTTGCCCTTCTGTTTTAAGAGTTGTTTCTAAGAGAGAAAGTATGGGTTGTTGTGATTTTTTTTTAAGTCATATACTTTAAGGCACTGTATAAACATTGGCTATTATTCTTGTCCCTCCAAAATAACATTAGCATTTTTTGTTGTCCTCAGTACAAAAAATTTTTTTCTAACTTTCTAACAAACGCCCACATAACTCCCTTCAGAGAACATCCCCTGTTAAGAAAGTTAGATTTATTAATAAGAATACATTTTTTAATCTATGATATTGTCGACATGGAATCTAGAGACCCCAAACTTGTGGCTTAGTGAGATCTGATGAGCCCCAAGTTTTAGAAATAGCTTGTAGGCTGGAGACCCCCAAAGCTTGGGCTTGTTCCCTGTTCTCGTAAGAATCCACCCTGAAGGGAATCTCAGACTAGCAGTTGCAGACTGAATAATGGACCCCAGGGTAAAGCTAAGTGATTCTTTTGCCTTAGAAGCTTCTCCCATTGTAGCACATCCCCCTTCCAGGGATTGAACTCAGGACCTTCCGCTTACAAGACTGACAGGCTACCAACTTCACCAAAAAAATCTCTTAGCATTTACCCTGGGGTCCATTATTCAGTCTGCAACTGCTAGCCAGAGATTCCCTTCAGGGTGGATTCTTATGAGAACAGGGAACAAGCCCAAGCTTTGGGGGTCTCCAGCCTACAAGCTATTTCTAAAACTTGGGGCTCATCAGATCTCACTAAGCCACAAGTTTGGGGTCTCTAGATTCCATGTCGACAACATGTTATATATTCTTAGTCCTTAATATTGTGCTCAATTAATTGCATCAACTCTCCCTGTTGACTTCATTTACATTGTCACCATCACTGGGTATTGTTTTTCTTTTCTTCCCCATCACTTTAAATAAATCTTCCTGTTTCTCTGATTTCTTCATATCTGCCATTCCTTATGATGAACTAATATTCCATTGTTTTCTTTCCTACATTATAATTTGTTCAGCCACTCTCCAATCATTGGAAACATTTGCTATGTTTACCTTTTAGTTATAAAAAAGTATGTACATTTTTGTACGAACAGTTTTAAAAAGCTGGTAGTAAACAACCCCCTTGGGGTAAAGTTCCAGTAGAGAAATCTCTTGATGAAAACATCCACATAATTTCTTCAAGTCTTAGTGATTAGTGGGGTATACCCTTCCTGACAATATTCTAGAAGGGCTTTGCCATTACTTTGAATTTATTCTTATTTGCCATTGTTCCAACTATTGCATATAGTCTTTTAAAATTCTATTCATATTAGTTTCTTTTGTTAGCTCCTTTCTTTCATCTGTTGGGATCTTTTGTAATTCATTTTTAGAATTTCATTCTTGATTACTTCACAGACTTCTCATCAGGCCAAAGATAGCACCCCACAGTCTTTTTCCCTGAATTCCTTTCTTAAAATCTAGTATAGGAGTCAAACATTTTCCTACTTTTCTCTCCCTCTACAATCTACCCAATAAACAGAATTTGATCATTCTAAAACACAGATCTAACCATCTCATTCCTCCCCTCAAAAATCTTCAATGGCTTTTTATTGCCTCTAGGAAATTAACATTTGAATTCTCAGCCTGGTATTTATAGTTCTTTGGAGCCTGGCTCCCAACTACCTTTCCAGACTTTTTTTCAAATTACTCACCTTTAGAAATTCTCCATTCCAGCCAAACGGAAGTCCTAACTATTCCCTGGGTATATCTCTGGCTCAAGTATTTTCCTCATATCTGGATGTTTCCTTTAAAGCAGGGATTTTTAATTGGGGGTCTGTAAACTTTAAAATATATATGTATAGTATGCATAACTATTTCAATATAACTGGTTTTTTTTGAAATCTTATATATTTTATGCATGCTAATGGTTAACATTTATGTGGCACTTTAAAGTTTACAAAGCATTTTATAGATGTTGTATTTGATTCTCACAACAATCTTATGAGATAGGTGCAATTATTTTCATTTAACAGATGAGGTAATAGAGGCTAAGAAAGGTTAAGTGACTTGCCCAGGGTCATATTGAAAGTTTCTTAAGGTGGCATTTAGGTGGCTCAGTGGATAGAGACCCAGACCTAGACAGGGGAGGTCCTGGGTTCAAATTTTATCTCAGATATTTCCTAGTTGTATGACCCTGGGCAAGTGAGTGTGAGTGAAAAATCCCCTACCGCCTTATATGAGGATTAGATTTGAATGTTAGCAGTAGTATTGAGTTAAACATAATTGTAATTCTAAGATAGTTAAATAATGTTAGCATAAGTGATGTTTAGTAGGCCCTTTATGAATATTTTAGTATAAATTTTAAAGTAAGATAACTGATTGAATATAGTTAATCATTGTTAGCATAAGCCTCAGTTTTAGCCTTAGCCTTAAAATTGCTATATCATGCACTCTCAGCAATTCCGGCCTTGAACTTGTGACTGGGTCTTCATTAGCCTAGAGGCTTTTGCCTCTGTAGAAGCCTGGTAAGTCCCCTGCACCTTTGTATACACCCCTTATACATCATGAGGCTTTTGTCTGGCTTGGGGGCCTGGCATCTCCTCCTTACCCTGGTCATCTTAGTATACATCATCATTGACATCATAAGGCTTAGAAAGTAGGGTTCAAACTCCCCCCACCCCCTTTTCTATCAAGTGTCTTCTACCAATGAGAAATATTTCCTGATTACTTCAACCAATCCACATCTCTCTATTTTTATCACTGTCTTGAATTATTTTTAAACTGATACATAAGTTGTCTAATTCTTGGAATATAAAAGAAATCTTCTCACAAGGCTCTGGGTCTTTTGGTCTTGACCAAAAGATTGGCTTTATTGTGAGACTGGCCATCTCCTAATAAACCTATTTCTCTTTGGCGTAGAGACTTTGATTCTCTCATTTGTGTTCCTGTACTTAGAAATTATGAATCCTTTGATCCCCATTGTCTAGCCTTTACCACTCTTCTGCCTCAGAATACTTATTATTGATTTTAAGATAGATGGTGAGGATTTTTTAAAAAAGGAACATTTCTTAATGTTGGATTTGAATTAAGATCTGAGTCTAAGCCAAATAAATGTAAAAAATGTAAATTCCTGGAGGAGAAACACTTTTTTACTTTTGTTTTGGCCTCCTCTGTACCAGCCAGGTACTTGGCTCTAAAATAGTTACTAGAATGTTTGGTGAACTCAGCTAAATTTGTTCCACTTTCCCAATGATTTCCTCCTTATTGGTCAGAATCACATCCAAAATAGCACTTTCTCATCTCTTCCTAGCTACCTTGGCAGCTAGTGCTGCTAGGCCTAAATTCAGGAAGACCTCAGTTCAAATCCTACCCTATATACAATTATTGTATGACCTTGACCAAATCATTTCACCTGAGCTTCCTCAACTGTAAAACAGGAATAATAATAACACTTACTTTTCAGGTCTCTTCTGAAGATGAAATGAGATTAAGAATTCTAAAATTCACTGGTTTTTCTTTCTTTCTTTTTTTTTTTTAAATAACCCTTAATTTCTGTGTTTTGGCTCTTAGGTGGAATAGTGGTAAGGGTGGGCAATGGGGGTCAAGTGACTTGCCCAGGGTCACACAGCTCTGCCTCAGTTTCCTTGTCTATAAAATGAGTTGATGTACCTAGAAAATTTCTAAGATTTTATCTGGCTATAGGTCTGTGAAATCCTCTAGAATACTTTCATTGTATTGGGGTTTCATTATAGGGAAATTTATTTAAAATAAATTTTAAAACATTTAAAAATTAGTTGTAACATTATATTTTTAATGTACAGATAATACATATAGTGATAAAATAACTGGATAAATATGGCATAATTCCAAGTTCTTTTTGCCAAATCTATTTTTTTTTAAACCCTTATGTTCTGTCTTAAAATCAACACTTGGTATTTGTTCCAAGGCAGAAGAATGGAAAGGACTAGGCAAAGTTCCTTGCCAGGGGTCACACAGCTAGGGCCAGATTTGAACACATCTATTCTTTTTATCAAAAAATACCAAACTGCTCTACTACTTTCATTTTGTTTCTTCTGAAGAATACTACCTATATTTATTGCTTCCTGTATTGGCCATGGATACATCAGGTCACCCTAATTGCCATATTTAACTCTTTTCTCTTCCTTATCCCCATGTCCACTCACAGATCCTAAGATCATAAATATGGGTACCTGAGGTCATATTGCCCCAATCCATTGTTTAGAGATTAGGAAATTGAGTCCCAGGGAAGTAACTTGCCCAAGGCCTCATAGTTCAAAATTTATTGACTTTCTTGCTATAAAATCTCCCAAATCCATCCCTTTCCTTGCAATTACACAATCACAATTCAAGATCAGGTTGTCCTCATCTCTCACTTGGATTATTGCGATAATCTCCTAATTGGTCTCCTGCTTCCAAACCATTCTTCACATAGCTGCAAAATAAGTATTTCCAAAACAGACATGATCGTAGTACTCCTCTCTTCAGTTCAATTTTTGTTTTGTTTCAGTTGTGTCTGACTCTTCCTGACCTCATTTGTGATTTTCTTGGCAAACATATGAGTCATTTACTATTTCCTTCTCCAACTCATTTAACAGATGAGGAAACTGAGGCAAACAGGGTTAAGTGACTTGCCCAGCGTCACATCATGGCTAGTAAGTTTCTGAGGTAAGATTTGATCTCAGGTCTTTCTGACTTCCAGCTTGGTACTTAATCTACTGAGATACTTCACTACCCCTTTTTTGCATACTAGGCTCTTGAAAAATAACTGTTGAATTGAACTAAATGTCAGAGGCTAATTTTAATCTCATTTTGCTTCTGAGGAAACTGAGACCCATATATAGTAAGCATCTGAGGTAGAACTTGCACCTAGTTCTTCCGATTCCAGAGTCAGCACTCTTTCCTCTGTACCATGCCATTTCCAATTTACCATGATGTATTTAGATTCTGTAGTTACTCAACTTTTTATTCAATATAATATCTTTGCAATGATTATTCCTTAAATCCTTTATTTGATTATGTGGATCATTTCTTGGGGTCTCTTTCTCTAATTGTTCTAAACTAAGCTACATTTATTACTGTAGTAATTATTGTTTCTAAGAAGGATCCCTTCTATCTCCTGGCCATATGTTATTTTCACCCAGGGGGCCCCCAAACTTTAATCTTGCTTAGGTCTGCCTCCTTTCAGGATTAACTGAAGTACAGAATTCCTGCTGACTTCAAAGGGAGTTTCACACCAGATCAGCTCTGTGGGGTACATAGCAAGAGGAGTAGAGCCTTCTTTTCTAAAAGCCAATTTCCATTGATATGAGTGTCTTTGGTCTCACATGCTGATCACTGAAGACTTTATTAAGAAAATCATACAGCAAGCTACTTTCCTTTTCCTTAAAACTCTGAGAAAGGATTTCTTCCTTATTGAGGACTTTCCAGTTCTAAAAAAGGTTATTTTTAGGAAAGTCGATTTCTATTAAGTAAAAATTAACTAATCCTATCATGTCATTGAAATGTCTATAAGAGCTTGTGAGAGGTTTTACAAAATATGTGCTTCTATATACGTTTATGTCTGCTTTATGAAGATTTTGGAATTTTGCTGCTGTGGTCATAATCATTTGATTGAAAGACCAAAATATTTAGCCTCCCAAATTCTCATAAAAATTCATTCAGTATGAGTGATAGCAGTTTGTTCTTTGTTTTTTTTTTTCCCTTGTTTTTTTTTTTTAAAACCCTTAACTTCTGTGTATTGACTTATAGGTGGAAGAGTGGTAAGGGTAGGCAATGGGGGTCAAGTGACTTGCCCAGGGTCACACAGCTGGGAAGTGTCTGAGGTCGGATTTGAACCTAGGACCTCCTGTCTCTAGGCCTGGCTCTCAATCCACTGAGCTACCCAGCTGCCCCCTGTTCTTTGTTTTTGAAGAGGACCCAAGCTATCAATGGCCAGTGCCTTGACTTGTTTGTGAATTAAAGTGAGGTAGCATTGCACAAAGAAGTCAGCCTCCTCTCTTCCAGGGTCATTGAAATTTAGTGGCAAGAGAACAGTCAGGAAGAGAGGCAATAGTTAAGAATGCAGTGCGATGCCTTAGGCATCTTTGATACTCAAGGAGCTCCAAGCCCTCCACAGCTGCCTTCATGGTCATTGGAACAAATTGTTTTCATCTGCCTCTTCTGTGAAGCAGAAGTCTTCACAGGTCTAACTCAACAAAGGATTTGAAGCCTGTTGGTTACTCTTAACTAGTGATAGCATTACTGGCTTTGTGAAAGAAAAATCCTTTGCACAATCTTCTATATACATCTAACCAGTATAAATGGAAGCTTCTTCCTTTAGTCTTGTGATTTCGTTTGCATGGGGGCACTCTATTAATGCAGATCCTCACTTACTCTTTAACTGATACTCAGTCTGGGTTAAGGCTAAGTGGCCTACCCATGGTCATATGACAAATGTGTCAGATGCAGGATTTGAACACGGTTCTTCTTCAGTGCTCCAAGGATCCACCCCTTTATGCTGCTTCTCATCACTATTACTATTACTACTTACTGATAGTTCACATTTATATAATAAAAGGTTTATAAAAAGCAAGGATAATTGATAGAAAACTTTTGTACTTCATTGGTATCCTCATGAAAATATTATCTCATCTGTTCCTCATAACAATCCTGAGAAAGCAGGTACTATTATTATGCCTTTTACAGTTGAGAAAGATGAGGCAGAGAGGAAATGACTTGCCCAAGGTCACACAACTAATTAATGTTTGAGGCTGGATTTCAATTCAGGTCTTCCTGACTCTAGGTCCAAGGCTCTATCTACTATGTAACCTTGCTGCTAGTGTTAGAAATCTTAGCTTTCCCTGTTTTGAGAGTTATGGACTAGACAATGACTGGAAAAGTTCATTATGAAACAGAGAAGTATAAATGGAATGACTTTAAAGTTAAAAGATTTGTGTCTGCTTTCTAGTTCTGTCACTTACTTTTTGTATGACTTTAAACAAATAACTGCTCTGGCCTTCAGTTTCCTCAACAGTAAAATGAGAGGGTTATACTAAATTTCTAATGCTCCTTCATTTCATTACTTCTATTTTTTAAAAATATATTTTGTGCTTTCAAAAATACATTTTTGCATCATTTATCGTGGCATCTCAGTTACAACAAAGAATTGAGAGCTGGAAAGGCCATCTAGTCTAGCCCATACATGAAAACTATCCTTACTATAAATCCAGCAAATCATCATCCAGCCTTTGCATCACCTCTTGAGAACCCATTCCATTTTTGGACAACTCAAATTGTGAGGAAGTTTTTCCTGACATCTAGCCTCAATTTGTTCCCTTGCAACTTCTGTAGATTGGTCTTGCTTCTACCCTCTAGGGACAAGCAGAATAAGTCTAACCTCTTCCATATGACACACCTTAAATAGTCCAACACAGCTATCTTGTCTCCCTATGTCTTTTCTTCCCCAGACTAAACATACTCAGTTCATATAATGTCATATGAGGTCCTAATGTCAGTTAAAGATTAAGGAAAAAAAATCACAGAGGGCAATGGAGAGGCATATGATAGGTGTAAACCAGCTGTAACATATAACTGAAGCTCCCCTTCACTATTTCTCCTCCTCCTCTTTCTTCTATTTTTCTTCCTTCTCCTTCTTTTTATCCCCCTTCCTCCTTCTCCAGTCCTTTTAAAATTATGGGGTCTAGAATTGAACACAATACTCCAGATCTAGACTTGGCTGCCACATTGCATTGTTGATTCCAACTGAGTTTATAGTCCACGAAAAGCCCCAGATCTTTTTCAAGACATGTCTAAAAATCTCTTTTCCATTTTATACATGTGAAGTTGATTGTTTAAACTCAAATGTAAGACTTTATAGTTATCCCTTTTGAATTTCACTTTATTGACCCAGCCTAATGCTAGTCTAAACTGTCAAGATTTTTTGAAGCTTGATTCTATCATTCAGCATCTTCTCCATCCCTCCCAGCATAATGTCTTCTCCAAATTTGATGAGTATGCCACATATACTTTTATCCAGGTCATGAAAAAAAAGTTAAATAGCAGAGAGTCAAGCAGAGATCTCTGTGGGTACTCAATTGGAGACATAATGCTATGCCAAGGATGAACCACTAACATCTACTGAGTCCAACTATTGAAGCAGTCCTGAATTCATCTAATGGTATCCAGCTTATGTCTCTCTATCTTTTCCATAAAAATAGCAAGTGGTCCTTTATCAAAAGTTTAGTTAAAATCTAGGTAAATAATATCCACAGCATTCCCCTCATGTACAAGTTTAGTAATCCTGTCAAAAAAGGAAATGAGATTAGCTTGGCATGGCCCATTCTTTTTTTTTTTTTTTTAAACTCTTACCTTCCATCTTGGAGTCAATACTGTATATTGGCTCCAAGGCAGAAGAGTGGTAAGGGTAGGCAATGGGGGTCAAGTGACTTGCCCAGGGTCACACAGCTGGGAAGTGTCTGAGGCCAAATTTGAACCCAGAACCTCCTGTCTCTAGGCCTGGCTCTCAATCCACTGAGCTACCCACCTGCCCTGGCATGGCCCATTCTTGATGAAGTCATGCTAGCTCTTTTTAATCACAGCTTCCCCTTCTACAGGCTTACCAGTCATTTCTTAATGGTCTATTTTTAAATTTTCCCAGGAAGTAAAATTCATTGACCTATAGTTTGAAGATGGTTCTCTTCTCCTCCTGCTTACCTTTTTTTTTTTTTTTTTTTTTTTTTTTTTTTTTTTTTAAGAACAGCATTAGTCCTTCCCTAATCTTATGGTCTCCCATGTTTTCCATAATCTTTCAAATATTGACTGTTACAGTTCAGCAGTCACATCTCTTCCAGTTCTTTCAATATTTAAATTTGTAGTTTATCTGGACCAGGGGAACTGCTTTAATCAAAAACAACCACCAGATGCTTTTTTACCATCACTTTACTTGGATATTGACCCCTTGTTAGTCATATTGCTTCTGTCATTTCAGTACAAAGATCATTCTCCTTAGTAAACAGAAGCAAAAATGAGATTTAAGAAGTGTCTTCTCTTTTGAAGTTTTGTCTTCTCTGTCAGTTATCATTAGCCCAACAACTGCAAGCACAGGTTCTATCTCTAAAAAGTCTTTTTGGGGGGCAGTTAGGTGGCTCAGGGGATGGAGAGCCTGGTGGGAGGTCCTGAGTTCAAATCAGACACTTCCTAACTGTCTAAGCCTGGGCAAGTCGCTTAACCTTCATTGCCTTGCCCTTTACCCCTCTTCTGCCTTGGAACCAATACTTAGTATTGATTCTAAGATTGAAGGTAAGGGTTTTTTATAGGTAAGGATTTTTTTAACATTTATTAATATTCATTTTTAACCTATTTACATACTTTATGTCCCTACTTTTCCCTTCACCTCCCTTCCCCCCCTCCCCCCACCCGTGGCCGACGCACATTTCCACTGATTGTAACTTGTGTCCTTGTTCAGGGCCTATTTCCATATTGTTGTTAGTTGCATTGGTGTGGTAGTTTCGAGTCCACACCCTCAATCATGTCCACCCCGACCCATGCGTTCAAGCAGTTGTTTTTCTTATATGTTTCCTCTCCTGCAGTTCTTCCTCTGAATGTGGGTAGCGTTCTTTACCGTAAATCCCTCAGAGGTAAGTATTTTTTATAAAGTCTTTTTCTCCCAATATTGCTTTAAAAACACATTTTTGTTGTCAACTTCCCTCACCAGATTAAAATAGTTTTGAGCTTTGGTACTCCCTACATTATTTTACAAGATAATATCCTAGTCTTACATTCACTATACTGTCTGGTCTTAATTCCAAGTTCTATACATTTTTTTTTTTAAATCTAAGTTCCTAGGTTGAGAAGTTCCTCGAACAGTCACATTGTTCTCTTCAGAAAAACTCTGTTTCCCTTTGTGTTCTCCAGATTTTACTTTTTTTTTTTTTTTTTTTTTTTTAGCATCTTTCACCCCTTCTGGACTGATCTACCCAATGACATTTTGGTTCATAAGATTGTACCCATCTTTTCCTTGAACCTTTTGAAAACTTTCTCATAATCTAGGATATGAATATCTGACCATGCCCAGATTTCCTCTCTGTCACAAACTCTAGAAAGGAATGGTGTTCCATACACAGCTGATTTGATTCCACAGTTTTATATTCTCCTCTCTAGGGGTTTAGGTTTAGGTCCCCTAAATGGAAATGGTAGATTCTAACTGGCTAGGACTTCAGAGAGCCCTGGAAGGTCAACAGCTGAAAGCCTCCTTACATGTCCATTGGGTAGATTTTGCACATTTTGCACATCTTGTATTGGACATCAAGAATAATAATTTAGACTCCTGAAGCTGTTCCGGTAAGATGGCGGCGAAGACGGAGCGAATCTTAAAACCTCCGCACCCTTACGCACTGAGATAGAAAACAATGTGCTTCGAGAAGAAAGAGGACAGAATCTAAGAACGGGAAAGAGCAGGGGGAACCCTACTGCAGCACAACTAAAGAGGTACGCCAAGAAAAAGGCTTCAATACTTAAACTGTCGGGACTGAGGGCGTAGAAGGGGAATCCCAGGATCCCAAGATGCCTCCCCCACATGCTGTGTGGAGTCTCCAGCTGCCCCGGAAATGTCAGGGCCACCGGTTGGGAGAGAGGGCCTTACTGGCATAGGACTCAGGGAGTCAAACACAGACACTGGAGAGGTGACTGGAGGAGAAAACCAGAGAAACACAGCAAAAACGCCCAGAAGATGGTGGCTTAGAGAGAGCCAAACCCCAGAGCGCAGACAGCTTAGCTTCCTCATATAGAGATAGAGAATGCAGGGTTTCAAGAGGAAAGAAAGCCAGCTCAAACACAGCAGATAGCCCAGGGGGACCCCACTGCTGGAGAGCTCAGTTCAGAAAAAAAAAAAAAAGGCTCCTTCTTGTCACCCCACCTTTTTTGGTTTTTTGTTTGTTTGTTTGTTTGTTTGTTTTTCCCTCCCCTCAAGGCTTTGAGGTTTTAGCCTCAGAGCAGACGAATCCAATCCATACAGATTTAATCCCAACAATTGGACAGACAAGAAGTCTTCCAAGGGTAGAGAAAGTAACCTACCCCAGGGGGGAAGATCTTTCATCAAAGATCATTAAATACATCTGCTCAAATTAGCAGAACAAGGAGGGGAAAAAACATGAGCAAGCAACAGAAAAAGAGAAAAGAAATGACAATTGACAGCTTCTTTCAAGGAAGTGAAAAGAGCAAATAAAACAGAAATAGAAGAGAAAGTAGTTCCAGTGAACTGGACATAGGCTTTGGAAGATCTCAAAATTCAATTAACTCAAGAATTTAAAACTCAATTAATTCAAGAACTTCAGGAACTCAAAAAACAATCAAGAGAGGCTGAAGACAATTTGAAAAAGGAAATACATGAGCTAAAACAAGGAAATAAAGTATTAAAAGCCAGAATTGGCCAGCTTGAAAATGAAGCAAAGAAGGCAAAAGATGATCTACAAAGAAAATCACACCAGAAAGAGAAGTATGACCAAAAAGCCAGGGATGAAATTCAGTCTTTAAAAAACAGACCTCAACAACAAGAAGAAAATGACTTCACAAGGCAGCAAGAATATATTAAACAAAATAAAAAACATGAAAAATTTGAGGAGAATATGAAACACCTCATTGATTCAACCAAAGATCTGGAGAACAGAGCTAGAAGAGATAATTTAAGAATTATTGGTTTACCAGAACATCATTATAAAAGAAAAAGTTTAGATAACATTTTATAAGAAATTATCAGAGAAAATTGCCCAGAAATTCTTGAACAAGAAGGAAAAGTGGAAATTGACAGGATCCACAGATCACCTCTTACATTTAATCCACAACTGACAACTTCCAGGAATATTATAGCCAAATTCAAAAACTACCAGACCAAGGAAAAAATATTACAAGCTGCTAAAAAGAAGTCATTCAGATATCAGGGAACCACAGTTAGGATAACACAGGATCTGGCTGTATCTACATTGAAGGACCGGAAGGCATGGAACACAATATTCCGGAAAGCAAGAGAACTGGGGCTACAACCAAGAATCAACTATCCAGCAAGACTAACTATATTACTGCAGGGGAAAGTATGGTCATTCAATAAAATTGAGGACTTTCAAACACTCATCAAGAAAAAACCGGACTTAAACAGAGAGTTTGCTGCCCAAACCCACAACTCAAGAGAATCAACATAAGGTAATTAAGAGAATGGGGGGAGGAGAAAAAAAATTTCTTTTCTTTAAGGGACACAACAAGTTCAATCAATTTATATCCCAAGAAGAAAAGAAGGTATTGGTAAATATTAAAAATTATTATTACCAACAGGGTAACTAGAAGAAGTTTACATAGAGGGAACAGGGACTAACTGTAGAAGATGAAATGTCAAGAGATATATAAATATATATGTATGTATGCATGTATGTATGTATGTATAAATATATACAAAACTAGGGGGGGGAAGAAGATAACAATAAGAAAAAAGGAATGCAAACAAAAAGGAATAAATTTATATTCCATAAAGAAGCACATGGGATCAACAGGGGAAAAATAACGATACATGGTAAGCGTAAAGAGGTTAGAAAGAGGGAATATTCAATACTTAAATGCATTGAAATCAACTTAAGAGAAGAACAATCAGATGCATAGGGGCAGAAAATTGATTCACACCCTATAGAGGAGTAGAAGGGTAACAAAGGGACTGGTGGGAAGGGAAGCAATACTAGGGAGGGAGAGGGCTTGGGGGGTAGCACTGCATGGCTTTAAAGAACAATAAGAGGGGAATAAGAAGGGAGGGGGGAGAAAGGAAAGTACAACAAGGGAGGGGATTATAGGAACTGATTTAAAACAAAACACTGGTATAGAAGGAAACAGTGAAAGAAGAAAGAACAGGACTAGGAGAGAGAATCAGAATGTCTGGGAATGCAGAGTTGATAATTATAACTCTGAATGTGAATGGGATGAACTCACCCATAAAATGGAAGCAAATAGCAGAGTGGATTAGAAACCAAAACCCAACCATATGTTGTTTACAAGAAACACATATTAGACAGACAAACAGAATGAAAATGAGAGGATGGAGCAAAATCTTTTGGGCTTCAAATGAGAAAAAGGAGGCAGGGGTGGCTATCATGATCTCTGACAGAGCCAAAGTAAAAACAGATAAGGTTAAAAGAGATAGGGAAGTTTACTACATTCTAATAAAAGGCAGTATAAACAATGAAGAAATATCAGTACTCAATATGAATGCACCAAATGGAATAGCTTCCAAATTTCTAAAGGAGAAGCTCAAGGATGAAATAGATAGCAAAACCATACTAGTGGGAGACCTGAACCTTCCCCTATCAGATCTAGATAAATCAAACCAAAAAATAAATAAGAAAGAGATAAGAGAGGTGAACGTTTGAAACCCTAGAAAAATTTGAGTTAATAGATATTTGGAGAAATATAAATAGACAAAAAGGAATACACCTTCTTTTCAGCAGCACATGGAACATTCACAAAGATAGACCATGTAATAGGGCACAGAAACATGGCAAACAAATGCAAAAAAGCAGAAATAATAAGTGTAATCTTCTCAGATCATAATGCAATAAAAATAGTTTAGTAAGAATACATGGAGAGGGGGCAGCTGGGTAGCTCAGTGGATTGAGAGCCAGGCCTAGAGACGAGAGGTCCTAGGTTCAAATCCGGCCTCAGACACTTCCCAGCTATGTGACCCTGGGCAAGTCACTTGACCCCCATTGCCTACCCTTATCACTCTTCCACCTATAAGTCAATACACAGAAGTTAAGGGTTTAAAATTAAAAAAAAAAAAAAAAAAAAAAAAAAGAATACATGGAGAGGCAAACCAAAAACTAATTGGAAATTAAATAATATGATTCTCCAAAATAATTTAGTGAAAGAACAAATCACATAAACAATACTTTCATTGAAGACAATGACAATGATGAGACATCTTACCCAAACTTATGGGATGCAGCCAAAGAATAATAACTTAAGGTAATTAAAATGAAAATAAAATCCCCATCGTAGGTCAATAATGAGCTAGAATTTTGATAAAATACTACCGAAGGAGTCAAATAGGGCCTGGTGAGCATGCATAAGATTATGAGGCGGCAGATGAAATGAAGCAGCAGCAAGGCGGGGTAATGGTCATTCCACTACAGTGGCTTAGGGAACTGTGTAGTAGAATGGCCCTGGTTTTAGTGCCAGAACACCTGGGTTCGAAAATACCAGCTTCATGATTTATTCCCTGCTTCAACTTGGTTATTCCTTTGGGCCTCAGTTTCCTCCTTTGAAAAATAAGACGATTGGTTTTGGTGAACTCTGAAGCCCTTTCCAACATAAATCCAATGAACCAATGATTGGAACTTTTCACCAGTACAGCAGAGATTCCCCACCTCCCCCTTCCCATTTCCATTGAGTCCCGCCCCTCTTTGCCAACCTAATTTGCTCTTTGAGGTGATTTTATCCCCGCCTCCTTATTTACATTCAAGAACCTCCCGCATTTGACCACGCCCCCTTCTTTTCCCCGTCCCATTTGTTTCGGAGGGTGAAGGGGGTCTAGAGCTCTCGCTATTCTTTTACCCATAGTCTTCCCTCCGCTGAGGGTAGGTTAAGGCCCTGTGGGAGGGAAGAGGGATAGTCCTCCAAACAGGCTCCACCCTGTGACCACTTAGCGAGTGTGAAGGGGATGATGACCTGGGGAAGGGGCGGGAAGCCAAGGGAGACACTGGGTGGGGTACAAACATGAACAAGTACTTTAGCTGGGATTATTTTCCCTGCGCGGCAGGTTACCGTACGTTAAGATAGGTCCAGTCCTACCCTCTCCACCCCCCTCCCCCAATCTCCAGTATACGAGGGCCAGAGGAATCAACCGAAACCGCTGCCTCTTTGACCCCTCCCCCACACTGCCTCACGTTCTACGGGGGAGGCGGGACCCATTGGCGAGCGAAGCTTCCCATCCGATTCAGGGAACCCTACGTGCCGCGCACACCCCGACCTCGGCGATCTCTGATTCGCTGAGATGTCTGTCCATCAGAAAGGGTTAGGAGGGAGTGGTGAAGAGAAAAAGCGAAGAAGGTGTTAGTCCGCAACTCTCTCTCCCCTCCGCACTTGAGCTCCCTTCCCCCGCTCCCTACCCCGCCCCCCCATATCTACGGAGCGCTCCTCACGGCCGGCGCGTTCCTCACGCCCTAACGGGCGGGCGGAGGCGCCAATCAGCAGGCGGCAAGGTGCCAGCCCCGGGGCTGTGCCGACGAATCGCCAGGGCTCGGGCTCGGGGCCCGGGGTGGGAGGCGGGTTTTACCCGCACGGCCGCGGCGGCGGAGGAGCAGCAGCGGCAGCTAGGTAGCATAGCCGGGGAGAGCAGAACAAACCAGCGATCAGCCGGGAGGTTGGTTCGCTGCGCGGCAGCGGTAGGTGGCAAGAAGGCGGTGGGGGTAGGGAGATCGCGCGGGTTGGTTTGTCCGTTGGTTGTGTCTATATCTGCGGGCTCCCGCGTGAGGGTGGGGAGGAGGGGCGAGCGGCGGGGCACGCACGTCCCCACCCCCTCCCCAAGACTCCCCTCCCCTCCTGTGTGGGCGGACCGGGCGGCGCCTCCTCTCTCCCCCTGGCGACCCCTCCCCAATCTGCTCCCTCTCCAGCCCCAGCAGCCAGTAGGTCCTGCGCCTCCTCTTCTCGGGACTCTCCTTCTTCTGGGGGAGGGGCGGAGGGGAGAGTGTTTTCAGTTCCGCCTTCAATCGACCATTTCCACTCCCCCTCCCCCTCCTTTCCCTCCTTCCTCAGACCCCTTCATCCCATTCGGAAGAGGAAGGAACAAAAGGTCCGAGACCCCCGGTTTTGCCCAGTAGGGGCCGCCGCCTCCGTCGAGGTATCCCCCATCCCCCCAACCCTCACCCCCGAAAATCCCGGGATGGGGGGGCGTTAAGGTGTGTTTGTGTTTTGCTTTAAGTCTGTGCTTGTCTCTGGTACTGGGGGCCGATGGGGGCGGGGGGGGGGTTGGAGAGTTCCTGTGGAGAGTGTGATTGATACCGGGAACCGCCGAGGCAAGCAGAAACTAGTGATTAAAGCGCGATGGGTGCGATGGGAAGGGGCCAAGTGCATCTTCTGCAGCTTGGGGCGATTGCACGGACGAGGCGGGCCCGGCGCGGGGGCCCACTTCGGTCCTTTGGGCTGCTCAACTGGTAACGCGGTCTTTAAAGCTGGGGGGTGGGGTGGGATGGTGGTTCTGGGAATAGTAGTAGTAGTAATAGTAGTGACAATGACTGCATTTTAGTTTCCTTTATTTCATTAGCTGTTGTAAAACTGATGTTTTTCTTAGAAATTTTTGTTCCCTTTCTAGCTTAATCTTTGTTAGCCCTATGCATGTACCATATTTACTATGTATTTACCATAGAAATAATTCTTTTTAGGTCCACTTTTTAAAGTTTCTGTTTTTGAAAGTTGTACAAAAAGCGTGCAGATTTGGGAAACTTGCAGCTTGATTCTGTGATTTGGCACTTTAGTCGTATTCTGTCCTGGTAAATAGTGTAGATTATTAAGCTCTGTATGTAACTTTTAATTTTCGATTTAGTAGTTATTCTATTGATCCCAAACAAAGAGAACCAATTAACCCGTTTTGTTTTTCTGCTTCTACCAAAAAAAAAATCAGTGTCTGAATTTTGTGTAGATGAACATGAAATTGTATTACGAATTGTGGCGGACTTAGATTTTAGGTAACCTGAAACGTCCCCCAGCAGCCCATTTATAGATGAGGAAACTGAGGCCCAAAGAGGTTGGAACAGAAATGGGATTTGAGCTCCAAGCCTTTCTGTGGTATCAAATTTGTGTCTTAGTTGTGTGTGTATACACATACACGTGCAATACATATATATGTACCATACATTGTGTATGCCAAAATCTTCTATGTGCACTTTAAAAGGCAAATTCATTTTTTAATTAATTGAAAAGATAATTAGTACCCAGGTTTATCAGTAAAGCTTGTCTTTTTAAAAAGTGCAATAACAATTTTATTTCAGCTAATTTAAACAATCTCAATTTAACAACAAATTTGGACTATAAGTAATTCAGTTTTTTCCCCTCCCCTTGATTTCAGGTAGAGGAGGAGACTTTTAGTTACTTAAGCCAATTAAGAGTGGAAATAGTTTCACTAGCAAATGCATTTTTTGTTTTTTCTCCCCAGTCTGTCTTAAAAAAAAAAAATAGTGTAAAGGTCAGTGCTTGAATAGGATCCTGATTAGCTCTTTCTGGAAGAGACCAATCTTACAAGTAAGGGTCCTTCCTTTCATAGATGAGGAAACTGAGGCCTAGAAACTTGTGATTTGATTGCATGAATACTCAGGGACATCTAGTAGTCTAGCTTGGGCCCCTTTCAACTGTACCATGTGGTCATTCTCTTTTTCCAGAAAGTTTTGTTGAACTTTCTGTGGTGGGGTTGGGAAATTCTAAAAATCTAGATTTATGAAATCTTCCTTGTTTTTTCATCTGAATAATTTAAGGTGATTGATTTTTGTAAGTCAGAAGTGAAGGAAGAGTAAAGGAAACACTCTGAAATATGAATCATGCTTTTTTTGTGCATTTAAAAAATTAGGATAGTTAATGAGCCTTTTTTTAGTTGATCATATTTTGCCATAGATTTCCATTTAAAATAATACAGGAATTCCTTTCTCCTCTATTTTTTCCACCCACCAATATTCTGCCCGCTCCTCAAATGTAAACATTTCCATAATTGAACTTCCTCCTTCTTCTTAACTTCCGTATTTATATAGATGGCACCAACTATCTTCCTAGTAATAGACTTTTAACTTAAGTCACCCAATTCTCTCAAGTGATATATATTGATATAAGCACATTTAATGGGTTACTAGGTCTTTCTGTAATTGTTCTTTAGCATTGTATCTCTTGCATCTATCCTCTACTTTTTGCACTACAAGCGATTCCTCTGCTTAGAGGTCTTATTACCCAAATTATTCTAGCAGTCTCTTCAGTATCCTCTCTGCCTTTAGTCTGTTTGTAATTTATTCTTTATATTGCTTCCCAGTGATTTTCTCAGTGTCCCCCTCTGACTATGATGCTCTCGGATCAAAAACCCATTGTCTACTGAATAAAGTATAAATACTTGATCCTGACATTTAAGGCTCTCTATAAACTTGCCTCAAACTACTTGTCCAACATACAACTTTTCTTTCCTGTGTTTCTTTGCAGCTAAACTGGACTGTTCTATATCATTCATATCATTCTATTCCCCTTTTCAAGTCCCACTCCCTCCTTCCTTTAGGGTGAGAATATTCAATTGTTCTCAGAGCACATTATACTTAAGATTCATAGGATTTAGGTTTGGAATCTTCAATTGATGAAGGAACTGAGACCCAGAGATGTTAAATGGAAAAGCTGGGATTTGTTCCTACAGTCCTTTGGCCCCAGAACCCAGCTCTCTCTTTTTTAAAAATTGTTTTCCTGTTGCCTTTAAAAAATATGTCAGTCATTAAGCATCGTGCTAGATGATAGGAAAGCATATAAAATATTAAATGAATCCCATTCTCAAAAAGCTTACTTTCTATTGGATGGCATGTATCTATCAACAAAAAATAAATATTCATGTACACATACAGTAAACAAAGACATAATATTTAACAGTTGTTAAATGGTCTGTTTACCTAAACATGACTGTCTTGCCAAATATAAATATTACTTATCAGATGAAAATTTAATACCTGATTTTCTTCAGTGTCTATCATAGTACCTTGCACATAGTAGGTGTAGGTTGTTGATTGGATTTAATATTCTTGTTTTTAGGTGATATCCAAACTAATGCAGAAATATTGGGGGGGATGTTAGATTTATGTACAATCTTTAACTTTCATGAAACAGTTTTTTAGAAACAACTAGATCAAGTATTTTTTAGTAACAGTTTGACAGAAGCCCTGCATATGTTTTAAACTATAAGGGGAGTGATAGGAGTGGCTTCCTACTTTCCATATATTCATTTCAGCACAAATCCTTAACATGATCATAAAGCGCTAACACTTCAGAATGAGTTTTTTTGGTTTGTTTGTTTTTTGTGGTGTAAATTTGTAAGTTCCAAGCTTTTTATATGCTGAAACTGAATGGAAGAATCATTTTGTTAAAATCCCTTTTTCCTTAGGAAAAAAATAAGAGCTGAAAAGCTTTGCTTAATCTACAGGGCTATTAGTACAATTTTAGATTTTATAAATATTTTCACTTTTGGCATTTAGTTCCAAAAGGATTCTTTCCTTTTTTTCAGTGGGAACAAATCGGGTTTTGATTTTGGCTATAAAGAAGTCTGGCAAATGGGACTTGATGCATATTAGAGCACTTTGGTTGGAATAAAGGGAGACTTGCATGTTCCTTTCAAGTCCTTTGAGCTTAGACATGATGAGGAGAACCAAAGTTGGAGGATTCTGTCTCTTTTTAAAAATTTTAGGTAACCCTTACCTTACCTTACAACTGAAAGTAACTGTTCGAAGGCAGAAGAGTGATAAGGGTTAGATAACTGAGGTTAAGTGACTTGTCCAGGGTCATACAAGTAGGAACTGTCTGAGGTCATATTTTAACCCAGATCCTCCCAACTCCAGACCTGGCACTCTTTCCACTGTGCTGCCGGGCTGCCTCCAAAAGGTTCTCTTAATTTTTTTTTTTTTTTTGTGAAGTAAAGGTTAAGATCATCATGTAATAATTGATTTACACTCTAGAAAGTTGCCTTAATAAAAATTCATATTTACACAATTTGTATTTTTGCCACAATGGATTTGGGAAAGTAGAAAATGAATTCATTATATATCCTCTGAAGATTTACATTAAGGGAATTCTGCCAACCTGCAAGTGACTAACTAAAGTATATACCAAATTCATTGCCCTGATATTTTTGCCTGCCAACACTTTGAAGCTTCCTTCCCTTATTAATCTTGCCTGTCACTGACTTCATCACCAAGCAGATGTTTACCTTAGGAGTACATATTTTCTTATAGTATGAGTTGGGGTGATGATCATTGTGTTTTCTGCAGGAACAATTCTCCATTTTTATATTGGAAGTCACTTGGATAACAATATGACCTAAATTTTGTTACAGCCAACCTTTCAGGAATCCACATGTTTTCTGAACAGAAAAATTTTCTTACAGATAGATTTGATAATTCTTTGCCCACCAGTTCCTTCATAGAAGGATTGGCCATGGGGGCAAAAATACAATTAGATCTCATTTGATTTCAGTGCAGCTATTTGTTCATCATGTTTCCTCTCACTTGGAACTTGTAAGCAAAAGGATGAGATAAGTAAGCAAAAGGATGAGACAAAGTCCATGGACTAACCTTTATCTATTTAGAAGAGACATCCCACAAGTTTTCTTTCTTTACATACAATTTATTTTGATGGGATTAATTTTATTTTTTTAGAAAAAAATTTTTGACATGGTTACATGATTCATGTTCTTACTCTCTCCCCCCCAACACCCCCTCCCCCCAGCTGATATGCATTTCCACTGGTTTCTTCATGTGTCTATATCATTGATCAAGACCTATTTCCATATTATTGATACAATTTACTTACAATTCTAAAAAGCTTGGTTGACTAGTTTCTAAGGCAAATTGTGGCAGGAGACAAGAGGGCTGACTTTGTGGACAGGATTTGAATTCATAGCCTGACTTGGGCTGGCTTGGGCAACCTTTTTGCCTTCAGTTTCATCATCTATAAAACAATGGGTTGGAATATATGACCTTCCAGCTCTAAATATATGAGCCAATGAAATGGAGGATTGCTAAACATAGAGATTAGTGAAAAATGACAGTTGATAGTCTATGCAGGACTGAAGAGATCAAAAAACTAAAGTCAAACCTCAAGTATTCATTTAGTAGTGCAAACTCTGAGAGTATCATTGTAATATAGGGTAGCATAATTGATGTTCATAATGATAGTGGTATGGTAATATAGAAAAGACTAAATTCTTTATAGGTACTCTCTAAAGAAATAAGGTTTGGGAAGTGCATAATATATTTAATAAGATTTCCATTCCAAACAGATAAATTAAGCTTTGAATAGCTTATTCCCTAAGGGTTCTGGACAGCCAAGATTTTGCTGTATTTATTATAGTAGTTACTAGTAGACCTTTCCTACTATGTGGAAGGCACTTATGCATGCCACTTGTTACCCTAAATAATAAAGTTTTGTTATACTGCCTTGCAAGTTGTCGTTGTGCCACACCAAGAACTCTTAATTTAGTCTTACAGGAAAGAAAAAGTGCAATGTTGGCCTATGCCACACAGTCTTTATGAGAAAGAATCCGTTTGTTTAAAAAAAAATGTTGTACAAGTATGACAAAATTGATTCGTACTCAGACCATGGGAGAAATAAAAGCATATCACAAGCAAGTCTAGATCTGAACTAGTGTGGACAGGGAATTTTTCCTTTCCTCTCCTCAGAATTCTTTCCATATCTTTTTATCCTGGTCTTTGATGACTTTGGAAGAGTGAGGCTAATGTTTTTGTGCAACTCTGCCTCACTAAAATCTAGTGCAGAGCAAGTAATCATTCATTGTTGATATCATTGCTTTTCAAAAATGGGAGACAAATAACACCACCAATTTTTTCACTAGATAACTTAAATTATACAGTAGAAGGATGTTAACTTATTTTAAAGGAATTTAGATTCTAGTTGTAGCAATAAATATACAACTATAAACAAATATAATACAAGATAAAATACAATTAGAATAGAGAATCCCCATAGAAGAATATAAAATGCTTTTAGCTGGAAGGTTGGAAGTGAAGTTTGGAAAGATTTTAACAATGAGTGAGAACTAACCCAAAAGCATCAGGATAGCTTCAGTCAAAGGTTATGCTAGTGGGAAAGGATTGGATAAATTCAGAAAATGGTGAGTTAATCTAGTTTCACTGGAGCCTAGAATATAGAAAAATATAATATTTTAGAATGTTGGGAAGATAGGTTGAAACTTTGTTGTAGAGGGCCAGGTTGAAGAGTTTGGACATCATTCAGTCAATGGCTGAGGAACCATTAAAGATTTGAACGTGGGGGTGTCATGTACATGATATGGAGGATGTTGTATTTTTCTAAATTAATCTAACCTACATCTTTATCTCATCCTTTCTTTTGTCACAGTTTCTTTTCAACCAGACTTTCTCAATGTATAGGAAAGTTTTGCAAGTTGTCTTTGAATCCATAAATATCCTTTCATACCTTCTGAAGACTGAGTATCTTCCACATGCATATTGCTATTTTTCAAATGTACATAAATAAATCCATTGTTTCCTTCGAAGATTCATCAAATTATTTAATGTTTAAAAAGGGATCTTTGTACTTTGAAAGAGTCCTTTAAATTACTTCTCCTTCAGTCGTTTTTCAGTTCTAACACTTTTCATGATGCCATTTGAAGTTTTCTTTGTGAAGATAATGGAGTGGTTTCTTATTTCCTTTTCCAGCTCATTTTACAGATGAGGAAACTGAGTAAACCGGATTAAGTGATGGGCTCAGGGTCACACAGCTAGTAAGTGCCTGAGGAACTCAAGAAGATTGACTCCAAATTCTATCCACTGGACCATCTATCTGTCCCTTAAATATTTACCCACTTATGAAAGTTAATCCTCCTGAGGACCTTACCTTGGGCTCACTTAAAGAGAATTTGCAGGTAGCTTTCTAGAGCCAACTGCTAGAGAGATTTCGGAAAAGAAGTGGTTGAAGTGTGGGAGTTCAGTAGTTAGAAACAGAAGCTTATAAGGCATAAGTAATATTGATTGCTTCATTACTAATACTACATTTTTAGTGTTTTATAATTTACAAAATATTTTCTCTAATATTGGGAGTAATAGTGCTAGCAGTAGTGTGTTGATTATACAGAAAAAGAAGGCTAGGAAGTTCAGGGACCTCTTGGGTCCATTCCTTGTCTAAAATTCTGTGATTTTTAAGTGTAACAGCTGACGTGATTTATACAGATTTGTGTAGGATTTATATGGGCTACTGATAGAATTACTTTTACCATCTAGTTAATAATTCACATTTAATATTTGCAAAGCGCATTCTCACAACAATCTTGTAAAATTTAGACCTTGCTAATATTATTTCCATTTTATAGTTGAGGAAATGTTCTCTGAAAGATCAAGGGTCCAGGGTCGAAGAAGCAGTAATTAGTAGAGCCCCAGTTTAAATCCAGTTTCCTTGACTTCAAATTCATATACTTTCTCTTATGTCCTGTTGTCTCTGAAGCATTCGGCCCTACAAATTCATCAGCGATTAAAAGACTTAATGACAAGTAAAGACTCACTGAACTAATCACTTAAAATTAATCTAAAAAGAAACTCTTTAAGATTCCAACAAATCATAATTTATTTTTTTCTGACTAAGCTCCTATGCTTATTTTTGTTTACTAAACAAATTGCTTGTGGTTCTGTTTGAGTCCAGCTTTGGTTTCCAGTTAATATTCTCCTCCCTCCCATTCTTAGCTCCCCACCCTTTAGTGAGAAGCTTAGAGTAAGAGAGTAAAAATCAATAAATCTACTTATTTAATTCTTATTGACTTAAGAGATTCTCAAATTAAAAATATAGCTAATATTTTTTGCAACAGCATTTCCCCTTGAAAACAGCATAGTGTTCTCCCCACAGTTGGCTTCTACTAAATGTTTATGAATTTACCGATTAATTGGAAATGACTTTAGTGGGGTCTGGAAGAGACAAGTTTCTGTCCAGTTCTTTTACCCCTCTACCATCTTTAGTCTCAGTTTTCTATAATATTAAACCATTTAGTTTTGGTCTTAATTTTTGAAACCACCTTCTTAAAATCCTGAGAGTATATTCAAAGACATTTTTAAAATTGCTATTTTTAAAAGGTTTAATTTTGCCAATTTCATGTAATAACAATTTTCCACATAAGTTTTCTGAAGTTATAAAATCTAAATTGTCTTCCTCCCCCTTCCTGGAGATGGTAAGCAAATTTGATCTGGATTAAACATGTATTGTCATGCAAAACCTATTTCCATATTCATTGTTGTAAGAGAATACTCATACCTGAATGCCTGAACCCCAAACAAAAACCCAAATAAACTAAAGTGAAATATAGTATGCTTTGATCTGCATTCAGACTCACAGACTCACAAGAATTTTCTCTAAAGGTGGATAGTATTCTTTGTCATATTCTTCAGAATTGTCATGGGTCATTATGTTGCTGAAAGTAGTTAAGTTTTTTACTAATTGATCATAGTACAATATTGCTGTTAATGTGTACAATATTCTGGTTCTGCTTATTTCATTCTGCATCAGTTCATGTAGATCTTTTCAGCTTTTTCTGAAATTCTGTTCATTATTTCTTATACCACAATAGTATTCATCACCATCATATACCACAATTTGCTCACCCATTTCCCAGTTGTTCACCCATCCCCTCAATTTCCAATTATTTGCTCCCACAAAAAAAGGGCTGCTATAAATATTTTTTGCACAAGTAGGTCCCTTTCTCCTTTTTTTTTTTTTTAAATCTCTTTGGGATACAGACCTAGTAGCAGTCTGTATAAAGGTTTGCACAGTTTTATAGCCCTTTGGGCAGAATTCCAAATTGCCCTCCAGAGTGATTGGATCAGTATGCAACTTCAACAACAATTCATCAGTGCCCCAGTTTTTTAAAATTATTTTTTAATTTTTTTTAAACCCTTACCTTCTGTCTTGGAGTACTGGTACTTGGCTCCAAGGTAGAAGAGTGGTAAGGGTAGGCAATGGGGGTCAAGTGACTTGCCCAGGGTCACACAGCTGGAAAGTGCCTGAGGCCAGTTCTCAATCTGCTGAGCTACCCAGCTGCCCCCAGTGCCCCAGTTTTACCACATCCTCTCCAACATTTTTGCCTTACTGTCAGAGACATTTTGGGGGAGATTTTGTGTTTCTCTTATTTTTGTTTAGACTAATAGGACAGTGCATTGGCAAGAATGTATTTTCAACATGTCCTGAAAAATCTGGGTATTATTTTTTAATTTTTGAGAATTTTTGAGCTAGAGAGTTTTTAGAACCATTTCAGTCCATTCAATCCAATAATAATACTAGCTAACATTTATGTAGTACTTAATATGTGCCAGGACTGTACTGAGTGCTTTTACAATGATCTTGTTTGATCCTTGCAGTAAACCTGGGAGATGGGTCTTCTTAATGGTTCCCATTTTACAGATGAAGAAACTGAGGGGAAAGGTGTATAACTTACTCTTCCAATGTCATACTGTTAGGGATGTTTTTGAGGGTGGATTAGAACTCAGGTCTTTCTGACTCCAGGTCCAGTGCTCTATCCCACACCTCCTGGTTGGTTCTGAAGTGTTTAAATGTCATTATGCTAGAAGCTGAGGCTACAAAAGACAGAATGAAAAATAGTCCCTCCCTTCTAGAGCGTGCTTTCTACTGGAAGGGGAGTGTAAATACATACATTTTAGTATATTTTGTACATAACAGAGCACTTAACAGTTAGAGAAATCAGGATGAGCTTCCCATTGTAGGAAGCACTTGAGTTGAGCCTTGAAGGAAAGCAGAGATTTTAAGAGGTAGTAGAGATAAGTAAGAAAGGCATTTCAGGTCTTGAGACATCCTGGATAGAAGTACCAAGATGAGTTAGACAGCACATCAACCAGTTTGGCCAACACATAGTCAACAAATCAACATCAAGTACATGAAAGCATAATTTGCAGAAAACCTGAAAAAAAGATAGGTTGGGGTGAGAAGGAATGGAAGAGTTCTCACTATAAGCACCGAATACACAAAGAGAAAATTAAACCCGTCTGTGCTCTCAAGGAGCTCACTTTCTAATGGAAGGAGGTTAACATAAGAAGGTTAATGTTCATGTACATTGGAAGGTCAAGGTAGTATTTAGGCAAGGAATATTATAAGGTAAATGGAAATATATGGGTGATCTGGAGTAGTAGTGATAAAGAAGATGGTAAGTTGAGGGTTAGAATGGATTAGGGCTCTGGGATATTTCCAGCATAGTTATAGACCTGAGAGTCAGAATCTAGGTGACAATGGGCATCCTTTGATGAGACTGGGCACTGGAGCAATGTTTTCATGATGCCTGCTGATTGGCTGGGGGAAGGGTAGGGTGTGGAATGGGACCCTGTACCTGTGGTAGCTGGTTCCAGTGAAGGTTTTTAAATGCCAAATTGAAGAGTTCTGATTTTATCTGTTTTGAATCCTATCCAAGTACTCTACATTCTTAAATTTTAGAGCCTTTTTCTATATTCATTATTGTAGTTTTTAAAAACGTCATTTTTAGTAGAAAGAGACAACAATGTTGCATCCTCTATATTATCTCTTATACAATGAATATTATTTCTATATTCTGTTCTATTTCTTTGTGCTACATATTGAATCCCAAATTTTTGGTAAACTAATTATGCCTATCTGGTTAAAGGGAATTTTGGAGCATTGTGTACATACCTGTTGAATGATATCTTCAACACTGTCCCCTGACTGAAATAAGTCTTCTTAATTAATGATACTAAATAAATGGATTTCTGGTACAATAAACTTTAGGGCTTTGAGATTGGAAGGGCTGGCGCTACATTTTTATTCTCATCTATAAAGTATTAGGAGATAAAAGTCCATAGTGAAATGGTTTCACTTCCCCTTCAGTAACTAAATGCTGAGAAACATACTCTTTCTGGTAGGCAAAATAATATTATAGCCCTACCACCTGTCTTGCCTTCTGCATCTTTCTTCCCTTCCCCCCCTCCTGCCCCTTGTGAAACAGTACTCCTTTCTCATCTGGGCTGGAATTGTAGTGTTCAGTCTCATTTTAGTGGTTTATTTCCTCTTTTTAAGCAACTTGTTGGCCCTTCACTAACTGAAGCAATCTATTGGCCTTAGCCTTCCTTAATAACAGAGGTTGAGGCTTAATGCCACCTTATCTAGCTGCTGCTGTATCCCAATGAACATCTTTCTATCCTTGAACTTTCCTGTTAGAATGTGAGTTCCTTGAGATTAGGAAATGTCCAAATTTTTAGTTTATATCCCTTGTCCTTAACATGATCTGCTCTTGAGCAGGGGACTGAAATGGTTAGTTTTGTGTTTTAAGAGGAATAGTTTGGAAATTTTAAGATGACGAATTGGAGAGGCAGAATACTAGAGGGAGGCCAATTGAAAAGATAATTAAAGTTATGCTGGGGAGAGATAATGAGGGCCTATACATGCTGTATTGGAGAAGAGAAAAGAATGAATGTGAGAGCTATTATAGCAGTTGAATTGGCAAGCCATCTCAAAGTTAATTGTCTACTGATATAATTATCTACTGGTATAAGGGGGTGAATGATGGAACCTTCAACAGAAAAAGAGAACTTTGAAGGTAAGATGAGTCTGAGGGAAAATTTCCTTTGTGGTTATGCTGTGTTTGATAGGTTGACAGAAATATTATTAAGAGGCAACTGCCTCTTAATCTTAGTGATCTAGACTTGGAGCTGAGAGATCAGGATGTTAGTGCAGAGGAGTCTGAGCAAACTATGGTCAAATAGGAGAAAAACCAGAGAAAGACTTTGCTCTCAAAACCCAAGAGAAAAGAGTATCTCCAGGAAGTCAATGGTGTTAAAAGTTTTGGAGAGGTTAAAAAAAAGTGAGAATTGAGAAAAGGCCTATGGATTTATTGGGTAAAAAAGATTTTTAGATTGGTACAACCGTTCTGGAAAGCCATTTGGAATTGAGCAGAGATTCCAATGTTAGGTATAGAGATAGATCAGTGAAGAAAAATGAACATTGCAAAATGGTCAAATGTATTTAAAATTTGCAGTATTTGAAGCAACCATTATGTAAAATATGGTATTGCATGATGGAAAAAAATAGCATGAGTTCAAATAATATGACCACTTGTGATTCTATATACTCTCAAGTTATAGACTCTAAAACATTTATGGCAGCATTTTTTGTGGTAGCCAAGAATTGGAAATAGAACAGAGAGGCCTATAGATTGGGGAATGGCTAAATAAATTGTTACATAAATGAGATGGAATACTATCATGCTATAAGAAATGGGCAAGCATGATTAGAGAAGCATAAAAGACTTATATAAACTGATGCAAAGTGAAGTAAACAAAGCCAGAAAAAGAACATGTTTACTTTTATTCAGATATTTAAAATATATAAACTTAGAGGTATTATTTTTGTATAATCATTTCCAGATATTTTGATATTCCTTTATTCCATCTAATAGTGTACTGAACCATTGGTTTCCTCATGAGATTTTCATATCTAGGACTGGTTTTCATTTTGGATAATACTGAATCATCTACTAGATCCCACCCTTACAGAGATTATTATTTATATTACTATGTTTCTCTAGTCTTCCTGAGCCACATGCTGACAAAGAATTTGATATTTTTCAATTTTTCCCACTGTGATTGACTTGAAGGCAGAATAATCTTTTCAAAGGATATGGTAACATCAGTGTTAACAGCAGTTCATTTTTTAACAGTCAATTGTACTCGGTGATTACAACAATAGAAATAGAAAGAACAACCACAATGAAACCATTGAAACTGAATTTTGTAAAATTTTAAAACACAAACCTGGTGCCAAAGAAGAGGTGTGAGAAGATTTCTCCTCCTTTGACTCCTTTGCAGAGGTTGGTTTCCACTGGTTTATAACACTTTATATAGAATATCATTTTTTAAAATGTGATGAGTTTGTTGAATGCCCTTCCTCCTCTTTTAAAAAAAATCTTAGTTATAAAGAATGGCTCTCTGAAAGGGGAAGGAGAAGAATTTAGAGGGGAAACTTAGATGATGTGAAAATAAGAGATAGCAATAAAAATTTTAAAAATCATTGGTTCCCTTTTAGAAATTAGAAGCCAGATTATAATAGTTGAAGAGTCAGAGGAGAGGAAATGGAAGCTACGATTGCAAGTTAACATTTTCTTAAAAATTGGCTGGGAAAATGGAAGAAATGAGTAATTATAAACTTCCAGGGGTTTTGCAGGACCAAGTGAAGGTTTTTAAGGATGGTCAAGACCTGGCATATTTGTGGGCAGCAGGAAAGGAACTATTAAATAGGGAGATTTTAAGAGACAAAAAGACCCACGATTTTGGTAGCAAAGGCACAAGAGGAATGATTGGCTTAGTGCAAAGAAAAGGATCACCTCTTTGTCACTACTAGACCAGAGGAGAGAATAGGAAAACCACAGTAATAAGATTCTGAGGTATAGAATAAGAAAAGCTAATGATGAATATCCTCTTAGTAAAGTAGGGAACAAACTTCTTTATTGAAAGAGATTCTTTTCATAGCTCTCTCATTATTGTTTTTGTTATTTTTGCCAAGTTCAATGTGAGTTAGATCTTTCTAGTTTTTGGGGTAGTCATCCATATTTACAGTTCGAAGTTCTTTTTTTGAGAACTGTTTCTTTTTATTCTCTGCCCACTTTATCCTTAGATTTATATATTTGTGTTAATTCCCAAGTGTGCTTTATACCTGTCTACAAGCTGTAAAGCTAAAAACTTCACTAAAACTTTTTGAGATGGCCTTCCACCTTAAATAAAAAGACCCTCCCCCCCCCTTTTAAAATACCCTTACCTTCCATTTTAGAATCAATACTGGGAATTGGTTCTAAGGCAGAAGAGTGGTAAGGGCTAGGCAATGGGGATTCAGTGACTTAACCAGGGTCCCACAGCTAGGAAGTGTCTGAGGCTGGATTTGAACCTAGGACCTCCCATCTCTGGGCCTGACTCAATCTACTGAGCCACCTAGCTGCTCCCAAAAGACTCTTATCATAAATACTTTTTTGCAAAGATTTTTTTCCCCCAGTCCAGTTTCTCTGCATTGATTCTCTGTTGCAAAAACTTTACAATTTCATTTATCTGGAATAATTAGATAATATAATAATCATTTTTCAAAAAAAAAAAAAGAGAGAGAGAGAGACACACACACACAAATGGCTTTATAGGATAAGTAAACTGCCCTTTGTCACATTGTAATCATCTTAGATGGGTTTCTGAACTCAGCTCCCATGACTGAGAAGAGCGGGCTTCAGAAATCCACCAAATACATGTATAACCCAGATTGAATTGCTTGTCAACTCTCGGAGTGGGGGAAGGGAGGGAGGGAGACAATATAAAACACATGACTTTGGAAAACTTAGGTGGAAATTTGTTTTTAGAATTTTTTTAAAGAAGGCTTAATACAAAAATCCACCTAGACTCCACATTGCCTGGGACTTTGTATGCCCTCACTGAACTACCTAGCTGCTTTAGTGGATAGACCACTAGACCTGGAGTCAGGAAAACCTAACCAAGTTCAAATTTGGAATCAGACTTTAGCTGTGTGACTCTGGGCAAGTCACTTTAACCTGTTTGCCTTAATCCATTGGAGAAAAAAATAACAAACCACTCTAATCTTTGCCAAGAAAATCCTATGGACAGTTTTGGGGTCAGGACTTGAGTCACATTGACTGAATTAACAGCAAAAGATGATTAGAAAGTTGCTTTTTTTGAACCAAGGCTAATCCAGCCCCAGGGACTGCTTTGTCCTAGACTTATGGTGGTGAACCTATGGCACAAATGCCAAAGATGACACGTGGAGTCCTCTCTGTAGGCATACTCTGGCTTGGGAGGCTGGCCCTGCCCTCAAATGCAAGGGGTGGGGCATTCTAGCCTCTTTCTACTGTTGCTGGGGCTGAGCACTGCAGAGCTCCTGGATGTTTGAAGGACTTCTCTCAGTTTGGCTATAGATTCTATGCACCTATCACTCTGCAAAAGATACAAAGTCCTTTTAGTCTTCCTGGACCCTTACTGGGTAAATAGAACAGGTAAGGGTCCTGCTTTTGTAAGCAAAGAATTGTTTGAGTCCCAGCTCTGCTGATTGCCCTGACCCTAATTAAAATAACCCCCTAAGCAAATCTAGGGCTGAGCCCCATTCACCAAGCCCTAAGGGAATATGCTAATCAGATCTTCCCTAATTCTTCCTAGGAAGATGGGGAAATCACACACCCAGCCAAAAGGAGGAATTGAACCTGCTAACCCCTGAAGGGTCCCCATGGAGCCATCCTATGTACCTCCACTGCTATAAAACTTGGAAGGGCAGAATATATGGACCCAGGTCTCTTGCATTAAACCCTTTATCTGCCCAGACATATGTGGCAGTCTTCTCCTGGTTTTTGAATGATGCACATCCAGCTACCTGGGCAGATAATTCCCAAATACCAGAACAGTAGCTAAAGGAGGTCCCTCAAAGAGAAGAAAATCACTGCCCCCTAGCCCCTGGTCTTAAGGGCCCTGGGCTGGGTGTCTCAAAGGCCTACCAAATACCGGAGTCTTCCAGGAAATTTGCCTCAACTCCAGTTCTAGCTGCAGCCTTTCACTTTGAATATCCCTAGGCCCACCAGTATAAGTGCTTTGATAAGGGTTGGGTCACTGACCCTTTTCCTTTTAATATGACTCATGCACTGTGTAGAAATTGCACTGGGAACCCTGTCACCTCCAGGAAGGGAATGAAGATGTATTCCTGGTATCTTTCGTGGCCATACCCCTGTGCCTGTGAGCAGTTGGGGCAGGGCACGAAGCAGGGGTGGGGCATGGCCTGGGGTCCCTAAAAAGTTCCAAAAGGTCCCTTGTCACTCTCCTAATGGTGGTAGGAAGAAGATGGAGAAGGAAGTTTCATCAGATGCTAATCAGGTCCTAGAGGTGGCATCTCTGGCTTCTTTTAGGTAAAGCTTCCCCATGTTGTGGGAGGAAGGAAATCAGAGAAATAACTGATCTTATCACACCTAGTATTTGAGTAGGCAATTCTGGAGGGCCTACGTGTTGGTTTGTCCAGGTAGTTTAGCAAAACTGGCAGAGTAGGGAGTATCTTCACACATGCTAATAGATTCTGGAACAAGAATTCCAAATCTAGTAACAGAACACTTGGTGGTAAGAAGGGCTACAATACTATTGTGGTGACAGGTCAGAATAGATAGCAACTTCTTCATATTTCTGAAACCATTAGACTTCTAAAAGACTTCTTAAAGAATCTGGGTTTAGAAATATAACCCACTAGGACTGGTGCTAGAAAAGGTACTGAGGCAAGACCTTTTTTTGTTTTGAGAGACTCTGCCAGAACAGAATAGCTTCCAAAGTAGATAGTATGTTTTGGGGCAAGAGATTCTAGTGAACCTCGGCTTTGAATAAAAATGGAGGACTTCAGTGTCAATACAGTAAGAGAAGAGTGGGTAGGGATACACTCCCTAATTAGTAAGAACCTAAAGTTCTAAAGCACAGTGAGGTAATTAACTTTTCATCAGTTTTTACCAGTTGTGGCATCACTACCTTCTTGATTACTGTATTCTTTTATCCTTTTGTTTTTTATATCTAACTTTTCTTGATCTTAGTAGCTCTGGAGTCCATTATCATATGTAGACAGATATCTTCCAAATCTATATATCCCACTGTAATCATTCCTGCTATTCTAACTTCTTGTGAGATACTTCCTGAATATCCTTTTTGACTTCTGGGATTCCGCAGTCTAAAATTTACATGAGTCCTTCCCTATCCCTCCCTGTCAAAATCCCTTTTTCTGGGGACAGATAGGTGGCTCAGTGAAAGAGAGAGAGCTAATCCTAGTGACAGGAGGTCCCGGATTCAAATTTGATCTCAGACACTTTCTGGACAAGTCACTTAATCATTGCCTAGTCTTTACCACTATTTTGCCTTCATGATTCTAAGATGAAAGGTAAGGGATTTTTTAAAAACTCAAAACTTTCCTTTTTCTTATGAGAGCCCCATTATCTTTTTTTTTCCCCATTATCTTTTGTCATTCATGTTCATAACATCTATCAACTCTACTCTCTCCATTATGCAGTCTTAACAAACTTTGCCCCCCATTACTTCCATCTCATGTCTATTCTCTTCTCTTTATTCACTCAGATGCCATCTTTATTCACATCTTTATTACTTTTTGTCTTAATTATATTGTAATAGACTCCTGCCTTCTAAAGTCTTTTTTTTCTTTTTAGCTAAACTCTTCAATTCATAGGTGCCAAAATAGTCTCCCTAATACACAAGTCTGATGAGGTTGCTACCCTGTTCAAACATGTTTAGTGGCTCTAGCCTTTGGTAAAATGAAAGCGCCTGTCCAGCATATAAGATCCTACACAGTCTGCCTCCAATCTTTTATTTCACATTTCTACTCTTCACTTACTGTGTTCCATCTTTAGTTCATTTGTGCAACTTCCTTTTCCCCATGCTCCTCATACATTCTTTCCTCCTGGAACTCTTCAATTTTTCAGATCCTCATCTTTGACAATGAAAGCTTAGATCAGACACATTCTGTTCTAAATCTGTTAATATGTTTTTCCTCCTCAGATTACCATATATATTACTTACTTTTTTATGTCTTATGCTGTCATTGAAGATAAGCTCTTTTAGGGGTATTATTCCCATTTTTGTCCTTGTAGAAGTCTTGAAAATGGTTTCAAAGGCTGTTCTAGCTACAAATCTATGATCCCTAGGTATCTTCTCAATCTCTAGAGCAAACTTTTCCCATCCACTGTCTCTCCCACACATCAATTATTTTATTCACTTTTATAGGAAGTAATGAGGTTTAGGGAAACTAAAAGACTTCTTTAAGGTTTATAAATCCTACTGTGGAGATAGGAGATTTTTATTATAGTCATATTGCATAAAAATCAAGGAGAATGGGAATCCGAAAGGCCACATGCTTTGGAAATTAGGAAATTTGGAGGACCTTTTGAGAGCAGTTTCAATGTGTGTGTGTGTGTGGGGAGGAGGGGGGTAGCATGTTTAGACAACTCTTTGAAAAAAGATTTACAATTTCTAGTGGGCTACAAGCTCTTCATCAGTCTACAGTGCAATGTTAGTAAAAACCAATGTGACTTAGGCTGCATAAAGAGAGGCATAGCTTCCATGAATGAAGAAGTGAAAATGCCCTTGTACTCTGTCCTGGTCAAACCTACTTTGGCAGGTTCAGGTTTGTAAATGGATAATATTCAAACAGGGACGACCAGAATAAATGAAGGACCTTGTGAGGATGGATTGAAGGAAATTGAGTTAGCCTGAAGAGATCAGTTAGGGGACCTGATTGTTGCCTTTTTGATATTTGAAGAGCTGTTATGTGGAAGGGAATAAATAGCCTTGGTGCTTTTGTGGGGGTGGGGGTGGGGTGGGGTGTGGAAATGCAGAGGCCAATTTAAACTTGAGGATAGGAACATCATTGAACATTCCTAACATTGAGAGCTCTCTCACTGTGGAATTTCCTACCTTGGAAAGCAGAGATTTCTACTCTTAATGGGAAATCTTTAAACAGAGGCTGTTCAGCATATTGTAGTGGTATAGATTGGATTAGACAACTGTTCCTCTCCCTTTCAGCTCTGAAATTCTGAGATTCTGTGAATAGTGGGGGAGGAAGCCAGATTTTAAGGGGTTGAGGAATGAGTGGGTGGTGAGGAAGTAAAGATACTGAGTGTAGACTGTTCTTTTGAGAAGTCTGGCAGTAGAAACAATATGGGGGAGAAGAGGGTGAAGGGAAGTTTTTTTTTTGTTTTTTTTTTTTAAGGGTAGGAGGAATTGGGTATGTTTATAGACAAGAGGGTGAAATCACATTAGGGATTCAGGACTCCGAAGATGGAGCAGCTTTTTTGAAGTGGTATATATGTTGATTTCTTGAATGAAAGTGGGAGTTAGTATTTGAATTTTTAAATCTTGACTTTGCTTAATTTATCTTTCACTTAGGAAAAGTTAGTATTCTCTAAGGTCCCTTATAGTTCTAAAGTTATGATCTTTTAATGAATACATAATTAAAATCCACATTCCTAGTGTTCAAGAATTTGAAATTTGACTGACTGAAAAGAATTCTTATGGTGCAAGAGAGAGATGTCTTGCACATGCCTCAGTTTAATTTTGCTCTTCAGGCTTTTGGATCTTAATTTAAATATTACAAGTGTTTTGTGTTGTTTTTTTTTTTCAGACAGGGAAGCTTATAATGTTTTAAGTAATAGGAGATTAGTAGCACTTGTGAATACATGTAAAATATTGAGTATAATAATATTTCACTTATCCAGAGCTCAGGTGTTTGGTAACTTTTTCTATTTGGATACATTCTGGTATAGGAAACCAGCAATAAAAATGCAAAGCATCCATGAACCCCAAGGCTTTTCATATATTTACTCATCGATTACCTAACTCAGAGACCATTTACTCTTATACACAAACCTAATAGGCCTGGTTAGCCACCAAAGATTGAAAGGGGACAGGGCACACTGCTAAAGGCAGACATGCTAATAGCATCAAAAAGTAACAGTTAACCACAGGGAAAGAGGCAAAAGCCAAAAAAAAAAAAAAGAAAAAGAAAATTTTAAAAAGCTGAACAATATGGATCAATTTAGTATGAAGACAAATACCCTTATATAATTTCATGAAGCTATTACAACATAACCATTTTTTTTTATAACCATTGACCATCAGGCAATAGATTAACAAGCCCCTTAATGACAAGTTTTATTTAATACCTCAAGGCAGACCTAACATGGTACTGGAAACAGTAGTTCCTTAAAGGTGGAAGGAAACTTAGAAGTCATCTAATCTAATCCTCTCTTTTACAGATGAGATAACTGGGGTACAGAGAGTTCAAATGATTTACCCCATAGTCACATGTGGAAGATAGAGGCTCCAGAGCCATTGTTCTTTCCACTATATGGAGCTGGTTATCCTTAGCAAGTAACAACAAAACATTTATTAAGAAATATTTTGGGGGACAGCTAGTTGTCTCAGTGGAGTTGAGAGTCAGGTGGGGCGTCCTGGGTTCACATTTGATCTCATACACTTCCTAGCTATATGACCCTGGGCAAGTCACTTAACTCCCATTGCCTTTATCAATTCTGCCTTGGAACCCATACACAGTATTGATTTTAAGATGGAAGGTAAGGGTTTAAAAACGTGTGTGTGTGTTTGTGTGTGTGTGTGTGTGTGTGTGTGTGTGTGTGTGTGTGTGAAGAGTTGGCAGTATCACTATTAATAATTAGATTATCATTTTAACTACTATCCCATTCATTCTATCACCTTTCTACCTCATCTGGATTATTGCCATAGCTTTCTAACTGGTCCACTTGCCTCCAGGTACATTTCCTCCCTCTTCTGTAGTCATTGAATATTTTGAAACAATTCAACCTTTATGGCAAACATTTTCTCCTTATGATGGAATTTGTAAAACGAGATTAAATATATCTTTTACTTTGCTCTGCTATAAAGAGTATTTAATCCTTGTGGTTTGCATATTATAATGGCAGAATTAAGAAAGGGAAAGAGGATGGGTGCTAGAATGTAACACCAAGATACTGTTACATAGAGGCAGGAAGAAAGGGGAATAATTAGGGATTGTACATGGATTTCTTTAACCTGGAGAGCTTAAGCCAGTCTGTTAAAGGATAAAGAAAATCAGGACACTCTGTGTCTGGAATTAGGGTTAAAAATCAGCACAATTTGAAATTTAGTGAAAGGAAAACCTTTGGGCTAAGAGTGGAGTTTTCTTGATGGGTTTAGAGGAAGAGCTGATATTCAAAATAGATGTGGCCATCCAGACCTAGGGCCTAAGGCAGAAACTTACCTCTACTTTATGAAATCTTTTCCACCTATGTTCAAAGTGCTACTTCTTTGATAATGTCTTTTCCATATTTCCCTTGCTAGAAAAGATTTTTATCTCCTTGAATCAGGTCACTCTTTGACCTCTCTTATGTATGTCATCATTTTCTAATGTCTTTTAGAGTAGTATTCTAACAATACAGTAATGGTTTTGAGCTCTTTTAATCAGCAGAAAAATAATTTGTTAGCTTTCCTTTACTGATAGCTAAACTCCTACACCACCACCCAAAGCAAAGTTGTTTTCAGAGCTTTAAGAATTTCCTATAATAGGTCATCCAGCAGCTAGATGGCATAATGGATAGTGTCAGACCTGAAGTCAGGAAGACTTATCTTCCTGTGTTCAAATGTGGTCTCAGCCACTTAGTAGATGTGTATAGTCTCTTGGCCTCAGTTTCCTCATTTGCAAAATGATATAGAGAAGGAAATGGCAAACCACTTCATTTTTTTTTTTTTTTGTCAAGAAAATCACAATTGAGGTCATGAAGAGTTGGGGCATGACTGAAAATGGCTAAACAGGGGGCAGCTGGGTAGCTCAGTGGATTGAGAGCCAGGCCTAGAGACAGGAGGTCCTGGGTTCAAATCTGACCTCAGCCACTTCCCAGCTGTGTGACCCTGGGCAAGTCACTTAACCCCCATTGCCTAGCTCTTAACACTCTTCTGCCTTGGAGCCAATATACTGTATTGACTTCAAGATGGAAGGTAAGGGTTTAAAAAAAAAAGACTAAACAATAACAAACATAGGTCATATTCGGATATTACATTTCTTTTTGACCATTATAATGCTTCTATCTTTAAGCAGAAGTGAAAACAGCTATCCATTTGTTTGATTTAGAGAACCAAAGGATACAGATTGAATTCTAGTTACTGATAACTAGGCCAAAGAGAAACTCCCACTGATTGGTGTGGTCACAAGCAGATAAAGACCCTGATGTCTGGACATTTACCTTTCCTTCATTTGTTACTATGTAATCAGTCACTAGGTAGTCAAGTTAATTATCATCTTCCATTCCTACCACCACCTTTATGTCTCACCTGGATTATTGCAGCAATTTTCCTAACCAGTCCATTTACTTCAAGGTATTATTTCTTCTTCTTGCTTAGCAGTACCTTGCATAAGACTACCAAATGCCACTTAAAACTCCTTCTTCCCTCCTTCCCTCCCCTCCCTCTGAAATGTTAGTGAGAATAAAGTTGTAATTTTTTTTCTTAGCCAGGTTCATGGACCCTTGGTTTGGAACTCTTCACCTAAAGAAAATGGAGATAAAAGGGTTAAACTAAACAGCTGAAACAAGCTGGATATTAATGATGATTCTACAAAGGAGATAAAGGATCATTATAACTCTTTATGGATTAAAATCTATAAACTTAATTATTTGCCAAAATATACAGTTTAGTTTCTTGTTTATGACACAGGCGTTGTGGTTTTAATGAAAAAACTACATTTTCATTTGTAAAGAAGTTTTCCTAAGAGCTTCTCACAAAAGGCAAATGACAATGGATCTTCCACTGTAGGTCAGTCCCCACGTGGCATATTCATTCTTACCTTTGCTTTTTGTTTTTCTCATCCCCAGAATATTTTCTCTTGATCTGTTTAAAAATTATTTGACATAATTTGTTTTTATATTACCTCCATTTTACAAAATAACTATCTGTTCCCCATTCCAGAAAGCCATCCTTTATAACTTAGAAATAAGCACAAAAAGTATAAAGTCTGGAGTCAGAAATTCCTGGGTTCAGCTCTGGTCTCATATGTGTGACCCTGGACAAGTCACTTAACCTCTACCTCAGTTTCTTCAACTGTAAAATCTGTGTAATAGCACCTATCTCAAGAGTTATTGTGAGATTCTAATGAGATAAGAGTCAATCCTCAACTTTTCCATGGTAATGGCACAAAAGTAAAAAAATAGGAGCCTTGATAATTTAATCTAGGGGAAATAGGGGCTTAAGTTCCTGTGACCACTCAAAACTAATCTTTCACTGGAGATTGCTGAAAAAACACTTTTGTGCATGTAATTTTTAAAAAGTATTATTTTTCCCCCAAAACATTGAAGCAATTTTTATTATTCATTTTGTCATATTTTGAGTTTCAAATTCTCTCCTTTTTCCCCTCATTCTTCTACCTTTGCTGAGTTGGTAAGCAATTTGATATAAATTATACATGTGCAAACCCAGCATACCATTTTTATAACACAACATTGTGTTAATATGCACTTTTCCTAATACTGTAACTGTTAAATAACCTATAAAATGTAGCACACAAAATAGGTTAACACGAAAAAGATTTTTTCTCTTTAGTGATTCTCTATAATTCTGTGATCTCATCTCAATTAAAAAAAAACATTGAATTTAGACTACAATATTGCCGTCAACCTCCTTACATTGGCTGCTCTCTGAAAAACCAAGGTTTTTCTTGCTGGTTGAGTCACTGCTCTCCAAAGACTCCAAAACTGGGGTAGTCTCAACATCATTCTTATACTTTAAATGCACAGGCAGCTCTTTACAACAGTAGGGTGAACAAGACCAGTTGAAACACTTAGTAGGAATCAAAGCACTACACAAACTTGTGCACATTATGCCTCATTTTTTTCTCTAACATATGCATCACTGAGAATGTGCACAGTTGCCAATGGGAAAGTAAAAATGAAGTTACTAATGCAAATACTCGAAGTTGTGAAAGTTAAACATGTGACTGCTGAGGATTGACTGTATTTGTAATACACATAGTAGACATAATATTAGGCTTCCCTTTCCTCTTAAAAAAAGGCAAAACTGTTCTAAATCTCTAATAATTAGAGAAATGCAAATCAAAACAACTCTGAGGTATCACCTCACACCTAGCAGATTGGCTAAAATGAAAGAAGGGGAGAGTAATGAATGTTGGAGGGGATGTGGCAAAATCGGGACATTAATGCATTGCTGGTGGAGTTGTGAAATGATCCAACCATTCTGGCTGGCAATTTGGAACTATGCCCAAAAGGCTATAAAAGAATGCCTGCCCTTTGATCCAGCCATACCATTGCTGGGTTTGTACCCCAAAGAGATCATAGATAAATAGACTTGTACGAAAATATTTATAGCTGCACTTTTTGTAGTGGCAAAAAACTGGAAAATGAGGGGATGTCCTTCAATTGGGGAATGGCTGAACAAATTGTGGTATATGCGGGTGATAATAAACTGGAGGAATCCCATGCAAATTGGAAAGACCTCCAGGAACTGATGCAGAGTGAAAGGAGCAGAGCCAGAAGAACATTGTACACAGAGACTGATATACTATGGTAAAATCGAATGTAATGGGCTCCTGTACCAGCAGCACTGCAATGACACAAGACAGCTCTGAGGGATTTATGGTAAAGATGCTACCCACATTCAGACGAAGGACTGCAGGAGAGGAAACATATAAGATAAACAATTGCTTGAATACATGGGCTGAGGCGGACATGAATGAGAAATAGACCCTGAACAAGGACACATATTACAACCGGTGGAAATGTGCGTTGGCCATGGGTGGGGGGAGAGCGGCGGGGGTGGTGGTGAAGGGGAAAGTAGGGGCATAGAGTATGTAAACAGGTTAAAAACGAATATTAATAAATGTCTAATAATAATTTAAAAAAAAAAGGCAAAACTAACCAGCATATCAACAATTATATGTTATGATCTACAATAATCCTCATTCCTGTAAAGAAGAGAAATACATTTTCTTATCTCCTCTTTTGGTTAAAGCTTGTTCATAGTGTTCAATTTTGATTTTTGTTATCCTTTCCATTTACGTTTTTGTAGTCATTGTTTATATCACAATTTTGTAGTCCTATTTATATCACTTGGTAACATTTGAATCTTCCCATGCTTTATATTCTTCATATTTGTCATTTTTATTTCATAATAATATTTTTTTACTTCATATACCCCATTTTGTTTAGCCATTAGCCAATCACTGGGAATCTACTTTGTTTCTTTTTTCGGCACTGCTATAAATATTTGATGTAAGTTGAATCTTTCACTCTTATCTTTGACCCTTTGACCCTCTTGGGATATATGTCTAGCAGTGGACTATTTGGAATCAGTGGTTATGAGCATTTTAGTCACCTAATTTATTTTAAAAGAGTTATTGAATTCATTAGATAGTATTTTTTTAAAAATATTGTGTTAGGCGAACCTGATGGAATTCTGATTTTTTTGGTGTGTGTGTGGGTGCTATTTGCTATTAGTTCTAAATAGTTTCTTGTATAGATGCTCTTATTTCTGTAAACAGCTATAACATTTAAATTGTGAAATTTGTTTAGAAGAGTAGCATTGCTTTCATATTACAAGAGTTAAGGAACATACATTATTTGAAATTTCAGTTTTAAGTCTTTTATTCAAGGTTCTTAACTGATTACATTATATTCTCTATCAAAATATTTTTATAAATATATATCTGAAGCATATTCTTAAAATTAGGAGTTTAAAATTCAGTTATGTATTAAAATTCAGAAATAATTTTTGTGTAAAAGTTTTGTCATAGAAATTTTTCCTTGCATCATCTTGCATCATCACTTGACTTTGGCATCCTTTTCCAATTTATGCTTTGATTTTTTTTTTCTAGGTTGGATAAAGAAAACCTCTTTGTTTCTGTAAATTGCTGCTACCTGTGGCAAGAACATGTCATCCATCTTACCGTTCACTCCACCAGTTGTGAAGAGGCTTTTGGGATGGAAGAAATCTGCTGGTGGTTCTGGAGGAGCAGGTGGTGGAGAACAGAATGGACAGGAAGAAAAATGGTGTGAAAAAGCAGTTAAAAGTTTGGTAAAGAAGCTAAAGAAAACGGGAAGATTAGATGAACTTGAGAAAGCTATCACCACTCAAAACTGTAATACAAAATGTGTAACTATACCAAGGTAAGTGTTGTATGATATTCAGGTTGATCATCCTAAAGGAAAGGCAGACTTGAATTTTACTTAAAGACAAAAGTCAGGAAAATTTCTGTGATAGACTTCCAAACTTGCAAACAATGTGTTATGGTATTATAGATGTTTTATATTTTGCAATTAAGAATTGTTTCATGCATTTCATAAAGCCATTTCCTTAAACACTGAGGAAGTTAGTTTAAGGAGTAAATACTTAGATTGTGTTAAGAAGTTCTGTTGCCCCTAGGATGTATGTGCTGCAAGGTAACAATTTCTGCAGTTGAGTGTAGTGTAAATAAGGAAGTCATTTAGTTGTTTTTTTTTTTTACCTTTTTTTTTTAACTTTTTTTCCTTGGTCAACACTTCAGTCAGTGTATAAAGAACATCTTTAATGTTTTGGTAAATTATATCTACTAAATTAGTGTTTTTCTTGAGTTATAGTACTTTTGTAAGAAAAGAAAAAAATAATTTTTGTTGGTGCCAATATACACCAGGACTTACTTAGAACTGATTTTTAAAAATTTGAATATTTTTAGGATTAAGCTAAGAAAAAAAATCACTTTGTTGAAACAGCATATGTACTTCTTAAGTAGTTTTTCTTATACAGTTTTATAAATAGTCGTTGATTTTGAGTTTTTACATATAATGCTACTGGTAATATAGTTAAATATACTAAATATACCATATACTAAAACAATAGATTTTTGTAAAAGGGAAGACCAGCAATACCTTATTAACATACTATAAGCTCTCCATTTGGCACATTCTCTTTTGACTTGTGCTCTTCTTCCAGGGTAGCCACTTCAAAGCCTCAGTCAAAGTCATAAACCACTAGCTGACATATTCTCTGCTTCTATATCAGAATTACCACTTTTTCCTGTTGAATTGATTTGATTGAATTGATTCATTCATTCCTTTTGCCTCATCATTTCATGTATATTCTGGATAATTTTTCTCTGATAACAATGTTAAAATATAATTGTTAACTAGGTAGATTTGATTTTATATTGCACAGTTTTTAGTGGAAGAATGGGGAAAATTGAGTTTATTTCACAACATTATAAACAAAGCTTTTCATATAGGGAAAATAATGCCCTTTAGTTCTAGTGATTTTTTATGTCTCTTGTTCAAGCCTGGTAACAGAGTTAATCCTTAGAGTTGGTGAAAGAATGAGTATATTATTGTATGGTGTTTGTGGGAGGAAGTATTTACATTTTTCAAGGAGAATTGGAAAAAAAATTTTTTTTAAGCTCACAGCCTTTCTTTTCTTTAAAAAAAAAGCTAGTCTGGTGATTGTCTTATCAGGAAAATAGAATTTTTTAAAAAATTTATTTAGAGTAGAAGAAGCCTTGTTCATATAGAGCAGTAGTTCCCAAACTTTTTTGGCCTACCGCCCCCTTTCCAGAAAAAATATTACTTAATGCCCCTTGTCACATACTATCACTGCCCCCTTACAGTTATTCACCGCCCCCAAATGCACCTCTGGCCATCACCACTCCCCTGGATTGCAGTGGCGCCCACTTTGGGAATCACTGATATAGAGGAAGGAAGACAGTAATAGTGCTTGAAAAGGAGTCTGACCAGGAAGGGGAGGAGAAAGAATAGAAGAAAAAAATACTTGAGAATGACATTAGTGACTTTAGGACTATTGAAAATGAAAACACGTAAGTAATTTCATTTTTTGTTATGAATTGAAGTTATATAATTTTAAGGTTTAAATAGTCTCTATTTAGGAATGTAGGTAAGCTTGGTAGATGTTAAAGAGATTTTTGCCTCAGAATTACTGAACTATCCTTCAAATGTTCCAAATCAGCTCATTTTTTTTATTTTTTATTTTCTCATTCTAGAACTTCAGCATAGTGGGTAGGTTGCAAGAAGGGGAAGGGAATCATGAAAGGAAAGGATGAAACCTCTTAAACTTCAGGGCATAAAGAATGAATTTGACATACTGCAAGAGAGAAATGAATCTGCTATGGTACAAACTAACCATGTATCCGTGGTTTTTACTGTTCCTCTCCTGACATCTTCCTCTATTCCTTCCTCAATCAAATTTGGGGAATTTATAGCAACTCTCTAAGGCTAATTTATAGAGAAAATGCTGACCTGTATTAAAGTAGAGGGAGTTGCCTTTACAGAAATCACAGATTTATCTAGTCTTTAATAGCTTCCTTAGAGCACTTTATACTTTCAAATAACTTTTTACTATAGTTTTCAATATTGTTTTGCAAATTTAAAAAATTTGCATTTATAGATGGAAACTGAATCCCATCAAGGCTTTAGACAGTTGATATTTTGACCAAGTCTACTGTTTTTTTTTTTTTTTTTTTTTTTTTTTTTTTTTTAATTTTAAACCCTTAACTTCTGTGTATTGACTTATAGGTGGAAGAGTGGTAAGGGTAGGCAATGGGGGTCAAGTGACTTGCCCAGGGTCACACAACTGGGAAGTGTCTGAGGCCGGATTTGAACCTAGGACCTCTCGTTTCTAGGCCTGGCTCTCAATCCACTGAGTTACCCAGCTGCCCCCTTAAGTCTACTGTTTTTTCCACTGCATTACAGTCTTCCTAGGTTGCTTATTGAAAATCAATATTTCAAGTATTTCTTGCTTAGTTTATATCATTAAGGATTTTTTCTCCATTAAAAAATAATTATTTTAATTGGCCTGTTTTTTACTTTAGAAATATTTTTGAAATCTGTCCATTTCAGTCTTTGGTCAATTCTGCATTTCTATCTCCTCATTATTTATTGAGTTTGTTTAGAATTTTTCTGAACTGTAATACTAGTTAACATTTATATATTAGGAGACTCCAGGAAGATGGACAAATAATACTTAGCAGATTGCTTGGCATGTAATAGGTACTTAATAAATGTTTATTGACTAATAGAACAAAGCTGTTTTGGTTTTTTTGTCTGGTTTTCTGTTACCAACAGTTTGTTTACTGGCTAAATTCATACCAATACCTCTTATACTCCCAGTTTCAATGATAATGAATTCACTTCTCCCTGCTTGAGCTTCTCCTTCTATTCTCTCATCTTGTACTGAAATTCTTATTTGTCTTGTGTCATACTCCTTTCTGTTGTCATCTCCAGAAACCCTATTATATTATTAACAAATTTCCTTTCATTTTATTACTCTTTGATTTTCATGAAGACCGATTATCTCTCAACACTGTATCCTTTAGCTACCCTTTCCAGTACTGTTTGCAGATCTCTTGTACCTTTTGACATATTTGTATTGGAGAGGGAATTGGCATACTCCTTCCCCATGCCATTTTCAAACCTTCCTTCTAGTGCTATCACTAAGCAACCTTGGTTGTTTTGAGGATAACTTTGCTCAAATATGTCACCCGTTCCAGATTCTGGTTGCAGTTACCTACTAGTCTCTGCTTGTTCTCTCTCCTTTTTCAAGGAATTTAGTTACCTGGCTCACAGTTTATCTTCCACTCCAATTTTCCTTTTAATTTTAATTAGTAATTTTTAATATCACCTCCATTTTCAAATATATATCTCCTTTCTGTTCAGAGAACCATCCCTTGTAACAGAAATTAAAAGAGGAGGAAAATAAAGTAGTCTCTTTGCTGCTTCGTTCTCCATATGGCACCTTCCAACTGAAGAAGACATGTCTCAAGATTCTTTCTGGTTTTCATCTTTATATTCTCTCTTGGGGTACTTATTAGGGTTTAATTATCATTTGTATTCACATTACTCTCAGTTCTACAAAGACAGCCAGTCTCTCTTGTCTATATATCCCCGGACCACCAGTTGCCTATTGAAATTTGAAATGGGTGTCCCATAGGCGTCCCAAACTCAACAAGTCTAAAGTAGAACTAATTTTTCTTCCATAGCTCACAGTTTATAACTTCCCTATATCAGTTGAGGGCAACATGCTTCTTCCATTGATCTGGATTCACAACCTTACAGTCATTCTAAATTCACTTCCCTCTGTATCCAATTAGGTCTTATTGATTCTATCTTCACAATCCTCTCACATTAGTTTATTCTCTTAAAGATATTAATGTTAATCCCTCATCACCTCTTACTTGGAATATCACAGTAGCCATGTCTTTGGACTCATTGACTTAAGTCTCTTCCCCTTTACTATCCATCTTCCCAGAGTGCCATAGTGATTTTTCTAAAGTATAACACTTTTCTTGTTTGATAAACTTTAGTGACTTCCTATTACAAATATAAACTTCTTTGATATTTAAAACCTTTCATAACCTGATTCCAATATACTATTCTAGTCTTATTCCACATTCTTTCTCTTCATCTACTCTAGTTCAGCCATACCAAGCATAAATCTCCATTTCTCATATAATTATCCTCTCTGCAGTTCTGGGCCTTTGCAGAAGCTGTTTCCTTCTCCATGAGGCTCTTATCTACCCTAGGGTACTACTTGGGGCAGTAGATAGATTTTTGGGCCTAGAGTCAGAAAGATCTGAATTTTTAATAGGACCCCAGATATTAGCTGTGTGACCTTGAGCTGATCACAATTCCTTAGTTTCAGTTTCTTCATCTATAAAATGGAGATGATAATAGAACCTATTTATTTTAAGGGTTACTGTGAGGCTATATATAAGATTATATTTGGAAAGCATAGTGCCATATACACAGTAGGTGCCTTTGTGCCATGTTTGTTGCCTTTCTTCTTTACCCATGCCTGGAATGCTTCTTAACTTCCTCTTAAAATCCTTAATTTCTATCAAAGCTTGGCTCCCAACAGTTGCAGGGGGGGGGTGCAGGGGAGCCTTCTCTCATTACCTTAAGCTATGAGTGCTTTTCCCCTCTTCATTCCCTGTTATCTTATATTTCTACATTTATTTTGTGTTTGCAAATATATATACATCATTCCTGATAAAATGTGAAATAGTTATGACAAGGACTGTTTCAAATTTTTCTTTGATCCCTTGGTTCTGGCACATAGTAGGAACTTAATAAATGACTACTAAGGTTTTCAAATCATTTTACAGCTGTTGTTTTATTTGATGCATATAGCATCTTTGTGTTGTAGGAACTCCAAGTATTCATAGCATTTTTAAAGTGTCAAGTGTGTGGGGGCAGCTGGGTAGCTCAGTGGATTGAGAGGCCTAGAGACAGGAGGTCCTAGGTTCAAATCTGGCCTCAGACACTTCCCAGCTGTGTGACCCTGGACAAGTCACTTGACCCCCATTGCCCACCCTTACTATTCTTCCACCTATGAGCCAATACACAGAAGTTAAGGGTTTTTTAAAGAAAAGAAAAGAAAAATAAAGTGTCAAGTGTGTGTCTGGCACTGTGCTAAGTACTTGGGGTATAGGAATTGCAAATCTAATGAAGGAGATAGCTTGCAAACAGTTATGTACAAACAAGATACATATATGATAAATTAGAGAGTGTCTGAAAGAACATCCTGAGATTAAGGAGAATGGGGAATATCTTTGAAAAGATAGGACTTTTAAACAATCACTATTGCAAATAATAGCAATATGGGAATAGGTCTTGATATATGTAAAACCTAGTGGAATTGTTTGTTGGCTATGGGGGGGGTCATGAAGCTTTGTAACCATGGGAAAATATTCTAAATTAATTAATGAAATAAATTAAAAACAAAAAGAAAAAAGATAGGACTTTCCTGAGACTTGAAGAAAGCCCTGGAAGCTATAAGGCTTTGATATGAGGAAAGAGATGGTTATAAGCATGGAGTTCAGACAGTGAAAATGCTTTGAGTTGGGCAGTTGGAGGGAAAGCACCCAGGTCAATGTCACTAGATCCTATTTCTCATCATAGGAGAGTGAGGTGTAAGAAGACTGGAAAGAGGTTAGGAAGGGACTAGAGCAGTAATGGCAAACCTTTTAGAGACCTTTGAGACCCAAGTGCCCAAACTACAAACCAGCCTTACTCTAGACAGGAGAGGGAGGAAGTGCTCGCATTGGGCTACTGGGCAGAGGGGTGGGTGATGAGAGAAATGTCTTCGTGCATGTGTGGAGAGGGGGAAGGGAGGGAGTAGCCTTCTCCAGCACACGTCATAGGTTCGCCAACATGGGACTAGGGTAATGAAGGGCTTTAACAGCTAAACAGAAGATGAATAATTGGTCTGGGAGGACATAGGGAGCCCTTGGATTTTTTGGAAAAGGAGGGAGTAAATTCAGATCCTGTGCTTGAAGGAAAATCAGTTTGACAGCTTACTGGAAGATAGATTTGTTTGGAGAGGAGATTGAGGCTTTTCCTGATGTGAAGTGGTGAGGACCTGAACCAAGATGATGGCAGTGTAAGAGAAGGAAACAGATGTATTGGAGAAATGTTATAAAGTTGGAAATGATAGAATTTGAAAACTTGATTGGATATGGGAGGTAAGAGAGAGTAAGGAGTTGAGGATGAAACCTAGGTTGTAAGGTTAGGTGATAGGAAATATAGTATGGTAGTTCATTTGAAAAGTAATAGGAAAGTTAAGTAGACAAGAAGATTTGGGAAGGAAAAGATATTCAGTTTTATAAATGAGGAAAAAGACTCAGTGAGGTTAGGTGACTTGCCCTTTGTTATTCACACTGTTAATGTGTTTCAGGATTAAAATACAAGTTTCTTCTAATTGCTAGTCTAGTACTTTCTGTGCTGTATGCTTTATAATAATGATAACAGTAATACTGATGATTGAGATAAATTTTTACTAATGTCCGAACGATTATTTCCTTAAGCACAGTCATTTTAAACATTGCAAGTTAATTGTATATTTAAAAAATGAACAGATTTTATATGTAAAATGGGGATAATAATGGCACCTACTTCCCAGGGTTGAGGATAGCATGAAGTAATATGTGAAGTGCTGCAAACCTCAAAGTTCTCTGTACATGTAATATTAGTAAATTTTATTTTCTATTATTGACCTAGTGGATTTTCAAAAACAGCCTCTAGTTTTCCCTTTTTTTATTAGATGGCTCCTATATGTTGATGAATCATTGAACGAAAACCAAAATAGAAATTTTAAATTACCATTAAATGCTTGGAGCAGTGAAATTTGAAAGGCAGGGCTAACTGAATATAGATGTAAACTTGTTGACAGGACAGGGGAACCTTTGCTGTCTGCAATTTCTTTTAGAAACACTAGAGTATAAATTATATACTGTAGACTCATATAGTTGGCTCGTTGAGTGTAGCAGTATAACGCTGAAATGAGAGTCAAGAGACTTATATTTTTTGTCTCTGTTCTCTCACTTAACTTGTTGGGTTATATTTAGCAAATTACAATTCCTTTCAGGCTCAATTTCCTAATATATAAAATGAGAAGGGTAGGAGAAGGTGATCTGAAACTTTTTCCAGCTCTATCCTGTGATTTTATTAATTGAAAAAAAATTTGATGTGATCTAACAAAATATGGTGAAATAATGACCTTTTTTTTAATTTGAAAAATTTTATTTAATTAATTTTAGAGTATTTTTCCATGTTCACATGATTCATGCTCTTTCCCTTCTCTCCTCCCACCCCCCTCCCATAGCCAACGAGCAGTTCCACTGGGTTTTACATGTGTCATTGATCAAGACCTATTATTGATATTTGCACTAGGGTGATCACTTAAGAGTCTACATCCCCAATTATATCCCCATCAACCCATGTGATCAAGTAGTTGTTTTTCTTCTGTGTTTCTACTGCCACAGTTCTTTCTCTGGATGCGGGAAGCGTTCTTTCTCATAAGTCCCTCAGAATTGTCCTGGGTCATTGCATTGCTTCTAGTACAGAAGTTCATTACATTCTATTGTGCCACAGTGTATCCATCTCTGTTATTAAGGTTCTCCTAGTTCTGCTCCTTTCTTTCTTTTTAACCCTTACCTTTTGTCTTAGAATCAGTACCGTGTATTGGTTCCAAGGCAGAAGAGTGGTGACGGCTAGGCAATGGAGGTTAAGTGACTTGCCCAGGTTCACACAGCAAGGAAGTGTCTGGGGATAGATTTGAACCCAGGACCTCCCATCTCAGGACCTGGCTCTCAATCCACTGAGCCACCTAGCTGCCCCTCTGGTTCTGCTCCTTTCACTCTGCATCATTTCCTGGAGGTCTTTCCAGTTTACATGGAATTCCTCCAGTTTATTATTCCTTTTAGCACAATAGTATTCCATCACCAACAATTACCACAATTTGTTTAGCCATTCCCCATGGACATTCGCTCATTTTCCAATTTTTTGCCATCACCAAGAGTGTGGCTGTAAATATTTTTGTACAAGCCTTTTCCCCTATCTCTTTGGGGTATAAACCCAGCAGTGGTATGGCTGGATCAAAAGGCAGGCAGTCTTTTAAAGCCCTTTGGGCACAGTTCCAAATTGCCATCCAGAATGATTGGATCAATTCACAACTCCACCAGCAGTGCATTAATGCCCCAATTTTGTCATATCCCCTCCAACATAATAATGAACTTTCAACATGATCTGAAATTTTGAGTTATTTGAATCTTGTATAATGATATTAAAGGCAATCTCAAATCTTCAAAGAGTGGCTAATTTAAAAATAGCCATGTTTGGCTCTGAAATGAGTTTGTGCTTATATTTGAAGATGGGTGTGACTGACCTAGAAATTTAATTTAAAATAATTCACATTGTGAAGAGTTCCAGAGGAGCTCACTTTTCTTATTAACAGGTTATAGAGAGTATTTTCATTTGAAGCTGTATTTGAGACCAGATGCTAATTATCTAGCTTGGAAGAAATATTTATTTCAAATCTTTTATTTGGGAATATCTTAGTTTAGCATTTCCAAGTTGGGTTGGATTTATACTTGTATGAAATCAGTTAATGAATTTATTGTTGAATTCATATAAATTACTTATGTTCATTGAATTGTGAACTTTTAATTTACTGGGGCTTTATATTAATTATATATGAGTGATGAGAAATTAGTAGGCGAAACTAGAGTGAAGCCCTAAAAGTGAATGGAATTAACACATACAGAATCAAAAATGTCATAGAGAGAGGTCAAGAAGAATGATGGCTGAAAAATGGCTTTTGTGTTTGGCACTTAAGGAAACCATGATCTTTGAGAAAATGATTCAGTAGAGCAAGTATATAGAGGCAGGAATTATCCTAATCTTTTTCCAAATCAGCCTAAGATTTGATTATAAAAATCACCAATGGAAATAATATCAAGGTTAACTTATTTCACACCTGGTTTAGAAGGTAATTACTGGCCATGTTCTTCAGAACTCTTTATTTTCCATTTTCTTTCTCTTTCAGGAGTTAATCCCCCCACCCTGTGTCGTCTCTGTCTATGTCTCTCAAAAAAAAAAAATCTTACCTTCTGTCTTAGAATCCATATTGTGTATTGGTACCAAGGCAGAAGAGCAGTAAGGGCTGAGCAAATTATGATTTAGTGACTTGCCCAGGGTCACATAGCAAGGAAATGTCTGAGCCAGATTTGAACTCAGGCCTGGCTTTCTATCCACTGAGCCACCTAATTGCTACCCTTTTTTTCTTTTTTTTTCATTTATTTTTGTCATGAATAGTGCTTAAACTAGTAAAAAACTTAAACTAAGATTTGCTTTTAAAAAAGTTATTTACATTCTGAATTAAGACTTTGAACAAATTGTTCATCTAAGACCGAGAAGATAACTACTTAGGAATACTATTGCTGTATAGCTTATTGTTTCTTATAGCATTTGTATGTTTTGCACAATTAGTATGGACATATAAGTGATTCATTAATCTTTGAAGGGAGTGGTCTCAACACCAAATTTTCACTTTATAAGACTTAAAAGGTCATTAATTTGGAGCTACTGTTTGCTCTTCACAATGGTGATTATAAATTTTATTCGTTAAAGTGATAAGCAAATACTGGAGATCCTCTTTAAAGATAGAAACTTGTGATAGGACCTTAAATACAATTTTTCAGTTTGATACTTAAGAGATTTTAAGAGATCACCTAGTCTATCTGCTTCCAGGAAGCCAGGCCAGACAAAATGAGTGTCAATTCTATTCTTAAAACACCCTGGCTAGGGAATTTCCACTGCCCTCTGTTCTAATTTGGGATAGCTCTAATATTTCAGTTGTGTTCAAAGGTATGGATACCTTTTTAGGTAATGACTGTTTTTAGGGAGTCATTATTTTTTGAAATGGGAATTGACCCAGAACACTTTAAATGCTTAAGTTACTTTAATAGCATAACATTTTCTATTTGATTTCTGGCTTTTATTCTAATTCCTTTTAACCCAGCTATTTATGGCTAAGAATGGTCTGTTGCCAACATGGTCGATGCTAAAAGTTTCTATCAGTGTTTTATCCTTAATATTTGAAAAATTTTGATTTTGAAAATATAATTCTATCAACTGGGTTTATAAGTGGGTACCTTATCAAAACATTTTCTCAGCAACTTATTCTGTGTAAAGCACTGTAGGGGATAGATAGAGATATTTACAGTTTAGAAAAAAATCTTGAGATTTTTCACTTGGCCTCTCATCTTTTGGAAATAGATATCCTGTTAAAATGTTCCCTGACTGGGAGTGTCATTCAGTTTCATCTTTAACACTTCAAGGAAGAATTGATATTTGAACTTAGATAAAACTAATATTAGAGTCATTTATAATGAACTTAAAAATGCCTCCTTGAAACAACAGTCCCAGACTTTTGGTTTTGGAATGGACTTTAGTGTCCTTATCTAGTCTTACCTAATCAAAAAAAAAAAAAAGAATCCTCCCAAGTCAAAATCCATCTCTGCCTGAAAACCTCTAATCAGGGGGAACCCACTACCTCCTTATATATAGCCCATTCCATTTCTGGATAGCTCTCATTGTTAAGCTTTTCCTGACACCAAATTTTTCCTAAATAATAACTTCTTTTCATTTAGTTGCTTCTAATTCTTCCTGTTAGACTGAAAATAATCAGGTCTCTTTTACCTGAAAACTTCAAAATAAGATAAAAATTATTTCAAATTTTATATAACCAAACAATGCAAGCATTTTCATATACAAAGAAAAAGAAGATAGCACACAAGTAAGATCATAGATTTTCTATATATTTAGCTTACTTTTCTTCATATCTACATAAAAAAATCCTGTCCACAAGTGTCCCAGTCCCTCTCCATCCTTCCCTCACATCACAGAAGATATCTTCAGGGAGACCAACATGTATGTATAAATTGAGTTTTTCGTGTTTGACCTTTCTAGTAATTTTCTGGAGGTAACACTCACGGTTTATTTTTCTAGCATTCTGTGGCTGTATATAATGTTCTGGTTCTACTCATTTCACTATTGCATTATCTCATGCGGTTCTTTCCAAGTTTTCAAAAAAATTAGTCTACTCATTATTTCATTATTTCTTATGGCATAGTAGTATTCCATCACAGTCATATACCATGTTCAGTCATTCCCCAGTTTCCAATTCATTGCTACCACATAAAGAGCTGTTATAAATATTTTGGAACACAGGGGTTCCTTTTCTTTTTCCCTGATTTCCTTGGGATACAGAGCCAATAATGATATTGCTGGGTCTAAGAATATATACACAGTTTTATTATTCTGGGTGTAATTCTAAATTGCTCTTCACAATGATTGTATCAGTTCACAGTTTCACCAACAGTACATTAGTGTTCCCATTTTTCCACATCCCCTCCATTTGTCATTTTACTCTTTTGTCACTTTAGCCAGTTTGATGGCTGTGAGGTGATATCTTAGAATTGTTTTGGTTTGCATTTCTCTGATCATTAGTGGGTTTAGAGAATTTTTTCTTATACTTATATATAGGCTTTAATTTCTTCTGAAATTTGTGTGTTCATTTCTGAAATCTGTTCATACCTTTTGCCCATTTGTCAATTGGAGGATGGCTTTTATTATAAATTTGACAAAATTCTCTATGTATTTTAGATATATAGGTGAGGTTATTAAACTTCAGACACTTTTGGAAACTGTGTCCAAAAGTTCCTTGTATCTTGTTATTTGTGAGGTAAAAACCAGCAGGCTGTGGACAGTTGTGAAGTTTTTACCTCAGGGCCATGCGTAGTAATGAACTGACTTTGGAAACTTTTTTCTGTCACTAAGGGGATTTCTACCTACTACTACCCACCATCTGACACTGCAAGGTGACATTTCAGTCCTGGAAACCCAGGCTACACTGCTCTCCTTATTCTAACTAAAATCCAAATTCTTCTAACTAAATAACTTATAACTAATATCCTTATATATATCTTACTTAAAGTAGGTCTCCAACAATGATAAAATTTCAGTATTAGCCAGTCAGAGTTGCCCTGACTGAGGCTTAGCCTAAGGCCTGCCCACAATCTGGGTTAAAAATCAGAGGAAAAGATCTTTTTTCTTCTGTTAAGTTTAACACTTATCATGAAGTCATTTCTCTCTCTAAAAGCCATCACTCCAGGTTATTTCCAAAGGGTTTAGAGGAAAAGTCTCACACAGGATTTTGAACAGCTCTGTCTTAGAGCCAGGCTCAGTCCCAAAACTGCAGAGAAACTCCTCAGAATTTTAGAGCTCCAAGTAGCAGTTAAAAAAAAACACAACCATCTGAGGATTCCAAAAGAATCTCCTGCTTCCCATTCTGACCTGGCTTGAGACCTTGACAGAATTGTATCTCCTACCGCTCAGCTTATCAGAACTTGTTACCAATCCAATAATATTCCTAATAGATAGGAGACCAGGATTGGAGAAATTCTCTAAAAATTTTTCTAAAAATTTTAAATTTCCTTTTAATCTTAGCAGCATTTGTTTTATTTGTGCAAACCCTTTTAAATTTAACATTCAAAATTATCCATTTTACATTTCACAGTATTCTCCATCTCTTGTTGACTCAAATTCCACTCCTATTCATAAATCTGATAGGCAGTATGTTCCCTTATGTATTTTCTTTTATGTCTTGCTCAAGTATTCATTTTGATTTTATCTTAATGAATGGTGTAAGATATTGGTTGATACCTAATTTCTGTCAAACTAGCTTCCAGTTATCCCAGCAATTTTTACCAAATAGTGATTTCTTATCCCCAAAACATGGATCTTTGATTTTGTCAAATAAAAGATAACTATATCTCTTACTGTACTTTGTTTTATGTTGGCTCTGTTTCAGTGATTTACTTTTTTATTTCTTGGCCAGGACCAGACAGTTTTGAACATTACTGCTTCACAGTACAATTTAAAATCTGGTACTGTTAGATCTCTTCCCTTTATGTTTTTTTTTTTTCCATTTTGATATTCTTAACTTTTCAAATCTTAAAGACATTTCTTTAGTATATCTTCTTTCCTTCTATCCTTCATATGTGACATGACTTCAGGACTCTTAACCATTTTTATTGTACTTTGGATCATTTCTAGCTTATTATTGTCCAGGTTTTGGAGAATTGGACAAGAATGAAAATGGAAAAAAATCCATAAATTGTGGATCCCAGAATTGAACACAGTATTTAATATGATCATATCCGGGCGGAGTACAAAGAGACTAATACCTCCCTATTCCCGAAATCTATGCCATTCTTAATGCAAGCCAAGATGGTATATAAGCATTTTTAGCTGTTCTGTCACACTGCTGACTAATAAGAGTTTGCAGTTCATTAAACATCCAGATCTTTTTTCAGACAATACTGTCCTTTTCTTTCTTGTTCTGTATTTTTTAACCCATACGTAAGACATAATCCAAATGTAATTTATCTCTAATGAAGTCCATCTTTTTAGATTGTCTAGTCCTTAAGCATGTGATGTTTTTGGATCCTTTGTCATCAATGGATGGAAGTAACTAAAAAAGCACATGTTGTGGGGGATGAGGGGAATGGCAATTTGACAGCTTAATGTCAGGAAAACCTCTAGCTGTTATATAGGACTATTCCAGAGAGGTATAGGTTGCCTAGTGAGGTCTTTAAACAGATTCTGGAAGACCTGACCAATTTGTCAAATAAATTGTAGTGGGGATTCTTATTTGTGTGTGTGGGTGTTGGAGCAGATGGCCAGTGAGTGAAGTCGCTTCCATCTTTATTAACTATTTCACTTTTTATCAGCTGCCGATTTGTAGATCATGTCATCTCTGACTTTATCCTCACTATTGATAAAAAAAATGTTAAACAGCATAGAGCCACACATCCCAGTAAGCAAAACATCGGAGATCTCCTGCCAAGTTAACATTGAATCCTTAATGACTCCTGAGTCATTCAACTAATTTTGGATCCATCTAATTGTATTATCACATTTTACTACATATTTCATATCATGAGATAACTCTTTTCAGATGATTTACTAAAACCTATATAAAATTATAACTCCAGAATTCCTCTGATATACTAGTTTATTAACTCTTTAAGAAAGGAAGTAAAGTTAATTTGGCATGACCTATTCTTGTTGAAACCATGCTGACTTTTGATTAATCATTGCTTTCTTCTCTAGCTGTTCACCAACTACTTCGTTAGTGATCTATAATTTTCTTGGAAATAAAAGTAAAGCTTTTTTTTGTTTGCAGATTATTTCTCTTTTCTCTTCTCTTCTCTTCTTTTCTCTTCTTTTCCTTTCCCTTTTCCTTTTTCTTTTTGAACACTTGCTCTGTTTCTAATCAGTCAGTGAACATTTTTTAAGTGCCTGCTATGGGCCAGGCACTGTATTAAGAGAATTCTCAGTGAATGTTCTCAATTTTCTTGGTAAAATATGAGGGAAGGTTCTCAGGGGAGAGTAAAGGGATAAGGGGCCATGGGAAATTTGAGGAGGGATAAAAAAAGGTTTAGAAGAGCCACTGTGGTGAATGGGGTGAATTAATCAGGAGAGTGTAAAAGGACTGCCTTGCAGCAATGAGGGCCCAGTTGAGATTAGGTAATATAAATTTGTAGTAGATCCACTCCACAAAGTTTCATGATTTTTTTTTTCCTTCCTTTTCTCAGGACATATGCATAATATCCAAGACCTGAAATCTGGCAGGTTAAGATAGCAATATTAAAGAAAAAGGGACTCCCATCTCTCCTATTTCCCATGATCATTCAGGTACTGTTGTCAGTGACTTAGCAATGACATGTCAAGAGTGACAATGTGTATGTTTTCTCATTTTTTGCCAGACTTTTCTATTTTTTCCTCTTCTGGTTAAACCAGAATTTAGGAATTTGACATTTATTAATTCATTTAATCCTTATGATAGTCTATAACATATTAACTCCCTATTAACCATGTCCCCATTCGTTTCTAGTAAAGTTCATTATCTTTGATAGAGCAAAAAGAAAAGCACATTAAGAACTCAGCACTCCTGGTTCTCTTTATTGTCAGTTATTATTGTCACATCCACTACAGAACTGTCATCTTCACCATTCTTTGATTCTCCTTTCACTCAATACTTAGCTACAACACAATACAGTAGCTAGAAAACTATTGTTTGTTCTCCTTAGCCTCCTTCACTAGCCTTGCCTCATTCTTATCTTTAATATTTCCTATTTTTACAGAATCATTCCATATTCTTGTGTTCATTACTCTGTATCTTCTTTTGTCCCCTGACATAAATACTTAACTAGCAGATCATAAAAATGATACATAGATGACCTAGATTTTAGCAAAGCATTTGATAAAGTATCTCTTATGAGTATTGTTGGTGAGTTCCCTTTGTGATTTTACTTTCTAGAACTCCTTAAGAATATGTTTAGTACTTACACCTCTTTTTTCTCTAGACCAGTGATGGGTCCCCTGATATTTTCTATCTGGCAGCAGGACATTATTCCTAATCTGACAAATACAATGAGTAGGATACAATAAAATGAAACTTCAAAAGTGTTGCCTTAGAAACAGACTGACAGATGAGCTTTTCCTTTCCTTTGGCCCCCTCTTTTAAAAAGTTTGCCCATCACTGCTGTAGACTAAACCAACACTCTTCATTTCCTTTAATTATGCTTAGTAATATGTTTATGTATGTTTATGTCTAGTTTTCTCCACATACCCCTTAATCCACTTAATCTACTACCTCCCCCAATAATTACTGATGCTGTAAAGTACTTCATTTTGGCAATGTCCCCCCACCCTTTTAAAAAAAGTGTAAGGCCCAAATCGAAAACAGTAACTTCATGTGGTTTGGCCAGTATGATGTGACTTACCTCTTATATTAATGCACCTGGAGTATCTTTTTCAGTAGCTGATTTATATTATTAGTTTATTTATCACTTAGACTTAATGCCCATCTGGATCTTTTCTATTTCATATAGTTGACCTTTTGGCTCTACGCAGAAGCCCAAAAGGTCCATTTTGCATACATTACATTTTTCTTGTTCATTTTGATCAAATGATCAAATGAAATTTTATTTTATTGGGTCAAGATTTTTAAAATTTCCAATCTGTTCCTGCCATATCTGTCTTTAGAAGACACTTACTACAATCTTAAAAGCCATTATCTGATTCACTATGGAGAGATTTAGGGAGTCTTTATGGAGGATTTGGTGCTTAAGATGAGCCTTGAAGGAAGATGAAGATTTTGGTAAGTAAATGTGAGGAGGAGGGAAGTTATATTGCATAGATGTATGGAGGAGGAAAACTCCTCTTTTGAAGATGTGGGGGAAAGACATGGTTGCTGTGTATTGACATTAGCTAGTAATCTAGTGTGGCTAGTTAGAGAGTATGTGAAAAGAAATAATATGAAATAAATCTGGAACCAAATTATAGAGAGTTTTAAATGTCGGACTGAAGGGTCTGTTTTATCTTTTAGCATTAAAAGATGAAGCACTATATGTTCAGACCTGTTCTTAGATTAATTTGGCAGGTATGGAAGATGGATTGGGTAGAGACTGGAACTCAGAAGTGTAATTAGGGGATTAATAATAATAATAATAATAATAATAATAATAATAACTGCCATTTGTAGAGTGTTTAAAGTTTTGTAACTTTTTTTTTAACCCATTTGATTCTTTACAATATTCAAGAATTTATGAGGGTCAGAACTAGGAAGACCCACTGAGACTAATGCAATAGAAGTTCATTTGAGAGAGATTGAAGATCTCAATTAGAGGTTTAATAATTAAAATTAATCTTGGAGACAAATTAAATACCATGTAAATAGAGAGGAGACAAACAGATGGGAGGGATGCTGTGGAAGTTAGACAACACTTGATAATTGATTAGATATGTGGAGGAGTTGAGTATGACTCTGAGATTGCCAACTTGGGTGGGACGAGTTTGGGAAGAAAGGTAATTATGTTTTGGACTTGTTGAGTTGGTAATATAACTAGTATCAGACTTGGGATTTGTACTCAGTTCTTACTGTTTCCAAGGCCAACAATCTATCTTTTCTCTTAGCATGCTTTATGCCATCTTTTAGATTTGATTTTGGTGGTTAAATGTGGGAAATGTGCATTGCTTTGTATTGCATTTTTTCTATATCCATTTAAATAAATTATTTCACATTTCATTTCCCAGATATACTCCCCCAACCATAAACTCTTGAGCCTTCCTTTATAACAAAAGAAGATGGTTAATTAGAAATAATTGGGTAAAATATCTGCTTCTGTCAGTATATTCAACATTAAAACACACTTAAACTCTTCTTAAGTGCACTTGGATCAAGATTCCAAGTTTTAAAAGAGTATAACATTTGTTTCATTTATTTGTTTGTTTGTTTTAAACCCTTACCTTCAGTCTTGGAGTCAATACTGTGTGACTTGCCCAAGGTCACACAGCTGGGAAGTGTCTGAGGTCAGATTTAAACCTAGGACCTCCCATCTCTGGGCCTGGCTCTCAAACCACTGAGCGACCCAGCTGCCCCCTACAACAAACATTTGTACTACAGGTGAACAATAATTGTATTACTTAATCTGAATGTTTCAGTGATACCAAAGGTGTTTGTTTTTTTTTTTTAAGACTACTTACCGTTTGCTGTATATTTTTTAACTTACTTGTGAAAAAGCCAAATATATTTCATGTGTTTTCATATGTGTTTGGGGGGGTGTATACATGGATGCATGCATGCAGTTTCTCAATTTAGTATTTTTTGTTTGTCAGTCTTTTCTAATTTTTCCTTCCTGGTTAAACTGGAATTTGAGAATTTAGAACAGCCTATTATAGAAGAAATTTCTATGATTAAAATGTTTTTCCTCCCATATCATACATCTAAGCAAAAATTTTTTTCTCTGTTTTGACATTAAAATTTTTTTAAACTAGTAAGACTACTAGTACTATAATCTTAATTTTATTCTTCCTTTTTATAAATGTTACTTATTACCACAAGTCCTGATCCTGAGGAGACTGTTTTGTGCACTTGCAAAATACAAATTCCTTCTCATTATATATATATATGTACATTTTCTTCCTTTGTTTCTGGTTTAGACAGTAGCATAACTCATTTGGTGATACTTTACAATTGACTTTAATGTTGAGTTACAGGTTTGAAACATTAAAATAGTTTATTAGGCATTAGTTGGTGGTATGAAGTAATAATAGCAATAAAAATGGAAGAACTTGACTGGCTACTTTCTTAGTCTGTCACTTACATAAACTAAATCAATTTTCGTGAAGTGTCCTTGTTTAATTGTTCTCCAGGGAAGAGGCATTTGCAGAGAAACGGTGACTAGCTGAAGGTTTTCTTCTTGGTATTTGCTTCACATGAATTTCTACCTTCCTTGTGAGTTTTACTGCCAAAGGAGGAAGAAAAGAAAGATGAAAACAAATGGGAGAGAGGGAGGTCAAATAACTCTTTATTCTTCCAAAGTGGGCTTTTTGAGGGGTCAGGATAGTGTTGGAGGAAAAGAATCTGGGAAAGGAAGAAACTCAAAATAATATTCCTTTGACTTACATTTTCATTCCTTAGTTGACTATCATTACTATATACTCTACCATTTCCCTAATTAAGCTGACAACAAAAGTGGCAGAGCATAAGTACAAACCTCCCTCTAGAAGGTTGTGGAACAGAGCTTTGGTATTTATAATCGATGACAATAGACCTGTTCAGTTTAAACTGGACTGGTTTTGAATATCAAGTGAGGATAACATTCTTCTGCTGGTCCGTTTGGTTCTTTGTTGGTGTCCAGGGTTAGTGACCATTTACTTCTAAGGACTTCTCTCTACCAGCTTAATATTTTTAGCTGTAATCTTTAGCATTTGATGTTACTACAAGAGAATGTTGACATAGTTCATTCTTGCAAGTTTAAAGTCATAGTGTTGAGATCTATCTTGAAGAATTACAAAATTTTAATAGGTGAAGATTGGTTTTTAAATATTGGGGAGAGAGGTTTCTAAATATAGGCAATGGTATAAGCAAAGACCCAGAAGTAGGGAAAATGAAGGACATATATTGATTAATTTAGTGTAGTTCACATTATTTGCTCTGTATTTATATATCTTTTATGAGATCTGGTAAGATACTTTTGAAACTGTGATCAATTGTAATACTGAAGAAATACAAATGACTTGTATCTTTGAAAGGAAAACAAGCAATCCTGAAAAGCTCTTTTCTTCAAAGCATTGTCATATTTTCAAGCATTTCAACCAGTACTTATTGCTTTGGGAAATGGGATGGATGATGGCATATAGCAGTAAAATAATGGAATAAGAAGAGTAAATGGAAGATATATGTATTAAAGCATTATACTTATTAGAACATTATATGATGGTTATTCAAAGGGTAACCTCAAAGGGTTTTTATACTTTGAACATCTTGAACTAGAATATTTTCTGTTGAATTTTTGCTACTTTTTTTTTTTTCCATCGAGTATTAACTGCTGTATTCTCGATGTCTTTAATTGTTATTAACTTAGGGTAGTAGTATTTTTTCATCCTAAAAATTTAGTATTAAAAGACTCCTTTATAACAGACTATCATTATGCATTATAGTATAATTTCTATCATGATCAAATTAAAGGGTCTTTAATTATTTTATTTATCTTTGATAATAATTCTTTGAAAATCTCGGGGTTTTTTAAAGATCTGCAGTGAGTCAAAACATTTTTATCAATCTTTTTTTAAAGTATGTGCTCTAAATTAAATTTTTATCTTGCTCATGTCTGAGTTTGTTGCTGTTTTTTTTAATAATATTTTCTGGGGGAAGTTGGATGACTCATTAGATTGAGAGCCAAGCCTGCAGATGGGTGGTCCTAGGCTCAAATCTGGCCTCACTTACTTCCTCACTGTGTGACCCTGGGCCAGTCACTTAATCCCCATTGACTAGCCCTTGTCACTCTTCTGCCTTAGAACCAATACACAGTATTTACTCCAAGACAGAAGGTAAGGGTTTAAAAAAGAGTATTTTCTTTCCTAATCAGTCAGCAAGCATTAATTAAGCACTGATTGTGAACTGAGTACCATGCTAAGGCAAAAAGTAACTATAATTTTTGCTCCCAAGGAATTAAAGATGGATTGGGACCAGGTATTTAAAGGCTTTTAAATGCCAGATAGAATTTATATTTTATTCAAGAACCAAAAAGAACCACTGGAATTTACTGAATTAAGGGAGTGACATAGTGAGGTCTACTCTTCAGGAACCTCAATAAGGTACCTGTGTGGAAGCTATATTGGTGTGGAAGCTGAATTGGTGCGGAGAGAGATTTGAAACATGGAGATGAATTAGGAGGCCATTGCAATAGTAGTTCAGGCAAGAAGCAAAGATATAAATAAATTGGTGACTTTAAGGGACTGTGAAATATCTTATTGAAGTAGAAGCTGTGTTTTTTATGTCAGGTTAGAAAGAGTAGTTCAGGATAATTCTAAGGTTATTAACTGGTTTGAGAGGATTCTTGGAGCTGTTTCAGTTTTAGCTACTACTATTAAGCTACCGTCTTGGCTCCACCCCCAGGTAACGAACTTTGGAGATCAGAAGAATGGTTGTGCTCTTGACAAATGGAGACATTCAATAAAGGGACATTTTTCATGTGTGTGTGTGTGTCTGTGTGACTTGAAAATCTTTAATTAATTTGGGATATTTTCTCATGATTCATGTTCTTTTCCTCCTTTCCTCCCTCCCCACTCCCACAGACAACACACAATTCCACTGGGTTTTATATGTGTCAATGATCAAGACCTATTTCCATATTATTAATATTTGCATTAAGGTGATCGTTTAGAGCCCTGGTGGTGAACATATGACACACGTGTCAGCATTGACACATGTAGCCATTCTAGATGACACACAGCTGCATACAGAGAAGTATGGGGCCACATGCCGAGGATGAAACATTTGCTGTAGTGTAGTGTAGACATTCTGTGCTGGAGGTCTGTAGGCCAAAACAACAAAGAAGTCAATAAGCAGGTAAGTTAAATAGTTTTTTGGTTTATTAAATATAGTCACATATTACAATTATGTATTTTTATTATTTAAACTATAAATACTGTGAACTTATGGGGTTTTTTATCAAAGTGACACACCTCCCGAGTTATGCTTGGTTTTTTGGTGAATTTTGACACACCAAGCTCAAAAAGTTGCCCATCACTGGTTTAGAGTCTACATTTCCAATCATATCCCCATCTACCCATGTGATCAAGCAGTTGTTTTTCTTCTGTCTTTCTACTGCCACAGTTCTTTCTCTGGATGTGGATAGCGTTCTTTCTCATAAATCCCTCAGAATTGTCCTGGATCTCTACAAGCATTGCTGCTTGTAGAGAAGTCCATTACATTCGATTGTGCCACAGTGTATCTGTGTTATTAAAGTTCTCCTGGTTCTGCTCCTTTCATTCTGCATCAATTCCTGGAGGTCTTTCCAGTTCATTATTCCTTTTAGCACAATAGTCCATCAACAACAGATACCATAACTTGTTTAGCCATTCCCCAATTGAAGAGCATCTGCTCATTTTCCAATTTTTTATCACCGCAAAGAACGCAGCTATAAATATTTTTGTACAAATCTTTTTTCCTTATTTTCTTTTTGGGGTATAAACTCAGCAGTGGTATGGCTGGATCAAAAGGCAGATAGTCTTTTAAAACCCTTTGGGCATAGTTCCAAATTGCTATCCAGAATGGTTGGACCAATTGACAACTCCACCAGCAATGCATTAATTAGATTTTTCTAATTTGAGTTTTGTTTGGAAAATATTGAATTTGAATGAGTTTTGTTTGGAAAATATTGAATTTGAAATGTCTCACATATATAATTGGGGATGAGAGGCCCCAATTAGTTGGATATAGATCTGAGTCAACTGCATTAGGCGGCTAGGTGGGATAGTGCATACAGTGACATGCTTGGAGTCGCGAAAACTTCAGTTTAAATGTGGCTTCAGACTAACTGTGTGACCCTGGACAAATCACATATCCTTGTTTGCCTCACTTTCCTCATCTGTAAAATGAGCTGGAGAAGGAAATGGCAAACCTCTGGTGTTTACCAAGAAAACCATATGGGAGCACAAAAAATTGGGAAACATATTTGAAAACTACAGTATCTGCATAGAGATGAAAAAGTTGATGACAATTTCAAGAGGTGTAGAAAGAGTATAAAAAGTATAGAAAGAAGAAAAAAAGAAACATCCAAAAGAACCAAATCTTTGAGTATACCTACACTTAGAGGCCATGATGAGGATAATGATTCATCAAAGGGAACTGAAAAAGAGCAGCCAGGGAAGAAGCAGTTCAGAAGGAGATAGTAAAGCTATAGAGGGGTCAAGAAGGATAAAGACTTATAAAAGATTATCAGATTTGGCACTTAAAGATAATTGATAATCTTGGAAAGGGCAGTTTCAGTTAAATGATGAGCTATACATTATTGGGGAATGGCTAAACAAATTATGGTATCAGATGTAATGGGATATTATTGTACCACAAGAAATGACAAAATAGATCATTTGGAAGGAAATTGAAAAGAACTTTTTGAATGATGAAGGGTGAAGTGATCAGAGCTAGAAAAACAATTTATATAATGACAATAAAATTATAGAGAAAAACAACCTTGAAATACTTGAGAAGAACTTTGATCAGTGCAGTGGTAAAACCATGAAGCTGGGAGGACTGAAGATAATACCACCCACCTCTTTCCAGGGAGGTAATGGATTTAAAATGCAGAAATGAGACATATTTTTGCACATGGCCAGTGTGGGAATATATTTTTACTGGACTATGTAAATTTAGTATGAGTTAAAACATATGATAGCTGGGTGGGCACACAGAATAAAAGGGAAAAATAATAAATGCTTGGAAAGATATATATTTTTTAAGATAAAAATATTTGGAGATATTCTACATGTTAATTGTGGTTACTTAGTACTTATATGGTATTATCTTTGTCTAGTCACTATTTGCCTATCTTCTGATTTTAAAAAAAGTACATTCTGGGCTTTGAGGAACTTAAATGGTCGTCTTTGGTAGTGTCACAATTCTGTTAGCTTTGTTATTTCAAATGAGAATTGAAAGCAAACAGTCATTGGGGGTATTTTGGCTGTGGTTTATTGACTATTTCTGAAGGATTGCTTGGGCTTTTAAGGCTCTTCTGGATCCCTAGAGGCCTACATTTACATACTAATATCAGTCTTACTCAAGCAACTCAACAAGTTTGTAGTCAAAGAATGTCAACCAAAAAATTATGTCTCTAAATATCCCAGTTCTGTTAAGTTATATATTACATACAATTCACAATGATGAATAAGTTCACCAAAATCCCTTCTGCAAGTCTTAAAAATCAACTACCATTTCCTAAAGTAATTTAAAAGAATCCACTATAGTTTTCCATAAGACATATTTTAGATTTCCTGAAATTCATGGAAGGATGGAATTTTGTGATTATCTTGTTGTCAGGCAAAACTACATTTAGATAATTTTGAACAGATGAATCTCTCCTACTTTTAAATACTTGGTAGCCGATTTAGATGAACCAGCCAAGATGGCAGAATGGTATCCAGAAGTACAACGAAACTTCTGTATAAAGATTAAAAAATATACTGATCAGTAGGTCCCCAAGGGGGGAAAAATCATTGAGCCAGTTTTTTCAACTCCAGGTTAATACTGGGAGATAAAAACGTTTTGGAACACTGAGAGGATCTAACCTTGAACAGCTGCCTGGAGCCTTCAAGCATGTGTACTGAAAGAGGATTGTATCTGTGTATCTGGTTTTTGAGAGGTCTCAACCCTGCATAGAAGGTCCAACCTTTTCTAAAAACAGATGCTAACCTTCTGGTAGTAGCTCTGTTTCTCACTACCATTATGGATTCATGGTTAAGTGGTGAGACCTGCACCTAGAGGAAGAATTTCAGGGTAGGGATTGGTTGTTGGCTCTAGAATGTATACTGAGCAAGGAGCACAATTAGAAGTTAGCAGTGGCTTTGTGGCTCTCAACATTCACTAGGAAAAGTGTGATCTCAGGTCTACACCTTCCTACTGCCGTGCACTCCCCCTCCCCCCCAAATCAGTTGGGGATGCTGCAATTCGGTAACTAAACCAGAAGATATTTCCAGCTGAATGATAGTATAGTTGAGTCTGTCAATAGTCTGCTAAATTGCAGTCATGGACATTAGGTATATTATTCAGACACATATCTAGATTGGGAACTTTTAGAGGAGAAAAGACAAAGAGAAGAAAAAAAAAAGACAGTGATCAAACTCTGCCCTGGCTCAGACCACTTTGGGAACACTGAAAGCCTGCAGATCCCCCTGCCTGAACTCTCTCTGGGATACTGGAATGCACAACATAACTCAAGAAGGCCACAACGGGACCAACTCACTTCACTCCGGAAGTGTGCAGAGCCTAGCCTTAAGCATAAAGTCTGAAGAAGCCATGATGTAGACTGGAGAAACAAGCAAATCGAAAAAGAATCATGTTATAAAAGAGCTATTATAGTGGCAGGGGTGTGCAAGACAAAAAAAACAAGAAAGAAGTAAAATCAGAAACTGCCAAAGACTACAAACTCAAAGAGAAGCACAACTCTGGGTATAAGTTCAACTAAAACTCCTGGAGGATGTGAAATGAGAGGAGTGTTTGTAAGCATTAAAATGATTTTATAAATGAAATAAGAGCACTAGAGTAAAAAATGGAAAAATAAATGAGAAAGATGGAAGAAAGAATTGGAATGGTAATTAATAGGTTGGCACAGGAGATATAAAACCTTACCTAAACTGAAGACTAGAAACAAAGAGAAGCTAATGACTTCATGAGACAATAAGATGTATTAAAACTTGATTTAAAAACTTTGAGGAAATCTAAAGTATCTCATAGCAGGAACAACTGACTTATAAAATGGATTGAAAGATTGTTTCATTGGATTCATTGGATTGTTTCAATAGAAGAATCATTGGACTTCATGTCTGATGACAAAATTATTGGTCTACCTGAATAATAACCAAATAATCATATTTCAAGAAATCATTAAAGAAAGTTGCCCACATCTCTTAAAACCAGGGATCAAAGTGAAAATAGAATCCTGAAAGAAACTTTAAAATGAAAAAAAGTGTGTCATCCATCCTTCCAGCCCATAATCTGGATCTTTGTTTTCTAATCTTATACTTTGCCAACATTCTACCTGCCCATTCTCACTTAATTTGCTCTTTCTAGAACAAAACACTAGATTTCCTGACTCTGGGCTTTTTCAATGACTGGTCCTTGTGCCTAGAATTCTTTCCCTTTTTATCTATTCCTCTTAGCTTCCTTCAAATCTCACTTAGACTTCCTAATGTTAGTACCTCCTTCTAAGATTATCTCCAATGCTGTATATAGCCTTTTGATGCATAACTATCTTATATTGTTTTCTCCATTAGTCACGAACTACTTAAAGACAGTGAATTTTTTTTGCCTTTCTTCATATCCTTAATAATGCAGTACTTGAAACATGGTAAGAGCTTAATGGATCTGCCATCTATCAACAAGCATTTATTAAGTTCTTGCAAGATGTCAGACACTATGGTAGATGCTAGAATTTTTGTTTTCTTTATATTGCTTATGCCTAGCTCAGTGCTTGGCACTTAGTAGGTGCTTAATTAATTGCTTGTTAATAGATTTATTTGAAATAAATAGTCCCTGCCCTTGGAGAACTTATAACTTATAGGAATAAACAGAGTATGTACATAAATGTATACAAAATAAATGGTAAAGGGGAGGACAGGCATTAGAGGAATAAGGAAAGTAATGGGGTATAAGTGAGAGCTTTGAAAAATACTCAAAATTCTAAGAGACAAAAGTGAGGAAGGCATATATTCCCCAGATGCAAGCCAGCCTATGCAAAGGCATGGATTCAAGAGATGGAATTCCATGTGTGAGGAATAAGGGAGTGCATTCCACATATGGAGGACAGTTTATGCAAAGGCATGGGGACAAGAGATGGAATTTCCTGTGTGTGAAGAATAACAAGGTGGCCAGTTTTGTTGAATCTAAAAAAGTAGAATGGAAATGGGTCATAAAGGACTTTAATTGCCAGACAAGAGTTTGTATTTGATTCTATAGAGGACAAGGAGCCACTAGAAATTATTAAGCCAGTGAACACATGATCAGACCTTTACATTAGGAATATCAATTTGGAATTTTTTAATGTTCTTTTAAGTCCACATTTGTAATAAGTGACGTACATTTACAGTTTGCTAAAGAAGATATTAATAGATTATATTTATGTAATGCTTTATTACAATCACATTTGATCTTGATAACACTGTGAAGCAAGAAACCACAGTTGGCATCTTTTCTATTTTACAGATGAGTTTATGACTTCAGAGAGTTGTGACTTGACCATGGTCCACACTATTACAATTTTTGCTGACTTGAGGTTCAGTGCTGTTTCTATTATACCATGCTTCTCCCTAAGATGATTTTAGATTCTCTGGAACAGCAAATCATCACTTGTGAGTGAGGTCACCATCCCTGAAGAATTTCTGCTTATAGGAAACAGGCGAGCTTATCCACTACTGCTATAGTTGTTACAAAAGAACTAGGAAAAAGTGAAAGTACCTAACAACTCTGACACGGTCATGTATATACCTCAGATTTTAGGGAATATCATTTGCCTTCTATTAGGATGTTAGTTGATAAACATCCATCCTCATAGATAAAGCTGGATTCTTGGTGAGAAAGAATAATTGGGCTTTTTTAAAAAATGCTTAATAAAAGAGCTCAAACATTACTTTTGGCACAGTGTCAGAAGCAAGAATTCAGACTGTCTTTCAGTTCTTTCATGCATATCAAGAATATCATGGCAAGGTTGGATTACCCTCATTTAATTCTTTTACAAATGGGGTGTCAAATAATAACCAGATTAGTCAAACCTCCAGGATATCCTAACTAGTCACTTTTCCAGGTGTATTCTTCTCACCTCTGATTAACTCACAATTGACAGATAAGATTTCCCTAAATTGCTTGATATAGGTTTCTTCTTACCTTTGATTCCACCTATACCTGCTATTTGAAAGTTGATTTTATTGTTTTCTGAGTATAATTTTGGTAATCTTATGAGTTGTATTTGAGATTTTACTGGTATTTGTTTTTTAGATGCAATGGTGATTAACAAGCTAGATGATAAGAGTTGTTATTATAATAGTTTCCATTTTAAACTTTCAAGGTAGACTTTTCTTCATTGGAATATTTTGATAAGTTTCTTCCCTTTTGGCTCTAGTAATAGAGCATGAGTATACTTGAGAAAAATGAATATCAGATTAGAGTACATCGAAATCCTTCACTGCAAAAATCAAAAGCTTTTTAGATTTTTCTAATTAAAAAATATGTTGACATCTGCTTAGAAATTAGAAGAGTTCTTTAACAAATGAATAGTAAAATGAAGTTTTTACTTTAGGTTTGTTAACATAGCTTTATATTGTAGATCGAAGTTTTACCTTTTCTAATGGACATCATGGCATTAACCTTGAGATAAACTTTGGTATTCACATTTTTAAAACATAATCATGATTTACCTTGAGTCACATGTTCCATTTTATTGGCTACCTTCATGCAGAAAATATACTAAAATAGTGCTAATAGCAGCAAAGAAGTGAAGGTCTGTATATTTTCTCTGTGAAGGGAGCATTCTGTACATTTTTTCATGTTTTACATCATGGTATTTTGAATAACCATGCTTCCATGTTCACATCAATTTTTTGTTTTTCAATTTATGCACAGCACTTGCTCTGAAATTTGGGGACTGAGTACACCAAATACGATAGATCAGTGGGATACAACAGGCCTTTACAGCTTCTCTGAACAAACCAGGTGAATATTCTGCCCTCTGTCGAATCATAGAGATCTTGTGGTTGGGGGTGGGTTTGGAGGCTCTATCCATAGTGGGATGCTTTGCATAATTTTACTAGGATGTTTCCTTTTATGTCCATTATATGGCATAGCATTTAAAACAATTGCTTGCCTGTATTTAAAGTACATTAAATGTTTCAGCTGATGTTTTGACCAATGAAATTCTAGTTCTGAAATACTTTTTAAAAGGAATGGGAAATTTGACAAATGTAGACTCTTTAGTTTGAGGTTAGATTATTACTCTTAATAATCTATAGTAGGCCTGATCCTCATGAAGCATTTAAAAAAACTGGTAAATGGCCAGTTTCTCTAAATTTAATTCGGCATTATTTCATATACTAATAGTGGGTAAAGTAATTTACAAAATCCCTTATACAACAGTTAATTCTAGGGGAAACTAATTTTTATTTTTACCTTTTTATCACCTTACCAGCTTTTCCAGCACATTGATGTTTGTCTTTTTTCATCTCATCACTATCATCCACATCTGCATTTATGTGTGAAATTATGCAGTATATGTTAATTTTCAAAAGAATCACAAATGTTAATTTATATTAGTTTAGGCTGCATTCACATTAATGTAGATCTTTAACAAACTCACTACTGTAAAAACGTGCCTTCACAGTTCATTTTTGTGTTGATTCTCGGTTTTTGTTTTTGTTTTACCACCTGCAGCACTTGCAGATTGGATTGCTGTCAGGTTTGTTGACTAATAGCAGTAATATTTCTTAAATGTCCTTATACAAAAGCATTCATGATAACAGCATAATCTTCTGAAGGCAGGCGTTGAGGACGAGTGTCAAGTGCAGATATGTATAACATTATTTAACGAAACTTCATATTTTGTCTAAAGAATTCATTAACATCTGTGTCATTTTATAAGACACATCTATTTCTACTAATTCAGTTGCTTTGAACTAGTTCATTAAATAGGACACATCTTTCAACTTTATTTGTGCTACACTACTTAGCTAAATTGAACTTTCTTTTGTCATTCTTTTTTCATATTAAAATAGCCTACACTGAGTTAGCTTTTTGTTATTTTTTTTTTTTTAATTTCCTCCTTTTCTCCCTCCCTTCCATGATTTCCCCTCTCCCTCTCCACAGGTCCCTTGATGGTCGTCTACAGGTATCTCATCGAAAAGGATTGCCACATGTTATTTACTGCCGTTTGTGGCGTTGGCCAGATCTTCACAGTCACCATGAACTTAAAGCAATTGAAAACTGTGAATATGCTTTTAATCTAAAAAAGGATGAAGTGTGTGTAAACCCATACCACTACCAGAGGGTCGAGACTCCAGGTAGGAACATTACAAGTTGCTTTTTTATTCTTTTTGTAATAGAAGTAAAAACATAAAATCTTAAGTCAAGAAATATTTATCTACTCATTATTTGGCATAATTTTAATGTTAAATAGACCAGTTTAATACCTAAAATTCTAACATGAAAATAAGTAAAGCTGTTTAATTCTTTATATTCATTTATGTTTCATAGTAGCCTGAATGTTGCAGTTTAGAAAATTTAAATTTGTAAAAGAAAAATATATAGCTCACAGGTTTAAGAAAATCCTTGCAACATGTAAAAGAAAATTCTTTCATGATAATACTTTGAAAGTGCTGATTCAGACCCATGGATTTGGGCTTTGATTTTTAGCTGAACTGGTTTACTTTTGCCTTAGGGCAGTGATGGCAGACTTTTTAGCGATGAAATATTGGACCTTGTCCCCACCCTAGTCCCTAGTCCACATGTCCTGCATACGTGTACACACACACACACACACACAAGCATGTGCATGTGCATGTGCACATTGCATACCTCCACCTCCCTTAACCCACACAGGGGAGGGAGAAAGCACTCTCATTGGGCTGCTGGATAGAGGGGTGGGTGAAGTAAGGAATGTCCTCAGCAAGTGTAGAGAAGGGGAGGGGAGTGACCTGAGCACTCTCTTCCTCTTCTCCTCCATCTCTGCTGCTTGTGAGCTGCCCACCTTGCCCACTGTGTGCTCCCATTGGGCTGCTGGGCAGAGTGGTGAGGGATGTTGAAAAAATGTTTTCAGGCACCAGTGGAGTTGGGTAGGGGAATAGCTCCATCTGAGCCCTTCTGTCTTTCTAGTAACAAACATGGAGGGGGAGGAGGGTGGGTGGCTTGTGTGCCCACAGAAAGCTCTCTGCCTACCACCTTTGGTACCCGTGCCATAGGTTCACCATCACTGCCTTAGGGATATTTGTGTTACCAAGACATAGATTGTTTCCAAGCACTGATGAAGCCACACTTTGTATACAAACAAGTTTTGATATGAATAACTTTTATCTAATGTTAAAGTTATTGGCAGAATTTTTACTCTGCAGTTCTCTCATTCTTCATATAATCCAATGGCATATTTTACAAGTTTAAACTTCCCTGTTTAGTATTAACAAAATGACATCTGAGTTTTTCATACTTTATTATTGACGTTTTAGATTTAATATTAATGTGAACTTCTTGAAACTTTTCAGTTTTGCCTCCTGTGCTAGTGCCACGGCATACTGAGATTCTAACAGAACTACCCCCATTGGATGACTATACCCATTCCATTCCAGAAAACACTAATTTCCCAGCAGGAATTGAGCCCCCAAGTAATTACATACCAGGTATTTATTGTTTTTTGTTTTTTTTAATTCCCCTGCAGCTTTTAGGATAGTGATGTTTAATTCTTAATCATTTAAATTTTATGTAAACTCTAGCTTGATTTTATACTTTTACGCACTTATATTACTTGATTTTAGGTTAATTAGTTCTATAGCAGTGCTAATATAGTATTTGACGTATAAACTCAGTATTAAAAATAAGTAATGGAAAATTTTAATTCTGCGACTGTGACAGAAGCAAAAGGGAAACATCTTCATTTTCAAACTGAGTACTTCTAGTAAAGTGAATATATGGTTTAAGAACAGTGAAGATAAGTTTTACATTGTGATTTAAGGTTTACATTTTGCTCTTTTCTTTTTTGGCAATATCTCAATTTCATGCATGTTGTAATGGATATGGAATGTCAACCTTATACTCTAGATGACCTTAGGTTCTCATTTCTATCATTTTAAAAATGAGAATGTTAAATTAGATGCACTCTATTCTAATTCTTTGTATTGAATTTTGGGGTTGGAGAGTTTTCAATTATGGGATTTTAGTTGATTGATTTCTCCCTTCAGTTCCTTATTCCCTCCATCTTCATTCACCCTCAGGAAGTTAACAGTGATATTAGCAAAGTAGAATTTTTTTTTTTCTTTAGGGAAACTGATGCCAAGTAAGGACCTAAAAGTTCCAACTTCAGTTTTCTTTTGAAGTAACAGTTGTAGCAAAGCAGTATCAATTGGAAAAGTTTTAGGATTAATTTAAATTTTTTGTTCCAAGATCAATTTTGAGACTTTTCTTTCTCAACAACCCTATAGATATCTTAATGCAGTTATTCTAAGAGAAGGTAAGAAGTATAGGTAAACTTAAAAAAAAATTTTCCCCCAACTACATGTAAAAATAAGTTTTAACTTTCATTTAAAATTTTTTAAGTTTCAAATTCTCTCCCTCCCTAGCTCCTCCCTTAGAATGTCAAACAATTTGATATAGATTACATTTGTCCAGTCATATAAAACATATTTCCATATTAGTCATGTTGTGAAAAACACCATCAGTTCCATCATAAATCCTTCAGAATTATTTTGAATCATTGCATTGTTGAGAATAGTTGTCATTCACAGTTGATCATTGTACAATATTGGTGTTAACTGTATATGCTCTTCTCCTGGTTCTATTAACTTCATTTTACATCGGCTCATGTAAGTCTTTACAGGTTTTTCTAAAAGAAACTTGCTTGTTCATTATTTCTTTTAGCACAATAGTATGTTATCACAATCTTATACCACTACTTTTTTAACCATTCCCCATTTGAGGGATATTCCCTCAATTTCCAATTTTTGCCACCACAAAAGAAGCTGCTGTAAATATTTTGTATATACGAGTCCTTTTCCTGTTCCTTTTTTTGGTGGTGGGTGGGGATCTCTTTGGTATACAGGCTTAATGGTATTCTACAGTTTTATAGCCCTTTGGGGATAGTTCCAATTGATTCCCATAAGAGTTGAATCAGTTCACAACTCCCCCTAACCATGCATCAGTTTCCCAATCTTCCCATATCCCCTTCAGTATTTGTCATTTTCCTTTTCTGTCAGATTAGCCAATCTGATAGGTATGAGGTGGTACCTCAGAGTTATTTTCATTTTAATTTCTCTAATTAATAGTGATCAGAACTTTTTTATATGATTGGATAGTTTTGATTTCTTTGTCTGGAAACTGTTTTCTATATCTTTTGATGATTCATCAATTTGGGAATGACTTGCATTCTTATAAATTTGACTCAGTTTTTTTAATTTATTTGAAAACTGAGGCCTTTATCAGAGAAATTTGGTGTAAATTTTTTTTCTTGTTTCTCTTCTCTTTCTCCTTTCATCCTGATGTTCCTCAAAAGTGTTTTGCTTCTCATCACTGCCTTCTCCAATCTGCCCTTTCTTCTGTCAGCCCCATTCTCTTTTATCCCCTTCCTAGGTAGGATAGATGTGTCTATATCTAGCAGAGGGTATATGTTATTCTCTCTTTGGGACAATTTCAGTGAAAGGAAAATTCAAACCTTATCTGCCATACCTTCTGCATCTATCTTCCCCTCCACTGTAAAAGCTCTTTTGCATCTCTTCTTTGTGAGAAAAGTTACCCCATTCTACCTCTCCTTTCCCCCTTCCCCTTTTATATTTCTCTTTATCGCTGCATAATTTAATTTTTTTGGATATCATCATAGTCAACTCTGTCTTCTGTCTATATATACTTCTAATTGCCCTAATAAATGATAAAATTCTTAGGAGTTAGAAGTATCATTTTCCTATATAAGAATGTAAACAGTTTAACCTTTTTGAATCCTTTATTATTTCTCTTGCCTATTTACTGTTTTATGCCTCTCTTGATTACTTATTTGTAATAAGTTAATAATTGTAATTTGTAATAAGTTAATAAGTGTAAGTTAGATTTTCCATTCCACTTTGGTCTTTACCGCAGGAAAATCTTTCATTAAATTTTAATTTTTCCCTTTGAAAGATTATATCAATTTTTACTGGGTAGGTTATTCTTGGTTGTTATCCTTATGCCTTTGCCCTCTAGAATATCACATTCCAAGCCTTCTGCTCTTTTTATATAGAAGCTGTTAAATCTTGCGTTATCATGTCTGGTCTCCATGATATTTAAATTGTTTCTTTCTGGCTACTTGGAATATTTTCTCTTAGACATAGGAGCTCTGGAATTTGGCTGTAGTATTCTTGACTGTGTTCCTTTTGAGATCTCTTTCAGGAGGGGATTGGTAGATTCTTTCAGTTTCTGTTATACTTTCTGTTTCTAGGACATAAGGCAGTGTCCCTCAATAATTTCTTAGAAGATGATGTCTGGGTCTTTAATTTTTTTTTTTTATCATGACTTTCAGGTAGTCCAATAATTTTTCAGTTATCTCTCCTGGAATTAGTTTTCGGGTTAGTTGTCTTTCCAGTGAGAAATTTCACATTTTCTCTCCCCCTCCCCCCGCTTTTGATTTTGTTTCTTAATGTTTCATGGAGTTGTTAGCTTCTACTTGACCAAATTCTAATTTTTAAGGGATTTCTTTCTTCAATGAGCTTTTATATATCTTCTTCAATATGAGTAATACTGCTTTTAAAGGAATTCTTTTCAGTCATTTTTTGTGCCTTTTTTAACATTAGGCTTACTTTTTTTTTAAGTGTTATTTTCTTCACTTTTTTTGGCCACCTTTACCAAGTTATTGACTTTTTTCCCCATGATTTTCCTGCATTACTCATTTCTTTCCCCAATTTTTCCTCCTCTTCTCTTTGATTTTTAAAACCTTTTTTGAGCTCTTTTAGGAATTCTTTTGGGACTGGATACCAATTCACATTTTTCTTTTTAAAATACCCATAACCTTTTATTTTATTATCATTCTAAGACAGAAGAATGGCAAGGACTAGACAATTAAAGTTAAGTAACTTCAGGCCAGGATCACACAGCTAGGAAGAACCTCCTCATTCCAGGCCTGGATCTCTATCCACTGTCTTACCTAGCTGCCTGGCACCACATTTTTCTTTGAGACTTTGGATGTAATGAGGTTTTTTTTAATCTTTGTTTTCTTCTGAGTTATTGTTTTTTTGATCCTCCCTGTCACCATAGTAACTTTGGTTTCGTAGGAGAAATTGTTTAAGGAAAGCTTAGTTCTGTTTTGGATTGTTTGATATATACATTGAGGGATTTACCTAAAAATCATTTGAATCAGTGAGAGATAATGAAATAATTGAATGTAAAAAGAATCAAAGGCAGATCAAGTCAGAGACTTGAAAGATACCCATATTTAGTGAGTGGGAAATTTAGAGGAGTAGTCAAGTGGGGAAGAGAAGAAACAAAATAGATCAATAATCACACAAGCCAAGAGAGGAAAAAGTCTCCAAAACAAGGAGCTAATAATGTCAAAGATGTAAACAGGTTAGGTAGAGTGAGGACTGAGAAAAGGTCACTTGATTTAACAATTAAGAGACTGATCGTAATCTTGGGAAATTGTTCCAGTGGAGTAGTTGAAGCCAGAAACCAGATTGCAAGAGGTTGAGAAAAATGGAAGGGGAGGAAATAAAATAGAGCATAGATGGCATAAAACAGTAGCTTTAGGGGATGGCTGGGTCAAATGAATGTTATTTTGTTTGTTTTTTTAAGGATCAAAGGATTCTTTTAGATTCCAGGGAAGTGTCTGATAGATAAGGAAAATGATGACGGGGAAAGTCATGGAGCATACTCCCAGATGATAAAGGAGGGGATGAAGTAGCACAAGAGAGAAATTGGCTTTGGCTAGAGAAAGGCCATCAACGTTTTCAGATTTGGATTCTTTTCCCTAGAAAAAAAGAGTTGAATAAGAGGCTTCAGGAAAGAAAAAAAAAAGATTTAGATTAACTATTGCAAAAAAAGTATGGTAATATCAATAGAGAAAGAATTGCTTATACAGCAAATAGTAAAACGTCCAAGTGAGATTAGATAAATTAATAGTAGACCCACATAGCATACATAGTTGGGTGACTTTCAGCAGCATGTATTAATATAAAGTAGAATTGGTAATGATGGATGTAAGATTAACCCAAGTTTGGGGATAAACAAAGTATGATAGAAGAGAGGAGATAATTGATTTAAGAGCTGAGAAAGACCTTAGAAGTCATCTAGGTGAATTCTCAAGATTGTTACTGTAAATAGTAGAATTTGCACTGTAAATCTTCTGATTCCAAATCTAGGACTATTTTTATTGTACTGTATCAGATTCAAGAATAGAGAAGAATGCATAGTTAAACTGTTAAATCAGAACATGAGGTGAGTGTCAGGTGAGAGCAGAGATGATAATGTGGAACAGAATAAGGAGAGGTGGAAGTATTGGGAGTTTTCAGTGAGGATGAAGAATAACTTAAGAAGGAACGGTAAAACTAAAAATTATACAAAAGGCAGCGATTTAATTTTTATAGTGAAAACTATAAAGTAGGAATTTTTTTTTTTTTAGCTTTAAATGAACTTTTTGGCACAACAAATGTTTCACACACTTTTTTTCAGTTTATCACTGCTTTTAGAACTTCCTACTTCAATGTATGTGTTTTGCTTTTTTTTTTTTTTTTTGAGTATCAAAACTTATATAGAAATCATCCTAAAATAAAATTTCATTTAAGTAACATCAGAATTTGATAAAAGGTTTGTCTATTAGAATAGAGAAGTGCGAGGCTTAAAGATTAGAAAATTCAAAGCAAATTTTTTTTTGTTGTTGCTCATACTTTTTCCTTTGCTATTTGGAGTTTTGAATTCTTTTGAAAATTCCTATTTTATATCTATGCTTCCTGTTGAATAACTTGACTTCACCTGTTATTGAATGTGAATCTGAACAGATCCATGTACAATTGAAATTGATATATTAGCTAGGATTTTTTCTCATGGAAAAAATTTTGGCCCCTGGTCATGAGAAAAATAAAGTTAATGTTCATCTTATCTGTTATTTTGCTTTTATCTGATGTGTAATATGTGTATTTAATTCTGCTGTAAATATTCAGAAGTCATTACAGAGTTATATAGAATCTCAGGGGTCATTTAGTTTAACCAATATCTGAAAAAGTATTCCCTTTTCAGTCAAAGAACACTATTTATAAATTGCCTACTGTATGCTGGGCAATGAAGATTCAGGAAAAAATGAATATCTCTGCTGTTAAAGAGCTATCAGGGGAGACAATATACATGTAAATTAAGTGTTTATATAGACTATACAAAATAAGTAATGTAATTTTGGGAAAGAAGAGCAATAGGAGCTGGGAGAATAAAAATTGACTTAATATAAAAGTTAGTACTTAAGTGTTGACAAAAAATAAAGGATCGTAAAAGACAGAAGAGAAGGAAGAACAAGAAAATGAAAGTGGATGGTAGAGTATTGTGTGTAGAAATAGCAGGTAGCCTAGTATGACTGGTCCCTGAACTAAATCTTGTGTCTAAATTCCTTGTATTTTTCTTTTAATCACCTTGTAAGAAAATAAATTAGTTATCCATTAATAAGAAAGATTTTGCAAGGACTGAATGTTTCTGAAATGCAAAATCAATTCTAGGACTTCTATGAAGTTAACTTTTGGCATTTGACTCAGAAAATATACCAATAGAAATTATTCAGATATGTAAAATGATGGCTAAGTGAATATAACAGTGAATTTGCCCTTTAGTAGAGACAAATCTAATAACTCAGAAACAGGTTTTGGATGGGAACCTATACTAGATTTTTGTCATGTTATACAAATAAAATGTTATCTCAGTTACTGTTTAAGTGGTTGGTTATCTAATAAGGAAAAAATCAGTACAATATATTTCAAATGATATACCTGATTTGTTTAAATTTTTTTAGAAACACCACCCCCCGGATATATCAGTGAAGATGGAGAAACAAGTGATCAGCAATTAAACCAAAGTATGGACACAGGTATTTAAAAATAATTTTTTTTAAAAAACCTTTCCATGATTGGCATGGGCAATATTTATAAGACCATGTCTTAAAATAAATTTTCGAATTTATTTGAGAATTTCAAGTTTTTATGCTAGTATAGTGCAGTGATGGTGCCAGGCCCAATCCCCACCCAACCCCCCAGACTTATTGCCATGCCTTCTCCCCCATTCTCCCCTTATTCCAGACAGGAGAGGGAGGAAGTGCTCCCATTGGGCTGCTGGGCAGAGGAATGGGTGATGAGAGAGAGGTTCAAGTGGAGACAGGGAGGAAAGTAGCAGGACAGTTTCCTGAGTGCTCTACTCCTCTCCAGCTCCACCACGGGAATCACCTTCACCATAGACTCAATAGGCTGCAGTCTTTGCTGCACCTTCACACAGGATATGGGCACCCTCCTCTTCCCCCCTTACCCCAGATTGAGGAGGGAAAAAGTATTCCCATTGATTGCTGAGCAGAGGGAAAGAGAAGTGAGCATTTTCCTTCATAGACGTGTCCACAGAGAGGGCTCTGTGTGCTATAGTACCATAAGGTTTGTCATCACTGGTATAGCTCATGTATGTGTACCTGCATGCATATTTCTAAATAGCCTTTTCTGTCTCTCCAAATAACCTAAAACTGTCATAAAGGTAGCTTTTGCCAGGTATGAAGTAGGGCTCACCTTTTATCCCTACTACTAGAGAGGCTAGTAGATCCCTTGAGCTTAGAAGTTCTTTGCTGCCATTGGCTAAGCCAATTGGATTTTTGCACTAAGGTTGGTATACGATAAGCTCCTAGGAGAAGGAGGCCACCAGTTGCCTAAGGAGGGATTAACCAGTCCAAGTCATTTAAAACAGTTCTCATGCCAATCAGAGTGGGTCTGTGACTATGAGTAACCCTTGTGCTTCTAGCCTGATCAAGATAGGAATACCTAGTTTTAAGTAAGAAGAATAAAGTTGGCTTTTTATAGGAGTAAGTATGTGTGCATGATTGTGTCTACCCTATATAAGTAAGAAATAGATTAGTGATCTTTTTTTCGAAATGGGTTATACATATATTATCATGTAAAACATTTGCATATTGTTCATTTTTGTAAGTGAAAAATCTTATAAAACCAAAACTCCAAAACATAAACCCAAATAAACAATGGAAAAGTCATGTACTTTCTTCTGCATTCTGACGCCAATATTTCTTTCCCTGCATAAGTCCCTCAGAATTGTCCTGGATCATTATACATTAATGACTTGGTTCCCAAACTTTTTTGGCCTACCGCCCCCTTTCCAGAAAAAATATTACTTAGCCTTCTGGAAATTAATTTTTTTTTTAAATTTTAATAGCAATTAATAGGAAAGATAAATGCACCTGTGGCCATCACTGCTCCTCTGGATCGCTGCAGCACCCACTTTGGGAATCACTGGTCTAAATGAATGATAGACTTTTGTCATTGAAGTTGAAATTGTTGCTGAAATTCGTTGGAAAAATTAAAATAGCCCATGAAAAGCATTACTAATTCCACTTTATCACAGTTTAGTTTAATATATCAATTGTCCCAGAGTAAATTAAGATTTAAAATTAATGACATTATACTGTAATGGTTATTAAGTCGATAGTCACTGTTATTAGACTGAAATTTACCTCAGCTTTCTATGTCTTTAAAATAAGTGAATTCTCTTAAGTCTACAAGTTATATACCTAGAAGACACTGCCTCTTAATCTCATTCTCTTAGAATCCCTACCTTCCTTCAAGACTTCGCCTCAGAAAGACTTTCTGATTCCTTCCCCCTTCCCCACCTCCAGTTGTTAATATTTTCTCTCTATTTCCATCTAGAAATCTATCTCCTTGAGGGAACAGTAATTTTTGTTTTTCTCTTATTGAGGCTCTGTGCCCTGTACCTCTTTGTTTTTTGACTGGGTTTTTTTTTTTTAACCCTTTTTAGTCTTAGAATTGATACTAATTTTTGATTCTTTTTTTCTTTTTCTTATGGCTTTTGAAAAATCTTTTTCAAAGAAAAAAACCCTACCTTCTGTCTTAGAATCAATAGTGATTCTAAGGCAGAAGAGTGGTAAAGGCTAGGCAGTGGGGTTTAAGTGACTTGTCCCAGATCACAGAGATAGGAATTGTCTGAGATCAAATTTGAATCCCTGACCTCCCATCTCTAGGCCTCTTATCTCTATCCACTGAGCCACCTACCTGCTCTTTGCATCGTGATTGAATTAGTGTAGGAAATTCCTTGGGATTAGCATCTCTTCTGCTCCTTAAGTCTTAGTGAATTGTTTGGGGTACTGAAGACTTAAGTGACTTAGCCAGTGTGTGTGTTGTCAGATTAAAAATTAATATCCAAGTACTCCAAGTATCATATTTAATAAGATTTATTAATAATAACTAAATAAAAAGTTATGGTAAAAAGGGAGCTAACTCAGTCGCACATACAGGAAAAAAGCACAAGAGTGGGCGTACCACAAACTTATAAATAACACATGAAGATGCAACATGGATGAAAAGAAAAGGATTCTGGGTAATGTAGTTCAGAGATTCAAGATTTTCTAAATATGCATTCCTCCTGTGATCCCGATCCTTTTGGGAGACCAGTCTCCCCAAAGGGATTATTTTAAACATAACCAATGTGAAACTCTAATTAGAGGTACATACAATATTATAGATTCTAAAGGGAAATTACAATAATGTGGGATAAGATGAAATAAAAGAGAAAAAGACAAAATCAATGATTGCTACATTGACAAAAAACAATTTTGGGGCAGTCTCCTTTGGCATAAGAGTGTGCATTCAACTCCCCATAGTTCAATTTAGCACATCCCAAAGTCCACTCTGGATCTTTTGGTGCAGTGTGGTCTCTGCAGGCATCTTCATGGCTCCTTCTCCAAACAGTTTGCTTTCTGGATTCTGGGAGGTAGTTTCTTGTTCTAAATTAAGCTCAAATTCAAATCAAAGTTCACAACAATAACATAGTCCCCCCTGAGGAGGATAATAACAAACACAGGGATACATAGCTCAGTTATGAGATATATGAATCAGTTGGCAAAAGAAATAAAAAACATCAAAAAAATCCAAATAAAGGAGAAAAAATAACCTGTGGATGAAATATAAAATATCAAAGTCTTATGTCTAAAAATCTAAGTAAAGGAAAAATAAACCTATAATAGGCCCTTGAATCAAGGCCCAGTTAAAGTGAATTATGTAATTATGCACTTGTCCAATCAGTAGGCAGGACTATAGAAAGTTTCCCACACTGTGAAAGACAGAAAAAAGAGATTAGATTATGGGAGCCAGGATGGCAGCCAAAGTGAGGTACTTAAGTGTAGGGTTCAGGGAAGACCTACCTCTGACATATGTCAAAACATTCACAATCTCAAACCCCAAATAAGTTCAAGTCCTCTTGTCTTGGCTCAAAATCTTGTCAATCCCAATTATTTGGTCTCTTTGACCTTGTGGTCCATAGGCACTATGCAAGTTAGCTTTGTAGCTAACTTGCTACACTGTGTAGTGGCTCTTTGTATTCCCTTCCCTTGGAATGAGATAGAATCATTAATCAAAGTCCCATAATTTTTTTAAAATAATCAGTGGCATTTCTATAGGCTAAAGTTTTTGTGGGCATACATTGACATTAAAGTTAATGGACCTGTTCAAACTTACCCTAGTACAAAATTTAAAAAAAACAACTTAATACTGGTAGCATGTTCAAAGTACAAAAAATAAGAGAAAAAATAAAATTCAAATACTATATTGCAATACAAGGGAAAAAATAATTAAAAAAAGTTTTTAAAAATCAAAAATATATAGCTTACAGTCAGTGACATACTATGTCAGCTAAGGGAAGGTATAATACAAAGGTTCCTCACCAAAAATGAGATCCATTTCCTTTTTAACTTGACCATGAACCACTATGTGAGTGCAAATGATTTTCACAAAGTTAACAGCTTTATAAAACAGTAATATAGTAGATAATGGACATTCAAAGAAAGTACCAAAATTCACAATAGCCCAGTTAATGACAATAGCAAACAAAACCACTATCATATAGGATTCACATAAATCTCTATATAGCCACTTGCTGTGTAACATTTAAAAAACTATGAACTGATGAATACTTATCAAAAGTTCTACAGATGTAGCAAATCTTTCAACCTTGGCAAAGATTTTTTTTTCCCCCTAAAACCCTTACTTTGCATCTTGGAGTCAATACTGTGTATTTGCTCCAAGGCAGAAGAGTGGTAAGGGTAGGCAATGGGGGTCAAGTGACTTGCCTAGGGTCACACAGCTGGGAAGTGTCTGAGATCAGACTTGAACCTAGGACCTCTCTCAATCCACTAAGCTACCCAGTTGCCCCCGGCAAAGATATTTTTTTTTTTAAACCCTTGTACTTCGGTGTATTGTCTCATAGGTGGAAGATTGGTAAGGGTGGGCAATGGGGGTCAAGTGACTTGCCCAGGGTCACACAGCTGGGAAGTGGCTGAGGCCGGGTTTGAACCTAGGACCTCCTGTCTCTAGACCTGACTCTCACTCCACTGAGCTACCCAGCTGCCCCGGCAAAGATATTTTTAACAAAGTCTATTACTGCCATCATTTCAAAATTTGACAGAAGAGCCTAGGGAAAAAAAAAACACAAACATCTGTAATGCTGATGAAAACCTTTTGGAGTCTAAAACGTCAACAAGAATCTAGATCGTTCTGGTGGAGGTAGATTAAACTGAAGATTTAAAGTATCATGCAGAAGCTACTTTTGGCTTCATACTTTATATAAAACTTTTCTGGCAGGAACTTCTATTTTGTTCTCCACCTTTAATTCAGCATTCTTTATAATATATATATTTAAAATATCATTCATTTAAAAATCAATTCTGAAGACCCCTTAAAATCAATTGAGATATTTAGCTCATCAAATTTTCCAAAGGTTGTATATAGTTGTAAACAGTTTTTGATGGCTGACAAGGTAACATGTGACCTTGATGGATCTGGTGACAAAATGATTCAGTGTAACACAAAGGTACTGATTAGTTTAATATATGAAATTTAAAAAATTAAACCTTAAAGCAATCAGCAAAATACAATAAGGATGATAAGGATAAAGGCATTGAATACAAAAGTCCTATCCAATTCCAATAGAGACTTCTTCACTATTATGAAGGGGAAACAAAACTCAAAAAGTTATCAGCAATAAAACTCCAGATCTCTTTAAGGTTCCTTCCCCTCCCCAATATTATCATGCATTTGCATTTCTTTTATCACAAGTCTGGAGATCCCCATTCACGCACTAAGTATAGTGTGGATGACTCTCATATGGGATGAGTTGCAGAGACTGGGCAGGCCAAAATGGCAAAGGGGTGTATGAAGATCAATCTTTCCCCTGAATCTCAGGATTATTCAAGCTAGGAGCAAGGACCAGTGCACCCAGGAACAGTAGTAAGAAAAGACATTCCAAAACTTTGAGGTATGCAAACTCTGTAATACTCTTCCAGAATGGGAGCTGTTTGAGATAGGCAGGAAACCAGGCCATGCTTTGTAACATGTTTATTCCTTAAATAAAGCTTGCTTAATGGTGAAACAAAAATGAGAGGTGGGGCTGGGGGGAGGGGGGCTTTTGGGAGTTAGCTAGTAGGCTTGGAAAAGTATTGTTCTTTCCCCTTCTCCCTAGGGGCAAAACTTTAAGGGAGAACAATAGGGTATTTGCATATGAAGGACTGGCTTCTTGGTGTTTTGGGTCAGGAGAAAAAGGACAAAAAATCAAGAGACAAAATCCCAAACACTCCTAATTCAAATCTACTGATCTGGGCTATCTGCCCTCAATAAAAACAGCAGGGGAGTCCCCTTCCTGTGAAAAATACTGAGTTGCAACTCTCTCTCAGCCAGGAGTCCAGGGTTAGCTTTAAAAAAAGTCTGCTTTGAACTAGAAGGGGAGAGGTGGTTTTCCCCTGTTGAAAGATATGGCCATGACAGGCTGGAAATCCACTTTGGAGGGGAAGGAGAGGGTGGGGTTTGCAGGATTTATATAACCCTCTGTGGGGAAAAATGCAGCCTGGATGGCAGGTCAGTCTCTGGCTGTTGGAGGCTACAGACTGGATGAGGACCACTCAATAACGGCAGGAACACAGGCAGTGGGGCTGGGAGGCTGCAGGTTATCAGAAGTAGCAGGAGAGAAAATGCGTCTTGCAAATTTTATCTACACTCTATTCTTTTTTAAGGCTTAAAAAATTTTTTTTTGAGAATTGTATCCCAAAGTGGTACACCAAAAATGTGAGATTAAAAATTTATATCCAAAATATTCCAAGTATTAGATTTAATAAGATTAATGAATAATAACTGAAATAAAAAACTAGAGTAAAAAGGGAGCTAATTCAGCCATGCATGTGGGAAAAAAAAGAATTGGAGGGCAGGCTTACCACAGACTTATAAATAACACGTGAAGACACAATGTGGACAAAAGGGAAAGGATTCTGGGTAGTGTAGTTCAGGGGTTCAAGATTTTCTAATTATACAGTGTCATCCAGGTTAATGTGATTTCCTATATCTTGAAGGCTTTTAATGTGGAGATGTGATAGCTGTAGAAAATTTCTTGGCTATTTCCCTATCTTCATATTGCAGAACTGAACATTTTTTTGAGTAGTAACTTTCTGTAGTAGAATATTCAGCAAATGTTTAATTTTAATTTAATTTTTAAATGTTTAAATGTTTAAGAAGGAATTCTATCTCTCTATAATTTTTGTATTCCAGAGAAAGCAGTTTGAACATAGGGTGTGTTGTGCTCCCACAGTCCTTAAAAATTTGACACAACAGGAATTTCTATGTGGGCTAACACTTTAGAGGAAAAAAATTCTCGAGTTTGCTTGTTTGCTTATTTGACCGTGTTTTAGAAAATTAGGCATTACAAAAGCGAATTCCTACTTTTATAACCTGATAGCTTAATAACTTAATTCAAAATTGATTTTACCAGACAAGTAATTTTAATGATGCAATATAATTTCATGTAATTTGTGAATAAATATGGGTACCTTCATCCTTACATTCAGATAGAACTATATCTTGTCCATTTGATATTTAATGAAAATTGCAACCTGTCTTTGTTTGCCCTTCCTAGGCAACTTTTGTTTCTATTTTATAAAAAGACTGCCACAAAGTACTCATCCAGTACACTAAGGCCTTTCTTTTCTTTCTCCTGACATCATACTGCTATGCCAGTGTAATACATGGGCTGTCCATTTGTAGTCCTTCTCTATCACCATAGCACTAGGTCATCTTTTTTCATTTATATATTTCCCTTATGGTATCCTTTACTCTTGATCAAGTCCATGGGGTTTTCTTGGCAAAGATACTGGAGTGATTTACTATTTCCTTTTCCATTATGTCCCCATTTTACAGATGAAGTACTGAGATAAATGAGGTTAAGTGACCTTATCAGGGTCACATTACTAGCAAGTATCTAAGGCTGGATTTTACCTCAGATCTTCCTGGTCCAGACCCAGTTCTCTATCTACTGCACAACCTATCTGTTCAATCCTTTACTCTAGTTATCTTTTTTTTTTTTTTTAACCTTTACCTTCTGTTTTAGAATCAATACAAAGTATCAGTTCCGAGGCAGTAGAGTGGTAAGGGTTAGGCACTTGGGGTTAAATGACTTGCCCAGGGTCACAAAGTTAGGAAGTATATAAGGCCAGATTTAAATCTAGGACCCTCCATCTCTAGGCCTGGCTCTATCCACTGTGTATCCTAGCTTTCCCCTTTATCCTTTAAAAGTTAAAAGTTATCCTTTAAAGTTCTTTATTATATACTTCAGTGTCTTCAAACCCACCATGCACTTCTCCTTTGTCCTTGGTATAATATATATTTTTTAATTCTTTAAAGGTTTGTGGTTTTCTGTAATAGCTGTACAATAAACAGTAGAATGTTAATGCATAAAAGATGGACCCTTGTTTCTGGCAGAAATTTATGATCATTAAAAGAATTTTTAAATTTTCCGAAGGCAGTTTAGTCCATTCTTTGTTTAATTTTGGCCCATCTTATCTATATGTATTATATTTCCATGAGTGTGTACTCACTTGCATACATTTTTACACACATTGATAGAAAAGTGCTGAAGATTATTCACCTAACTCAGTGATGGGTGAACCTTTTAGAAATGGAGTGCCATGCTCCTCCCCACCTCCACTGAGTGCCAGGTGTGCTCCCTGTACAGGGGAGAGGAAGCACTCTCATTGGGCTGCTGGGCAGAGAGGTGGAGGAAGGGAGGAATGGCCTCAGAGACTGTATCTAGGGAAGGGGAGTGGCCCGAGCACTCTGTTCTCTAGCTCTGTGGCCTGTGAGCCACCCACCTTACCCACTGTGCACTCCCATTGGCTGTTGAACAGAGAGGTGGGAGATGTGAAAAAATGTTGTCAGGCACAATAGAGAGAGGAAGGGGAGTAGCTCTGCTCGAGACCCTCTGCCTTTCTAGTAATGAACTCTAGCACAGGGTTGTGGGTATGGTGAGGAGGGGAAGGCACCTGTGTGCCCACAGAGAGTACTTAGGCACCCATGCCATAGGTTCACCATCACTAACCTAACTTGTGATAATGTGATCTGTAATGGAACTCTTTTCATCTACTTGGTTTTTTCTGTGTAAATATTTAGGCTAGACTCTTTGGAGTACTCCTGTCCTTCCCCTACATACAAACCCTTCATGAATGCTGAGGTAATAGTTTAAATTTATATAGTACTTTAAAAATAAACCCTTACTTTGTGTCTTGGAATTGAATCTTAAGTATTGGTTCCAAGGCAGAAATGCTATAAAAAATAAGCAATGGGGGTTTGAGTGATTTGCCCAATCACACAGCTAGGATGTGTCGGAGGCCAGATTTGAACCCTGCTTCTATCCTTTCAGTCACCTCGCTGCCCCTTATATAGTACTTTGAAGATTTACAAAGTACTTTCTTTAAAGCAGTGGTGGGGTAGGTGGCATTAATATAATTATCAACATTTTACATTTGAGAAAATTGAGACTCAAAATTGAATAAATTACTGGAGCTCTTTCTATATTCAATGGAGTCAAAAGGACTTGGTTCAAATCCCAACTCTGCCACTTATTAGAACTTTGTGCAAGTCACTTTTTAATGTCTGGGCCTCAGTCTCCTTCTTTGTAAAATTAGAGGATTAGGCTAGATAGCCTGACCTCTGAAGTCCCCCTTCTAGCTTTAAATCTTTGTTTGCATAATCTTTGTAAAGTGCTTTCAAGTTGTATGTCATATCATTTATTTGCAAATCTTGAAACATTGTTCTTGACAAATCAGTGTTGCGGATTCCCCCAAATCAGTGTTGCAGATTCCCCCAAATCAGTGGTGATTCACATTGTGAATATGGTCCTTTTTACTTTGTTTTGCTTGATTCTGTCAAACTTACCAGGGCAACTCATCTCTTCAGTTTCCCATCCCACCCTCCTTTAAAAAGGTCACTTTCCTCTCTTCTCCCCTCCTTTGCATCACAAATATTGGTCATTAAGAGCCCCTCTTGGAGTTTCTCTCTTCATCTCTTCCCCCCTCTCATGACCCTTCTTACACTAAAGCTACACCCTCGACTTTGCTCTGGTCTTCTTGTCCTTTTTTTACTTTTTTAAACGTAATGATCTTTTCATTCTTTGAAGCTCTTACCGTGATATATTTCTCCTTTCACAGCCAAATTGCCTTATTGCCTTCATTTCCTGTCTTTTTGCTTTTCAGCTACTTGAAGTTTGGCTCTGGACTTAAACACTTAGATTTCCTTTCTCCAAATTTACCAATGTTCTCTTAAATGTCAAATCTTAACAGCCTTTCTCTTCTTTTAACCTTCTTACACTATTTAACATTTGACCACCCTCTTCTGGATAATCTTTTTTCTGTAGTTTTCTTATACTACACTCTCCTACCTGTTTGCTCCTTTTCAGCCTTTTGCTGGAATGTTATCAAAGTCCTGTAATAGTGGGTCTATTCCAAAACTCAGTCCTGGACTCTCACTGAGTTTCCCTCTTGATGACCTCATCAATTGATCATGACACCCAAATGATTCCCAATCTAAATGTAAGAAAATTCTGAATTTTCTTGTCCTTTATCACCAACTACTTATTTGACATTTTCAGACTGGATATCTCATAAGCATTTCAAAATTAACATTTCCTAAAACAGAATTTATCCTTTTATTATCCTTTTCCTGGATTCTACTACCTCTTGGCTACCTTTGAAGTTTAATTTAAACACCACCTACATGAAGCCTTTTTCAATCTACCTACTAGTGTCTTCTCAAAACATTTCCTTGTATATATTTTATATGTGCTTGCATGTGTTCTTGTAGTAAATGTGTACCTCCTGTAGAATATAAACTTCAGTGAAGAGACTATCATTTTTGTCTTTGTAGCTTCAATGCCTAGTACAGTGATGGCGAATCTTTTAGAGACAGAGTACCCTGCCCCCACCCCTCCAGAATGAGTGCCATTCCTGTCTATCTTCCTCCCCTTCCCACATCCCAGACAAAGGAGGGAGGAAGCGCTTCCATTGGGCTGCTGGGCAGAAGGACAGATGGTGAGAGATGTGTGTGGTTAGGAGGAAGAGAGTTGCTGGAGCACTTTACTCTCCTCCAGCAAAGCTGTGAGCAGTGCTTTTCCCTCCCCTACACCACCTTAGGCTGCTCTCTGTGCCACACCCTCATGCAGCATGTGAAGCTGGCTGCCCCTTCCTCCCTCTTGCTCCAGACAGGGGAGGGAGAAAGCACTCCCATTGGTTCCTGGGCAGAGGGGTGGGGGAAATGAGGAAATGTCCACAGGTACATGGAGATCGGGGGGGGGTG
>NC_058130.1:404195800-404244791 GCF_016433145.1 Gracilinanus agilis
CATGGAGATCGGGGGGGTGGGTGGGGGGGTGGGGAATAGCTCTACCCCAGTACTTTCCAAAGTGGGTGCCACTGCCTCCTGCTGGGTGCTGCAGTGATCCAGGGGGGCAGTGATGGTCATAGGTGCATTTGGGGGCAGTGAATAACTGTAAGGGGGCAGTGATAGTGTGTGACAGGGGGTGCTAAGTAATATTTTTTCTGGAAAGGGGGCAGTAGGCCAAAAAAGTTTGGGAATCACTGCTCTACCCTGAGTCCCCCTGGCTTTCTTTTTCTTATTTTTTCTTAAACCCTTACCTTTCATTTTAGAATCAATACTTTGTATTGGTTCCAAGGCAGAAGAGTGAGCAGTAAGGTCTGGGCAATAGGGGTTAAGTAACTTGCCTGAGGTCACACAGCTAGGAAGTGTCTGAGGCCAGATTCGAACCTAGGACCTCCTGTTTCTATGCCTGACTGTCCACTGAACTGCCCAGCCCTGCCCCACTTGCCACACCACTTCCCCCCCCCCCCCTTGCTTTCTAGTAATAAAGTCTGGCTAGCAACTACAAGCTTGTCCACAAAATATATGTAAAAGGATATATTGGTCATATAATAAGAACTGGGTAACATATATAGCCCCTGAGTATTATTACACTGGTATGCATAAATGGGAAAAAATCTTGAAGACAACCTAGTATTTTGGGTAGATCTTTTGTGGGGACTTTGTGGTAGAACATGGGCAGAATTCACTGGAGGAGAATGCCGATGTGGATTTCAATCTAGATTGTTCGAATAGCCACATTAATTAGGACAGGGATGTTTTGAAATACTGAAGGAAATAATTTATGTATTTACCCGGTGCACATGTAGTTTTCTCTAAAAATTTTTGTTTATACAGCCATTCATATATAGGCCATTATCCTTAATATGAGCCTCTACTAATAGGCCCAGTAGATGACTTATTCATATGTTTTCTCTATCTGGAATAAAAAATTACCTGTATCATGAATAAGACATTACATAGAATCAGTCCAAGTGTTTGTTTTTCAGATTTTTCTTTTGATTTTGTTACTGAAGGCATCTTTATCTACTGGAAGTAGCACTTTATGGAAAATTAAATGTTCATGATGTAACCTTATTGCCTTGATCTTTTTTTGTAAAATGTACATACTCACCTGTCTTTCTAATCTTTTCATTAATCTTGTGTGTTAAAATTTTGAGGTTGTTGATCATTCTTTTAAAGAAAAATTTTGTGGCATGAATGTATAAGAAATGATTAGAATACAAAGCTATTTCCATTATTTAAAATAAGTGGCACATGGGGAATTTTGTGTGTTTTCTGAGCTGTTCTTGGTAATTATAACTCATTTAATCACATTCTTGGTATTAGTAATAGCAACACCTCTAGGGGGGAAATCTGGAATATCTAATATTCTGTTACTGTTCTAGGATCTCCAGCAGAACTCTCTCCTAGCACTCTTTCCCCAGTTAATCATAGCCTAGGTAAGTTGCTAATCTTTTGTTGAGTTTTTTTTTTTTTTTTTTTAAGATTTCTGGTTATATATTTGTGTAACCCAAAGTTTCTCTTTCTTTAAAGGTCTGATTTTTTTCATATGTGTGATAGTGCTCAAGTTGGTTTTGGTGAAATACTCATTATTTTTGAATACAGACATCTGAAGTATTACTACAATTCTAAATTCTTTATTGGATGGGAAGAAAAATGACTATATTCTTTCTCATGGAAAATTTAAAGGCCAGGTACAGCTAGGTTTTAAGAAAGTCCATGAATTTAAAATCTGCTTTTTCCAAAATTAGCTCGATCTAAGTGTTTTAAATGTAGATAATGCCTCTTTAGGGATCCAGGTAAAATCTTATTGAAGAAAAATGCTATTCTAACAACATGATGCAGTGTAAAGGACACGGTACTTAGAGAAGACATTTTGAATTCTGGTTCCACCATTTGCTATTCTTGTGAAGAGGGGAAGAGAACAAGCATTTATTAAGCACTTACTATGTGCCAGACACTGTGCTAAACACTTTACAAATATTACTTCATTTGCCCCTCACAACAGCCCAAGTTGTTGTTATTATGATTCCTATTTTACATATGAGGAAACTGAGTTAAAAAGGTGACTTGCCCCCAGAGTCACCTTACTTCTTAAATGAGACCAAATTGAAACTCAGGTTCCTCTGACTCTAGGACCAGTTCTCTTTTCACCTAGCTGCTTCAAGTCCCTTATTCTCTCTATCCTCATATACAAAGTGAGATTTTTGATTTAGAATCACCTCTGCAGGCCCAGTTCTAAATCTATAATCTTGTTGGGTGGGGATGGGGAGGGAAGTTCCCTCCTTTGATATAGTCACTGTTTCTTAGCTTCTTCCTACTGAGAATATGATTTCTAGCAATTATGTGCCTTGCGAGTAACTTCCACCAAAATAAAACTTAAAATGTGGAGTTCATAATATTGAAATTGAACCTATACATATCCATTCAGCTAATTGTTATGATCCTTGAAGCACATAGAATCTTTTGACTTCAGTTTCCATTTGAACTGGCAAACTTAAAATGTTTTGAGGTGCTGAATTACACCACTAAAGGGAATATCTCCTCCTAGGAGTTGTTAGTGAAAACTTAAGTCCAGTTCCTGTCTCTGTCCATTTGCTATTTTGATTAGGTAATTCACTAAGTACTAATTAAATGTTAAATTTGGGAAAGTATCTCAGAGCTGAGAGATTTTTCTTTTAAGCTATCACTGATATAAATTTTTATTCAAGTAGTTTTGAACTAATTTTCTAAATAGATTTTCTTCTGCTTGCCTTGTCCAACCCTTTTCCACCAGAAATTATCTCCATTAATTTTACTTTTATTATCCGTAATAGAAGCACAAATTGTTAAACTGAAAATTTGAAAATACAAAATTGAGGGTCATGTCCAATAGATAAATTCCCTTGACCACAGATTATAGAAATTACAGAATCTTAGTGCTGAAAAGGACCTTACTGATTATCTTAGCTTATAGATGAGGACAAATGCACAAGGAAGTAAATTTGCCCAAAGCCATAAAACTAGTCAGTAGTAAAGTTGTGACCAGAATCTGTCACAAAATCAGTGCATTTTTTGAAGCTTCCCTCATTCCCTCATTGTCAGTCTGACTTAGTATTAAAAAATTCAGATATTCTTAAAGTGAAAATTTTTAAGTGGTAGTTTGCTAAAACTATGAATAGAAAAATGATCCAGAATGAAGAGATAGAGTTAGATTGAATGACTAGATAAAATGAGATAGATCTTAAAAAGGAAATACTGGTATGATTTATGGAAAATAGAGCCATATTGTAGACAGTCATCACAAGGTACAAATACTGGTATGTTTGCATTGGTAAAGATATATCTCTACTGTTTTACATTGTCATCTTGGGAATTAATTTTATCTCTCCCTTTGTCCCTTTTTTTTAGATTTGCAACCAGTTACTTATTCTGAGCCTGCATTTTGGTGTTCAATAGCATATTATGAGTTAAATCAGAGGGTTGGAGAAACCTTCCATGCATCTCAACCTTCACTGACTGTAGATGGATTTACAGATCCATCAAATTCAGAGAGATTTTGCTTAGGTTTACTCTCCAATGTTAACCGAAATGCTACAGTGGAAATGACAAGACGGCATATAGGTATTTATTTTCCTTTTTTCTTTAGAAAATAATCCTGAGGGTCAGCAACATAGCACATGGATATAGTGCCAGGCCTCGAGTTGGGAAGATCTGGGTTTAAATCTGGTCTCAGACACTTTGTAGTTACTTTTGTAGTTACCCTAGCTGTTCTTTTGTCTTAAAGTTGATACTAAGAGAGACGGTAAAGCTTTTTTTTTTTTTTTTTTTTTTTTTTTTTTTTTAAAGAAGAGTGAAAAAGAAAGTAATACTGACTTAACTTGATATTTGTTATTGGGGTCAGTTACCATGTTGATCATAATTGTAACCTGTGCCACTTTGGCTATAATGGCAAAGGATTCTAAGACACTCTCTACAGCCAATTTTCTTGTTTCTATATATACCAGGCATAACTCAGTCCTCTAGACCCCCTACTCATTTATTTGACACCATTTCCATTTCTAGCCAACTTTTGTTCCTCTTTTATGGAGAACTGGGCTAAGTCTTAGAAGTACCTCAAAGAGTTGTTGACAGTTTCATGTGCACACTTGTTCTTTACCAGGGTTTAATCTCAATTTGCATCTGCAAACATTTGTTATGCTTCTACTTTGCATCAGGTACTTTGAATGGGGGCTAGGGATTCAGAAACAAAAATATAATAATTCCTTAACTCAGGAATCTTACTGAGATGAAACAGCACATACACAGATAAATATAAAATATATACAAATGAAGAGAAATTGTGGGGAAGTTAGAAAAGGCCTTTGTTAAGAAGTATCACTTGAGTTGAGCTAAGGATTCCATAATGAGGCAAGAAAGAAATACATTCCAGATATCATGAACAGCCACCCAATCTCTTCAGAGATAGGAATTGGGGTGGCATATGTGGACAATAGTAAGTTAACCAATTAGTCTGAAATGTAGAGTATGTACGAAAGATAAATGTGAAATAGGTCTAGAAAAAGAGTTCTGTTCAGATTAAAGCCTAAAAGGGACAGAGGAGTTTTCCTTTTTTCCTAGATGTTTTAGATAGCCACTAAAACTTCTTGGTGTAGAGCAAAATGACATAGGAATGATAATTCAGCATATAAAATAGGAAATTATTAAGCTTGGGGCAGGGCACAGCAGTTCAGAATTAAAAAAATTTTTTTATGAATGTTAAAAATAAAATACAAATTTTTTAATTTACATATTTTTTTTAGAAGGGAGTATAATAAAAACTTAAAGGAGAGAATTTTCAGGAGAGGTGGGTCAACATTTGTTAAGTGCTTACAGACAGGTCAAGAAGCGTGGGGATTGAGAAAAGGCCCACAGATTTGGAAAGGTGTTGTGCTGAGCACTTTATAAATATTTCATTTTATCCTCATAACAACCGTGGGAGGTAGTTGCTATTATTTATTATTCACCATTTTACGATTGAGAAAACTGAGGTAGATTGCAGTTAACTGACTTGCCTAGGGTTATACAACTATCTGAAGCCATATTTGGTCTTCTTGAGCTCAACTAATTTGTCTTTAAGTAATCAGACTTATAATTGGAGAAGAATTTATGAAATATACAAGATAGAAAGCATTATGATATGTAAAGTGGATAATTTTGAATATATTAAACTAAAAAATTAGGTTTATACAGATAAAACTAATATTAGGCAAGACTAGAAGAAAAGTAGTTGGGAAAAACTTTTTAGTTTCTCAGATAAAAGTTACATATCAAACTATATAGAGAACTTTGTCAAATTTATAAGAATATGAGCCATTTTTCAATTGATAAATGGTCAAAAGATATGACCAGATAATTTTTGGATGAAGAATCAAAGCTATATGTAACTATATGAAAAAAATGCTCTAAATCATTGACTAGATAAATGCAAAACAAAACAACTCTGAGGTATCATGTCACACCCGTCTGATTAACTAAAATGTTAAATGGATACAATGACAAATGTTGGAGGGGATGTGAAAAAAAATGGTATTATTAATACATTGTTGGTGGAACTGTGAACTGATCCATCTGTTTTAGAGGGCAATCTGGAATTAGGCTCCGAAGAGTTATAAAATTATGTATACTTTTTGACTTAATACTGTTTAGGTTTATTTCCCTAAAGCAGTGATGGGCAAACAACCTCTGGGCCAGATGTCACCCCCTGAAATGTTCTATCCCACTGCCTGACATTATTCTTAATCTGACGAATACAATGAGTAGGGAACAGTACAATGAAACTTCAAAAGAGTTGCCTTAGAAACAGACTCACAGATGAGCATTTCCTTTCCTTTGGCCCCCTCTTTAAAAAGTTTGCCCATCACTGCCCTAAAGATCAGGAAAAAAAGAAAAAGAACCTATATGTTCTAGAATATTTATAGGAGCTTTCTTTGATGGAATACAACTGTTCTATTAAAAAACATGGGAGCAACTAGGTGGCTTGGTGAATAAAGCACAAGACCTCAAAATGTGGAGGTTCTAGGTTCAAACCTGGCCTCAGGCACTACCTAACCATGTATCCCTGGGGAAATCATTTAACCCTCATTTCCTCTCTCTTACTGCTCTTCTGCCTTGGAACCAATATTTAGTATCAAATCTAAGACAGAAGGTAAGAGTTTAAAAAAACAAACATAGGAAGACCTATGGAAATTATGAAAACTGAAACAAACAGAACCAAGAGAACGTTCTATACAGCAACAGAAATATTGTATGAAAAATGACTTGTGCATGGCCACTTCCAGAGAAAAGATTGATAAATAGAAATAAGCAACACCTCATTATATATATATATATATATATATTTTTTTTTATTAAATGATGCCTTCTTTAGTGGGAGGAGGGGAATAAGGGAGGAAGTTGCTCGAGTATTATAATGTAACAAGTAAATTTGAATTTTTGAAAATGATTTTAGACAACTTTTTCTAACAACTTGGCTTAGAAAGGGGGCATTGGCAAAGGAAAATTGCTTGAGGTAGGACAAGCACTTATTTAATTGATTATTATGTTTTAAGAGCTATGCTAAGCACTGAGAATATAAATAAAAGCTAAAAGGAAAATAGTTTCTGCTTTTAAGGAGCTTACTTTCTAATGGGATGTGACAACACAGAAGAGAGCTGAAAATGTTTGTGAGGACATAAGAGGGGATATAGTTTCAAATTTTTGAGAACCAAAAGCTGAACCTAGAAGGGAATCAAAGATGTCCAATCTAGATCTTTTCCCCAAAATGGAGATGAACTTACTAATAAGAGAAAGAAGCCATTCAGGCAGGGGAATATTCTATGATTAGAACTTTCCATATGCTAGTAGAAGTTTTAGGAGAGAAGGAAGTTGAAACATAGAAGTGGAAGTCTGAGAATCATAAGCAGAACCCAGATGGGATATGGGTTAGGGGAGAAACCAGAATAGGTCTCCTAATAGAAGGTAGGATTTGAGGCCAATTTTTGAAGGAACCTAGGAGGCAGAGAGGTAAGGAAGAACATTTCAGGATGCAAGAACAGTTAGTAAAAGGGTACAAAGGACATGGAGTGTTGTGTGTAGCTAGATCAGAATTGCATGCACGGTAATAAAAATGTAAGAAGATTGGCTGAAATGGGCCAGGTTATAAAGGCTTTAAATGCTATCTAGAGGTTTTTATATTTGATCCTATAGGTAATGAGGAACCAGCCACTAGAGTTTATTGAGTAGGACGATAATTTAGTCAGATCTGTACTTCAGGAAAAGTCACTTTTGGCAGTTGAATGGAGCATGTATTGGGGTAGGGAAAGACAATAGTTCTGACATAAGGTACTAAATTTTTTGAGAAAGGAAGAAGGATAACCCTAGCAGTCAGTAGCTAATAGCCACCAGGAACTAGATTAGGTGATAAATTTGAATAGGGTAAACCTAGAGGTTGCTGAGTAATCGCTGTAGCAGGACAATCTGGAAGAGTAATGGAAAACAAGTTTTCTTAATCTTTGCCGAGATGTAGTGTCATGGAGTGTTGGAGGGAGAGTTTCTATAAGTGTCCCTAATGGAAAGAATATGAAAGAGAGATTCAGAGTGAAAAAAACTTTGTTTATGAAATTTGAATTTCAGGATACACAGTTGAAGGGTTAAACAGATGATTGTGGAAAATTGGATAGGTTGAGTTGAAGTAGAGATGGGTGATGATTATGAGATTGGACAGCAGTAGTTAGAAAATGGGGTGGTTTACCCTTAGAAATTCTGGGTTTATCATTGCCATCAAAATAATGTGGGACAATTTGCTAATCATAAGGGTAAAGTCAGGAGAATAGGAAGTGTGCCATTCATAATGGCAAATGAGTAGAATGTTCTCAGACTTGGTGCCCTCCTGCCATCTCAGTGCCACACTGATGGTTAACTCCATCCTGGTCATGTGAATGTGAGCTTGATTATGCTATGAGAGTGGGACATAGTCAATGGAGGAAGCTGCACAAAAACAAATTTAGATATAATTTAACAAGCATTTATTAAGCATGTACCATATGCCAGATAACATATTAAGCACTGTGGACACAAAAGCAAAAACAATCTTTGCTATCATCCTAGTCGAAGGCAAACAGCATGTAAGAGTTTTTAGTAATGGAATATGCTAACTTAGGAAGTAGTGGGTTCTTTACTAGCAGTCTTAAAAGCAAAGTGAAAAGATTATTTGTCCAGTGTGTTGTAGAGAAAAGTCCTGCTCAACTACAGGCTATGCTTAATGATCTTGGAGGTCCATCCAACTCTGAGATCCTGTGATTGTTTTGCTTCTCTAATCAAAAAGTCTTATATGTTTTTCCTTTAGAATAAAATATAAATTCCTCAATTTGTTATTTAAGTGACTCCACCATCTGATTGTTGTCTGCCTTTCTAGCCTTACTTCACATTACTGTTGCTTCACTTGATCCATATTCCAACCAAATTTATCTACTACCCTGAACTTGTCCTCCCATCTACTACCTCTTCATTTTTATAAACTGTCTATCCTGGATGGATGGGCGAATGGGTGGCATTTAATTAAGTGCTTAATTACTTTGTAACCGATTTATGGGGATATAAATAGAAAAATAAGACATTTCCTAATCAAGGAGTCCCCATCAGAGGAGACAGCTTAGCTACAAGATAGATGAAAAGGCCTCAGGGTCCTTTGGATATAAGGTCAGGGTTGGTGGCTAGGTCCAGTGGTCTTGAGGACGTAAGATAATCTACGTCTATAAGATAGCCAGATCCATAGATCATCAGAGGACATCAGGACAGTTTTCCAGTACCTGGATAGGGCAGATAATAAGCCTTATAATTGATTTTCCAGATTACTGAAAGGATTATATAGTTGGTGATTTTCTGCTCATCAAAGAGGTTTGGAAGTGGACAGATTCTTAAATCTGCCTTTCTAAGATACAGCTCAGGTTCTACCTGCTCTCAAGCAGCTTTGCTGGTCATCCCAGTTATTTATTCTGTCTTCAGATTTTCTTTAATTTACTTATATATCCGTTTTTTCTTTCTGTTTCCCTAGTAGAATATAAACTCCTTGAGGGTAAGATGTTTTTATTTTTGTCTTTTGCATTGTCTTGAATATTGTGGGGTGGAGAAGATCCGTACCTGTTCTTTTATTGGTATAGGAAACCCCTTTGACCACAATTTGGTACTTGTTCTGTAACCTAGAGTCTTTGAGAGTTGCCTAGGGCATTGAGATCAAGTGACTTGATCAGGATCATTGAGCCAGTATTTGTCAGAAATAAGCCTTGACACCAAGTCTTATTGAATCCAAGACTGACTCTACAACCCCATGCTGCTTCTCAAATTATGCCACATGTTGCATATAATAGATGCTTAATAAATGCTATATGAGTTGCACTTTAAGGCATTATAGAAATGTGAATTCAGGAGTCAGAAAATGTTACTCTTTTCATATTCTACCTGTTGTACCAGTTCCCCAAATTACATATATCACTTCCCAATTTTTTTAGTGTTAGCAGATAAAATAGATAGTTAATTAACTGCCTTTCTGTAATCAAAAGAAACAGTGAGTTCCAATGTATGTATCCCTCTCACTGTCAGAAATAGCATTAAGATATTTTCACACAGTAAATTTTATCAATTGGATATATAAAATTTCAAACTAATTTTAAATTTTGTTTTAGGAAGAGGAGTACGCTTGTATTATATTGGTGGAGAAGTTTTTGCTGAGTGCCTGAGTGATAGTGCAATCTTTGTTCAGAGTCCAAATTGTAATCAGAGATATGGCTGGCATCCTGCAACAGTGTGTAAAATCCCACCAGGTAAGATAATGCACCCTCTAATACTGTAAAGCAGGTTAATTTCTTCAGTCCAATCACATATTTTGTCCTTATTCCTAACAACTATAAAATTAGATTATTTTTATACCAGGGTTATTTTGAAATCTTTGAATTTCTAAAAGAAAATGAAATTTTATAAGTATTGACTCTTTTTATAGAACCAATTTTAATTTTTTTCATTGATAGGTTGTAATCTGAAGATCTTCAATAACCAGGAGTTTGCTGCTCTTTTGGCTCAGTCTGTGAATCAGGGTTTTGAAGCCGTGTACCAGCTAACTAGAATGTGCACCATAAGAATGAGTTTTGTCAAAGGATGGGGAGCAGAATACAGGTATGAAGTAATTTTCTTTATAAATCTCAATGTTAAAATTATTTCTTATTCTATTTCTTTCTCTGTGTTTAGGTTTCTTCTGTATTTGTTTAACCTAAGAAGTCCATTTTATCAGCATTTCTTAGAATTGTGGAATCTTTCATTGTAAGAATTAAATTATACTGTCTTGGGGCAGCTGGGTAGCTCAGTGGAGTGAGAGTCAGGCCTAGAGACAGGAGGTCCTAGGTTCAAACCCAGCCTCAGCCAGTTCCCAGCTGTGTGACCCTGGGCAAGTCACTTGACCCCCATTGCCCACCCTTACCACTCTTCCACCTATGAGACAATACACCGAAGTACAAGGGTTTTAAAAAAAAATTTATACTGTCTGCAGATGACATGATGGTATGTGTGAAAAATCCTATAGATACAACTAAAAAAGTTACTTAGATTATCAATAATTTTTGTAAAGTATCAGGATAAGAAATAAACTCACAAAATCATCAGCATTTTTATATATTACCACAAGTCCTGAAAGAAGAGATAGAGAAACTCCATTTAAAATAACCACAGATAGACTAAACTACCTGGAAGTGTACCTGCCAAAACAAACTCAAGAACAATATGAACATAATTATAAAACATTATTTACACAAATAAAGTCAGATCCAAATAATTAGAGAAATAATAATTGCTTATGGATGGACAGAGTCGATATAATTAAAATAACAATCCTGCCTAAACTAATTTACTTATTCAATGGCAGCCTAATCAACTTCTTACTGAGTTAGAAAAAAATGATAAAATGAACTAATTTGGAAGAACAAAAGGTCAAAAATATTAAAAGAATTAATTAAAAATGTAAGGAAGGAGGTTTAGCAATACTGAATTTTAAACTATTATTAAGCAGTAATTATCAAAACTAGTACTGGCTAAGAGATGAAAAGGTAGAATAGCGGAACAGAATATAAAACAAACAGTAGTAAAAGATTCTACTAACTTTGTATTTGAAAAGAGTAGTAAAGATCTAGGGTATTGGGATAAGAAATTGCTTTTTGGTAGAAACTAGATAGAGGCAAAAATCTTACACCATTCACTTCAAGATAAGACCAAAATGGATGCATGATCTAGACATAAAGGGAGATATTTTAGGCAAGAACAGGGACTACTATTAGATTTCTGGATAGGAGTAGAATTTATGAGTAAAGGAGATGAAATAATGTTGTGAAATGTAAAATGGATAATTTTGATTACATTGAATTGAAAGGTTTTTCCACAAACAAAACATATTGCCAAGATTAAAAGGAAATCAGAAAATTGAGGGGAAATTTTTATCGGCAGCCTTTTGGAAAGAGTCTTTATGGGAATAAGAACCACAACCTCCCACCCCCCAACTCCCCAATTGATAAATGGGCAAAAGATATAAACAGAGAAATCAAAGCAATATATAGGTATTTGAAAAAATACTATACTACTGGTTAGGGAAATGCAAACCAAAACAATTCTGGGATCTAACACCCATCAAACTGGCTAAAATGGCCAAGAGGTAAAATGACAAATGTTGGAGGGGATATGTAAAAATATGAACTGATCCAATTATTTTGGAGAGCAATCTTGAATTATAAAAGTTATAAAACTGTGTATACTCTTTGATCCAGCAAAACCATTGCTGGGTCTGTTTTCCTAAGAAGTTGAGGGGGAAAGGAAAAGAACTTACACACTCAAAAATATTTATAGCAGCTCTTTTTGTTGTGGCAAAAAAAAAATATTGAAGGGATATCCATCAATTGGGGAATGACTAAACAAATTGTGGTGTGTGATTATAATGAATACAACTGTACCATAAGAAACAATTAATAGATTAATTTTTTTTAAAAACATTTATTAATATTCATTTTTAACCTGTTTACATGCTTCATACCCCTACTTTCCCCTTCACCACCACACCCACCGCTCTCCCCCCACCCATGGCCTACTCACATTTCCACTGGTTGTAATGTGTCCTTGTTTAGGGCCTATTTCCATATTGTTGTTAGTTGTATTGATGTGGTAGTTTCGAGTCTACATCCCCAATCATGTCCCCCTCAACCCATGCATTCAAGCAATTGATTATCTTCTATATTTCCTCTCCTGCAGATCTTCCTCTGAATGTGGGTAGCGTTTTTTACCATAAATCCCTCATAGCTGTCTTGTGTCATTGCAGTGCTGCTGGTACAGAAGTCCATTGCATTCGATTTTACCACAGTATATCAGTCTCTGTGTACAATGTTCTTCTGGCTCTGCTCCTTTCACTCTGCATCAGTTCCTGGAGGTCTTTCCAGTTCGCCTGGAACTCCTCCAGTTTATTATTCCTTTTAGCACAATAGTATTCCATCACCAGCATATACCACAGTTTGTTCAGCCATTTCCCAATTGAAGGACATACCCTCATTTTCTAGTTTTTTGCCACTACAAAAAGCGCAGCTATAAATATTTTCGTACAAGTCTGTTTATCTATGATCTCTTTGGGGTACAAACCTAACAATGGTATGGCTGGATCAAAGGGCAGGCATTCTTTTATAGCCCTTTGAGCATAATTCCAAATTGCTAGCCAGAATGGTTGTATCATTTCACAACTCCACCAGCAATGCATCAATGTCCCAATTTTGCCACATCCCCTCCAGCATTCATTACTCTCCCCTTCTTTCATTTTAGCCAATCTGCTAGGTGTGAGGTGATACCTCAGAGTTGTTTTGATTTACATTTCTCTAATTATTAGAGATTTAGAACACTTTCTCATGTGCTTATTGATACTTTTGATATCATTACCTGAAAATTGCCTATTCATGTCTCTTGCCCATTTTTCAATTGGGGAATGGCTTGATTTTTTATACAATTAATATAACTCCTTGTATATTTGAGTAATTAGACCCCTGTCAGAGTTTTTTGTTATAAAGATTTTTTCCCAATTTGTTGTTTCCCTTCTGATTTTGACTACATTGTTTTTGTTTGTACAAAAGCTTTATAGCGTGATATAATCAAAATCATTTAATTTACATTTTGTAATTTTCTCTAACTCTTGCTTGGTTTTAAAATCTTTCCTTTCCCAGAGATCTGATAGGTATACTATTTTGTGTTCACTTAGCTTATTTATAGTTTCCCTCTTTATATTCAGGTCATTCACTCATTCCGAATTTATCTTGGTGTAGGGTGTGAGATGTTGATCTAAACCTAATCTTTCCCATATTGTTTTCCATATTTCCCAGCAGTTTTTGTCAAATAGTGGATTCATGACCCAAAAGTTGGGCTCTTTGGGTTTATCATACACTGTCTTGCTGACATCATTAACCCCAAGTCTATTCCACTGAACCTCCCTTCTCTCTTAGCCAGTACCATATTGTTTTGATGACTGCTGCTTTATAGTATAGTTTAATATCTGGTACTGCTAGGCCCCCTTCCTTCACATTTTTTTCATTATTTCCCTTGATATTATTGATCTTTTGTTATTCCAAATGAAATTTGTTATAGTTTTTCCTAATTCAGTAAAGAAGTTTTTTGGTAATTTGATAGGTATGGCGCTAAATAGGTAAATTAATTTGGGTAGAATGTTCATTTTTATTATGTTAGCTCGTCCTACCCATGAACAGTTAATGGCTTTCCAATTGTTGAGGTCCAGTTTTATTTGTTTGGAAAGTGTTTTGTAGTTGTTTTCGTATAATAGCTGTGTTTGTTTTGGTAGATAGATTCCCAGGTATTTTATATTGTTTAGGGTGATTTTAAATGGTGTTTCTCTTTCTACTTCTTGCTGCTCTAGTGTGTTGGAAATGTATAGAAATGCTGATGATTTATGTGCATTTTTTTTGTATCCTGCCACTTTGCTAAAGTTGTTGATTATTTCTACTAGCCTCTTAGTTGATTCTCTAGGATTTTTTAAGTAGACCATTTAGTATCCTGTCCTCTCCCTATGAATTATTCTTCTGGTTGCTATAATAGTGAATATTATAATGGTGAATAGAGTTCACTACAGAGAATTATACATAGCATTTCTCCACCTAGTAATACAGATAATTAGTTCATATTTACGCCCTTAAAGAGTCAAGTTTAAAAGATTATGAGTTTTCTTTCTTTTCCCTCTGTTTCTTATTTACCTTTTCATGTTTCTCTTGATTTTTGTGGTTGGGTATCAAACTTTCCATTTAGTTCTGGTCTCTTTTGTGCAAAAGCTTGGAAATCTTCAATTTTGTTGAATGCCCATACTTTCCCCTGGAAGTATATAGTCAGTTTCGATGGGTAGTTGATCTGTGGCTCAAGGCCCAGCTCTCTTGCCTTTCTGAATATTGTATTCCACACCTTGCGGTCTTTTAGTGTGGAGGCTGCCAGATCCTGTGTGATCCTTATTGGTGCTCCTTGATATTTGAATTGTCTCTTTCTGGCTTCTTGTAAGATTTTTTCTTTTACTTGAAAGCTCTTCAATTTCGCTATTTATATTCCTGGGTGTTGGCTTTTCTGGGTCCAGTGTTGAAGGTGATCTATGGATCCTTTCAATGTCTATATTGCCCTCTTGTAGAACTTCAGGGCAATTTGGCGGAATAATTTCTTTGAGTATGGAGTCCAAGTTTCTATTAATTTCTGCCTTTTCTGGCAGACCAATGATTCTCAAATTGTCTCTTCTAGACCGGTTTTCTTGGTCTGTCACTTTCTCATTGAGATATTTCATGTTTCCTTCTATTTTATCAGTCTTTTGACTTTGTTTTATTTGTTCTTATTGTCTTGAGAGATCATTGGTTTCTAATTGTTCGATTCTAGCCTTTAAGGACTGGTTTTCGGCTATAATCTTTTGGTTTTCCTTTTCAATCTGGTCATTTCTGGTCTTCTGTTGACTTGCTTCACTTTCCAATTGCGAGATTTTGCCTTTTAAACTGTTATTTTCTTGCCAGATTTCTTCCATCTTCCTCAACATCTCATGTTTGAACTCTTCAATAGCTTGTGACCAGCTTTCATTTTTGGGGGGGAGGTTTGGATTTTTGTTTTCCCTCCTCTGTTGTCTGGATTTTCTCTGTGTAGAAGTTGTCGAGTGTTCCAGAGTTTTTCTTGGTAATCTTTTTCTCCTGGGCTTCCTTATTGCTTGCCATTGTTAGCCCCGCCCCTTTTCAGCTTTGTCTTCACACTCAGGGTCTGCTTGCTCTTTCTAAGCTTCTGATGGCTCCGGTCTTCTTGTCCTCGGAGTCAGGCCTCCTGGTAGTCCCCCGTCTGCCCCTCTGTCCGAGGCTCCTTCAGCGGTCTCGGGGGCTGCTTCCACAGCTACCCTCCCGTCTACTCCGGGTCCTCACTGGATGTCCTAGCCTGTGCTGGAAATCTTTATTCCTCGCGGGGCACTGCCTTGGCTGAGTAGAAGCTGGGGAAAGTCCCTGCTTTAGGGATCTTTATTCCACCCGGATTCTGCCTGGGGCAGAGCCTTCACTGAGTAGAAGCTGGGGAAAGTCTGTGTGTCCCCCCAGCCACCTGGGGTCCCAGGTCTGGCAACTCACAGGTACAAGCCCTGGGGCTGCTAGTGATTTACCAGTTGCCCCACTCCTGTTTTCACTTTTGTGCATTGGCCTTGGCGCTGTGCGTGGTGTGTGTGGGGGGTGGGGCTTCTTCCTCTCGCGTTTTAGTGAGAGCTGTTTCAACCCTTTATTGCGTGGAAATGCCCCGATTCTGCGTACCTTCAATGCCGCGCCCTGTTGTGGGGTTCCTTCGTTCGTCTGGATTCGTTTTTATGTCCCCTTGAGGAGTCTTGTATGCATCAGTTAGGAGAGATCGTGCAGCTGCTCCTTACTCTGCCGCCATCTTAACCGGAAGTCTTCAATAGATTAATTTTTTAAAAACTTGGAAAGAACCACATGAAATAATGAAAAATGAAACAAGTAGAACCAAGAGAACATTATATACAGCTACAGATTTAATATTTGAGGAGTAATTTGTGAATGTTCATCTCCAGAGAATGAACTGAAAAATAGAAACACAAAAGACATAATCTCTATGTAAATATCTTATTGCTCGATGACAGGGGAAGGAGGGAGGGACAGAGATACCTGGAAATAAATCTATTGATTTTTTTAGAAAATCAGTTCCACAAAAAAAAATAGAAGAATGAAATTATATGTCAACTGCCTTTTCATAGAGGCAGCCAGTGACACCATACATAGCTTGAGCTCTGGACCTAGAGTCAAGAAGCCTTGAGTTCAAATTCAGTCTTAGATACTTAGTAATTGTATGACCCTGGGCAAGTAATTTGTAACCCTGGGTGAATTGTTTAAGCTGTTTGCTCAGTTTCCTCAACTGTCAAATGACAATAAATGTGAGGATCAAAGGAGATATTTGTAAAAAGTTCTCAGCACCGTTCCTTACACACAGTACTAGAAAATAATTTAGATTATCCTTTTTTCTAATTCTAAATTAGCATTATTAATTATAATGGTTAAACTTTTTTATATGTCGTTTAAAATAAAAGTTGATAGTTTGAATGAAGTATCTGTGATGGCTTGTATTCTAGGAATATGAAATTTTTTGTGAAGGTTTTTAATTGTGTGAGAAACCTCAACCAGAATACTATTCTGATGCCTTATGGTATAGATGTTAATTTGGAATTTGTTCTCCAAGGCTGTGCAAATACAATACAAGTTCAGGCATATCTTAAAAAGCTAGAGAGACTTCAAGTACCTACTCAGCTGTGGGACCATATATATATGTCTTTCATCCAAGGACAGATCTAAGTTACGAGAGGTTCAAGGGACCATGGGTTTTATTTTAGGCATACCAGCTCCTGAATACTGTCTACTAAATAGGAAGGGGTTGGGATCTGTGCCAAAAGTAGTACCCACACTAACAAAAATCATGGCTCTTTGAATTAGTGAAGTATCCTGGTAAAATCAACTTCATCATCCAGTTTTATAATTATTTCCTTTGAGAAATTTGTAGCTGTTAACATATTTAGCATTTCCTATTTTACAATTGAATGGACCTTAAAATGAAATTAAAATGATGGCACCTGCAATTTTTCTTTCCAAAGAAGAGCCATCTTCTTTGTTAAGAAGTTGAAACTGGAAGATACAAATGTGGTGTATATAATAATCTGGCATTCAGGATGGGGAAAAGCTATATAGTGAAACATTTCCTGAAATTTGTACATAATAAAAATTGCTAAGAATTCCTTGTAAGAAAGGGGGTGGAAATCTGACCTTTATCTTCCTCTTACATATTTAATTATTTGATTTTTAAAAATAAATTTAAATGTATAATTAAGAGAACAGATAAAAATGGTATGTGTTATGGATAGTTCTAGTAGATTTGATACATGAGCAGAGATGATCATTGAATCCATGGAGAGCTGAATCATCAAGTGGTGGAGATGAGGGCCCAGGACTACAACCCATAGTTAAGGTGATGTGACTTGAAGGAAGATCCATTAAAGTAAACTGAGGAGGAATGGTTAGATGCCTAGGTAGTAAGAGCTGTGTCACTAAACCCTAGAGCAGGGTCAGCAACCTTTTTGGCCATGAGAGCCATAAATGCCACATTTTAAAAAATGTAATTTTGTGATAACCTTACAGTGCTCACAGTGCGCGCTCCTGTAACATTGCCTGAAAAAAAATTGACTTTATGGCTCCTGCAGAAAGAGCCATATCTGGCCCTCAAAAGAGCCAGATATGGCTCGAGAGCCATGCGTTGCCGACCCCTGCTCTAGAGAGAAGAAAGTATCAAAGCGATTACAGTCTCAGAAGCTGCAGAGAGGTCAAGAAGGATGAGAGTTGATGAAAAGCCATTAAATTTGTCACATAAGAGATTACAGTTTCTATAGATTGATGAAGTCAAAAGCCAGATGGTAGAGAGTTAAGAGATATGTGATAGGAAAAGAAATGTAGGCTCTTATAGTTGGCTTTCTCAAGGAGTTTAGTTTCAAAAGAGAGGAGATGCCCCATCAATAGGAAGCAGAAATGATGAGGGAGGTTTTTTAACCCTTTACCTTCTGCCTTAGAATTGATATTATTGATTCTAAGGCAGAAGAGTGGTAAGGGCTAGGCAGTGGGGGTTAAGTTGCCTAGGGTCACATAGCTAGGAAGTATCTGGGGCCAGATTTGAACTTGGGTCCTTTTGCCTCCTGGCCTGAATCTCTATCAGTTGAGCCTAGCAGCCTCAGAGAAAGTTTCTTTTGAGGATAGAGGAGATATCAGTGTCTTTGTAGGCAGTAAGGAAGCATCCAGTAGAAGGAGAGAGGTTGATAAGTTGGAAGGTAGGGTTATAAGTTAGAAAGAGTTGAAGGAGACAATAAGGCGTGTGAGATGAGATGAAGGCAGAAATGGTGGCAAAAAGATAGTATGGGGCAAAGCAGAAGAAAGAAGAAAACTGGCAAATGACCTTAATTATAGTAATATGAACTAAGAGGGTTATGGGGAAAGGAACAAAAAGGTTTGGAAGAGCCGCTGTGGTGAATGGGATGGTCACAAAGTATAAAAGAATTACTTAGCTGTAGTGAGGGTCTTACTGAGATTGTGTAACATAAATTTGTAGTGAATCCAAATCAGCAGTTTTGTGATTTTCTTTAGTTTCATTCATCTGCGTGTGACAGTACAGAGGCATCAATTGGTGGAAGTAATCCAAGACTGAACTTTGACAAGGCAATATCAGCAGTAGGATAAAGGGGCAAGGAAACAAGAGGATAATGTAGAGTTGAAGTGGTTCACCAAGGAATTAAGTTGGGGAAAGGAGCCTATAGCCTATGCAAGGGTGACAACTTGGGAAAGAGCTAAGCATTTGACTGTTGTAGGTCATAGTGAGGATGAATAATAGGATTTAGAGTTATAAGAGGGAAAAGTGACATTGTGAATGAGAATTTTAAGAATTCATAGTCATAGAAGTGGATCATTCATTAATGAAAACAAGATCATAGGTTATGATCATCTCTGTAGCTGGGATAGAAAAGAGGATGAGGTCATTGGAAATGAGGAAATTAAGGAATCAGAAGGTTAGTGTGTTGAGGGAGTATCATTGTGTATATTTGAAGACTTCTAGTATGAAGAAAGGCATGTGTGAGGAGAAGAAAGTCTTTGAGCCCAGGGTGCTGAGCTCAGGGAGAAAAGAAGAGAAACAATTTGAAATCGTTTTCATCTAAAGAGGATTGTTCTTAAAATTTAGAAATTAAAATAACAATGATATTCACAAATTTATTAGTAATCTTGCATGTAATAATTTATTTTATAATAATTTAAATATTTTAGTGTGATGACCCTGAGAGGTAGTAATAATTAATAATAATCATTTTCAAAGACTACTTTTCAGTTATCTCAGTTTAAGATATTTGAAAGTATCCAAAAAGCTTTTTACAAACTGAAACAAAAATAACAATAAAACCAAGAAATATTTATGTGATGAGGTCTGTTCCATTTATAACATTTGTGGGATACTTGAAATTAAGTAGGCATAGGGCTTGGTGGGAGAGCAAAAAAGATTGGGGTGTGCTGATTCCATAAGGGACAGTTCTTGTTTTGTTTTATTTTTGTGTTTTTTTTTAAACCCTTACCTTCCATCTTAGAGTCAATACTGTGTATTGACTCCAAGACAGAAGAGTGGTAAGGGTAGGCAATGAGGGTCAAGTGACTTGCCCAGGGTCACACAGCTGGGAAGTGTCTGAGGCCAGATTTGAACCTAGGACCTCCCGTCTCTAGGCCTGGCTCTCAAGCCACTGAGCTACCCAGCTGCCCCCCAGTTCTTGTTTTTAAAACAAGAATTTTCCCATCTCTTTTGAAAAGGAATAGTTGTAGCTTATCATTCTTTTCTTAATCCCTTCTGAACCCAATTGAGTGGTTAAGAATTATAAAATTCCTATGATATTTTTTGAATTACTTGTCAGGTATATTTCAATATGAGGGAAGTATCAAATTTTAGTTATTTGACCTTGAATAAGTCAACTTCTAGGTTTTAATTTATTCTCTAAAAGGACGGGACATTGATTAATTTAGTAAAGTCCTTTCCAACTTTTTGATTTTGTTAATACTTGCATATACCCAAGTATTTCTGGTTTGGGGTTCAGAAAGGATAGCAGATTTAGCAACCCCTCTACAACTTAATCAGTGATCATTAAGAGTTAATGTTGGGGCAGCTGGGTGGCTCAGTGGATTGAGAGCCAGGCCCAGAGACGGTAGGTCCTGGGTTCAAGTCTGGCCTCAGACACTTGCTAGATATGTGACCCTGGGCAAGTCACTTGACCCTCACTTCCTAGCCCTTACCATTCTTCTGCCTTAGAACCAATACACACACAGTATTGATTCTTAAGACAGAAGGTAAGGGTTTTATAAAAAAATTGTCATTTTCTTTCTCCCGCCCCTTTAAAAAAATTGCTAACCCTATACAGAATTTTCCTAAACTTAAGCTTTCTTCAGGACTTGGTACTATGTTAGCACAGCTTTTGGGGAGTTTTTTTGTTTTGTTTGTTTAAAGGTAAAAAGCTAACGCAATATTAAACTATGTTTGGGGAACAGTGTCTTGTTCAGTGGAAACATGTGAACTTTATCTGACTACATCCGGAAGATTTTGTTTAGTTCTCAGTATCACACATTAAGAATATTAACAAATAAGTGTCTTGGAGGAGTGTTATCAGGATTTTAAAGAATCTCATTGTGTCATATGAGAAGCAATTGGTTAGAAAGAAACATGATTTGGGGTAGAACATAATTTCTGTCTTCAGAAAAGTAAAATCCTACCCAATTGAGGAGGGCAGAACTTAGATGAGTACGTAGAAATTACAGAAAAACTTTTTTTTTGCTTCATATGAAAAATTTTTAATGTTAAAGCTATCTTAAAAGTCAGTGACAGAAGCTCTTTGAACACTATTACTACTAAAAGTATTCAGAAAGAAATTGAATGACTATCAGTGATATGGTAAAAATTATTCCTTCCTTCTCTGGATTGGAAGAGACAACCTCAAAAGTGTGGTGGTAGTGGTTCAGTTGTGTCTGACTGCTATTCATGGAGTTTTCTTGGCAAAGACAATGGAGTGGTTTGCCATTTTCTTCTCCAGTGGATTAAGGCAAACAGAGGTTATCGAGGGTCACACAATTAGTAAGTGTCTGAGGTTGCATTCTAACTTCAACTTCCTGGCTCTATCTATTGGGCCATTCAGTCAGCTTGCTTCTTTGACTTCAAAGGAGTACCTTAACCTAATTACATAATGACATGTGGACCATTTGGGGGACCAATCTTTTCTGTGTGTTATGGTTAGATTGGAGCATCTATGCAATTCTCATTAATTTTGGAGCATTTTTGTTCATTTTAATTGGGGAAACTAAGGTGTCAAAAATGCAGATTTGTATGTGATCATAAGATTATGATTTGATTTTTTTGCTATTTTTTTCTTGCTACCAGTTCTTTCCTAATAATCTCCCTTCTTTACTACCATTTTATTACAAATTACAAATTAGTAGGAAAACTAATCTTGGTTAGTAATTTGAATCTAGCATAAAGAAATTAGTAATAATGTTATCAGGCTGACTTTAATAATATTAGGGGGCTCTCATATATTTGACAGAAAGATTTGAGATTTTTTTTTTCTTAAGAATAGATGACTTGCAAAATTTAGCAGCATTAATCCTGGCCCTAGAAAAACTGAAGTACAGTAGTGCAGTGGAAAGAATGCTAGAATTGATTTCAGAGAATCTGGTTTCCTTCCACCTCTACCTTGGATTTTTTAACAGGTAGTATATGGGAATGTTGTGTTCTGAGATGCATATTATTATGCCTTGTTGCAGCAATGACTCAATTATTGAGTTCTCTTTACTCTTTGTGAACTTTTTGTTTTATAAAGAGAGTGGACTAGATAACTACTAAAGTTCCCTTTAGCTCTAAATCTGTGACTCTATAAGACCTTGAAATTCTTTTGAGTTTAAAGGCATAATCTTAATGGAATTTAGTTGACAGCGTTAATTTTCTTGTTTTAGTTTTTCATGCTTTTTATAACCTCCCCCTCTCCCTTTTTCTTTCTCTTTTTTCAACAGAAGGCAGACAGTAACAAGCACCCCTTGCTGGATTGAACTTCATCTGAATGGACCACTACAGTGGTTGGACAAAGTATTAACTCAGATGGGATCCCCTTCAGTGCGTTGCTCAAGCATGTCATAAAACCTTCACATCCTAGTACCAGTGGGCTAAATATTTAGTCCTATCAGCAGACTTAAGATAACAGCTCGTCTGTCGTAGTATTTGTGTGTGGTCTCCATGAACTGTTTACTATCCAAAAATTCAAGAGAGAAAAAACAGCACTTGAGGTCTCATCATTTAAAGCACCTTGTGGATTCTGTTTCCTATTACTCTATTAGATGGAAAAAAATAGTGTATAGAAATACCTTCCTCTAAAAGGAGGAAGGAAAGGTTTTAAAGACTTAATGGTGTCTTATTGGGCATAAAACTGAGTGTCCCAAAGGTTTAATAATTACATCATTAGTTGTGTACAGGTAATGTATCATGATCTCCAATATCACAGTATTGTTGTGCTATTCATACAATTTTAGTTCCCATAAGTAGGTGTGTGTGCACTGCTTCTTGATTTAGGCAAACCTTCCATAAAATTGCAAGCTGTTATCCCCGATTCTTCATTACTTTTGTGTTTTTGTTTTTATAATATATGCACACATATATATGTACTTATATAATCAGATCTTCATTTTGTCACAAGGAAGCAGAGATTCCTTGTCAAAAACTGATTTTTCTGACTTACCAAAAATAAAGTAGTGGGGGAACAAAAGTGGGTTGACCTTTTGAAATCTTAGACTTTTGGTGTGTTCAGTGGGGCTTAAATATCCATTTTTGTTGATTTACTGTTAATCCCATTGTTTTAGAAATCATCAGTGTGTCGTTTTGTTTTTAATCTTCTCCTTCCATTCTCCCACTATCATTCTTATACCAAAACAGCGTAGCATGACATCTGTTGCCAGTAATGGTTGCACTGATACTGCTGGCACAAGTTAATTCTGGGGATATAATTAAAATTCATATTTAGTGAATCCCCCTGTCCTATAAATTTTGACAAATAGTAATTGACTTGTGCAAACTTAGCAGTTTATGGATTTATCCTTCACACCTCATATGTACAGGTGGCAGTATAATTTTTTTCAGGGATAAGCTAGATTTATTTCAGTATATTTATCTTTTTTAAAAAAGTCAATGTGTAAGTTTAAATACACTGATTTTTTTTAAGTATTTCAAAATATTTCAGTAACAAACCATATTCTTTGATTTGAGTGGTTTTTCATATTGATTAGTTACCAGATTGTATTATGTACATTATGAAATAAGGGCCTTGTGTAAATGTAATCACTTCAGAAATTGTCTAAAAGAGCAGGGCTGAGGAGCCCTTAGCAGAGGATTGTTTTTATGATATACTGTACTCAAGAATTTACACTATCTTCATCATATTCTAAAATTGCAGAATTGAAGGGTTGGAAAGGGCCTCAAGTTTTCTTGTTTACATATTCCTGCAGTCAGGACTGAACTTAACCCTGAATTTAGGTGGTTGTCTATCTTAATCTTATTTAAAAGTCTCAAGGGAAGGAGATTCCAGAAACTCCTTTGGTACTCTTTATGTCAGCAAATAATTCTTTCTTAACTTGTAATTTCTCTTACCATAGTTGAGGCGTTTCTTCTATTCCACCCTTAATGGAAATGGAAAGTGGTTTTTCCTCATTTCCCAATAGATTGCATCTTCTAACTCAGCTCTTCAATCACTTTTGGTTATTCTTGCTCCCCTTGTTTCCATATACTTTTTTGTTCATAGCTGCAAATTTGGCATGGCATGGTACTTATTATATTAAGTACCTCATTTAATTGAGATTCAGATTTTCATTTTAAATAAAGATTTGCTATACAAAGATAGAGATTGAAGAATATGAATGAGTCCCTGATTCATTTTGCTTGACAAGTGTCCTCAGTCTGTAAAAACACTGCTTCAGCTATAATGCTGTTCAGTTTTTTTTCTACTTGAAGTCCTTGCTGCTAAAGTCTGCTGCCATAGCTTCCAAAGCTGCACCACCACTGGTCTGAAAGCTGCCATCACTACAGTGGTCTCTGCCTCTGCCAGACCTCCATCTGCTAACAGTGGAGTCCAGCTTTGAACTACTCATCCTATTTTAGCAGTTGCTACCTTTGAAGCTCATATCGGCTTCTAATGCTACTGGTGCCAGCTCTGTTGCTGCTGCTACTGCTGACATCAGAAGCTCTTGTTAATACCAGTGGAATCCGAGCCACTTCTTCTAAAGCTTTCCTTCACCGGATTATTGCTTTCTTTGGAGTGGTAGTAGAGACTGGTAGTTGAAGCGGTCATTGATACCAGGTGAGGCAGTAACATCTGGCATTGTCAACATATTAATAAACAGGGGAGAATATTAATATAGAGTAATGGAAATTAATGGGAGTGAATTATTTTCTTGTTTAAAATTAAGCTTTACACGAAACTATTGAAACACCTCTTTGCAACTATACTTGTATATTGGGATTACTTCATGGTGGTGGTTACACTTCAGTGAACAATATATCCCATTGTCATGTTAACTTTTAAATGAAAATACATTGCTCTCATTTTATTTGTTTCTACTATGTCTCAGTTTTTGCTGTTCTTGAGCCTAGCCAGTGCTTAGTTACTATCTTAGTTGTGGCCTTTTTATTTACCTTTTAAGTGCACTATTTACACTTTGAATAGATTTTCCCTCTTTGCTGAATTATATCTATCTTTTTTATATGTCAAGATTGTTTAGAACTTTATCCTCCAAGGTGCTAGCTTTTTCTCCCCAACTTAATAGCTTCAATAAATGAACTGAACAATCAAGTTCCCTATTTCATCATATCGGCCATTGGTTAAAACTACAAATTGATGCTGTACCTTAGGCCAACCATTTGGAACACTGTTACTTTTTTGCCCAGGATAACTAACCTCCAGTGGTTTGCTTTGACTATTTCTAAGTATGACATTCCAGTTAGTTGTATAAGTCATATTTTTACATCATGTAGGAAAAGAAAAACCCTTAAAGTACAAGCATATTATACCTTCTGTTTCCTCTATTTTGGAGACCTTCTTGAATCATTCTATAAAAGGAAGAGAAGATAGTTTTCCTTACATAGACCTTTGTTGTAACTATGCCTATATTTGCCCATGTTTGTGTTTTTGAAAAATTATTTAAAATTTTCTCTTCCCTTAAGATACTTTTATTGAAAAATAGTTTTTTTACTAAACCAACTTTCCATAAAATTTATTACTTTTTTCTTTTTCTGAATTTATAACATTTGCCCAACACTTTCTCAGAGAACTTAAGAAAAGAAAAGCAGTTAATGTTTCCATTGAGATCAAATAAAACATTATGCTTAACCTAATAGAATTCTCTTTCTCTGCCAAAAAAATTGCCCTGGTATATTTTCGGAAGTTGGAAGGTTTAAAAAAAATTTTTTTTAATCTATAAATTGATTGAGTGCCTGCTATTTGTAAGGTACTTTACTAAGCTATACAAGGGAAAGGTGAGGAGACTTGGCTAGAAACACATATACAGCACATCTCCTGTCTTTTAGGAGCATACAGACTCATGAATTTTTTTGTACAATCTTTGCTTCAATTGTTAAACATTCCAGACTTTCAGGCTCTTCCTTGCTTTTCCTGCCAAATTATATCTGAATTAATTTCTATTTTTAGGGGGAAAGTATGTGTTTGATTTATTCCCAGATTTTGCTGTGTTGGCATATTTATACGTCAGGATTTTTTTTCTTAACAGTTTTACCTTGCTTTCCTTGATCTTCCATATAGCTCATTGAACCAGAGTAAAACACTTTACTAGGTTAGCTAATTTTTTGTTTATGATATACTTTCCTAACATGTAAAATATTATAATATAAGTGGTCTTGATGAAGTTCCTATATCCACTTATGAGTTCTTCCTTCTCTCTTCTTTATTTTAATACTTGAAAATTGGAATTTATTCTTGATCTTATGGAAAAGCAGCATAGGGTAGCATTAGTTGGTGTTTGCTGAGGTAAAAAGCAGAAGTTCTGGTACTACATTCATAAGTAATAGAATTAATACTGGAAATAACTTGTCATCCAAACATTGAGAAGCTATTTAGTGCTTATCAGAAAATAAAGCTATCCTGCTCCAAATTTTATTCTTAGTAAAAACCTTTGTTTCTTTACGGTTTCCTTTTATATATCAGACCTATATCCAGGAGTTAGAAAGGATCTGAGAGATTGCCTAATGCTATACCTCCCTCATTTTACAGAAAAGGAAATTGAGGCTAAGAGAATTTAAAAGGACTCTTCTAGGTCATGCAGATTTTAAGTGGCAGAACTGATTTCTGCACTGAATATTTATTCAGTTTTGTAAGACATTTTATGAGATGATAAAATTTGTGTTATACAGAGCTCAGTGCATTGACTTAAATAGTTGTATGACTTATTAAAAGTAAGGCGAGTTCAGCCCACCCCCTACAATTCACTTTTGTTAGCTGTGGTCCTCAGAGGTCTTAGCGTTTCTTGAACGTTATTAGTAGAGTATTGTCTTCCTTCTCATGTGTTTAGTTTGCCTTGAAAGTGCCAGGACTGAAACCAGCTTACCCAGAATGATAGGGATGGGTCAGATGTCACAGTTTATTTCTGGGCCTCCTGCTGTACATCCCAGAAAAGTGGATTTTCTAGTGTTCTTCAAACTATTTTTAACTAAATATCAAAAGATATGGCTTGATTTATATTAATCATATAAATGTAAGTCTTTTGAATGTTCATTTGGCAACAGTGGGCATTTATGCAGTCCCTAGTAAAAATCTGAGAACTCCAGCAGGGGTGAGAGAGCACACTGTTTCCTTTTCCCTCCATTTCTCTGAGTTCTTCTACCTCTTCCTTCCCAAGTAGAGTATAAGGATGGGATAAGCAAGAGAACAGTTTCTAGCCCTTTCTTAAATCCTCTACACATGCTTTTTTTTTTCCCTAAGTGACTCTTGTTATCTACCCTAGATGCTCTGGCTTTTTGATTACCTTTACTGAAGGGTGAAAATCCTTCCTGAGGAGACGCCCTGTTATAGTAAATGTATATATTCCTGTCTTGATAATGCAGTAGTAAGTTGTTGGTGTAAGTCATAGTTCCATACCTTATCTTAGACATAGGCTACACATTTCATGGATCTTGTTTATTAGTATGATAGTAGAAGTAAAATACAAACCACCTTATCTTTAGCACACACACATACTTCATTGTTCTTTTTTACCACAATTTTTATAGCATAAATGTCCATAATGTAATCAGTGAGGGAAAAATTATACTATCCATTTTTCATTTTAAAAAGCATACACTTTTTAACATCATCATGCTTGCAGTATTAGGCTATAATAGCAATTCTTCATTTGGCTAGGTAGATCACAGAATTTAAATCAAAATAAACATCGTCTAATGAAAGAATATAGAACAAAACTTGATAATTCTGGGCCTAGGGAGTTGGTCTCTGAAGGAAAGTCTTTGCTCATTGTCGTGTGTCCTCTTTCCAGTTATTCAAAGCAAGATCATGGGAATTAGTTAGCATAGGATGTTTTTGTTTTTAGAAAGGAAAAAAACTGGATTGTATATTTAAGCTCAGATAATCTCAAAATTATGTATTAAAATACTATAACTGGATAAAACATAACAGTACCTCTAGAAAAGTTTTCAGACCAATTGCACTTTAGGGGATTTGACTGAAATACAGGTTTTGCATACTTCAACGTATTTTGGACTCTCAGTACACTGCTCACTTAGACTTTCCTCTTAAGCTATAATACGTAAGTATTCCTGACTACATATAAAATAGGCACCTTTTGAATATAGTATTTCTGGAGTCCCCGGCCTTTTATGCAAGACTCACTTGGAGAAACTAGCCATCGGCTAATATCCCAAGAATATACATTGGGCCCATAGCCTTAAAGGCAGCCTTATGCTGCTGAAAATGTTTGAAAAACAAATCCTAATGCATTCTGCAGCAGCTCTAGGAGAAATTGAATAAAGGTGAGTAGTGTTTACCTTTTTCCTATTTTTTCATCATTCCATGCCTACTGAGTCTTTTCTTGTCAGGGGATTTACTAGTTATATCCCTATTGCTTTTTTAACATTGGTTATCTGCAAATTATTCGACTTTTTAAAAGTGCATCATACGTGATTGGTATGTACAAAATTGTGGGAAATGTTGGCTAAAGTCACCAGAAGAGGATGAACTGAATTATAGTGAGATTTTAGTAACCCAGATATGGGTGGATAGTTTGATGGAACAAAGGAAGTGGCAACAAATTTGCTATGTGCTTTGGAAACTGTGTGTATATGTATGTATAAATCATGTTATTACTGGGGTGAATTAAACCTAAGATTTGAATCCTTGATAGTAAAAGAAACTAAGGTATGATTTGGCGGTTTCTATTTTGCTGAAGAATATTTCAGCTTTAGTGCTGTCTCTCACTGTATTTTATAAAATGCTCTGCCCCAAATGTATGCAGCCAGAATGTGATGATGTATTTAGTTTCACTGAATGTTCTATTGGAATTTTTGACAATGCACCAGCTAGAAAGGAGAAGGAATTGGGTGTTCAAATACATATTTTGCAGCTACTCCATCCTTATAGCCTCACACACCTAAGGCGCTTACCAGCTAGAACACTGACCATGTGGGGTGAAATTTTCTGGGGTGGCATTAATTTTGGAATGCAATATGAAGGATGCAGAATCAGCTATAATTTTCCTACATAGTTTTAAATGACTGCATCCTCTATGCACTGTGATAGATGTGTTCTTTTGTAAGTAAGCTTTAATGTTATAGTAGTCAAAAGTCCATTGTGATTTTTTTTCTTTTAAGCTGAGGCTTAAAAAAAAGCAGCTGGTTTTCAAGTTAAAATATTGTGAAATACTGATTTCCTTCACTCCACCCACACCAAATATTTTAGTCTATTTAAAGTACAAAAATAGTTCTGCTTAAGAAAACATTGCTTAAATGTACTGTAATTCCTGGTCACTTTATATATACATATATATGTGCTTTAACTTTTTACTTTGTTTGCTCTTTACCTGTGTTAATAGTACCTTCACAACTAAAAGGTGAATTTTTTTCCCTAGCATTAAAAAGAGCCATTTGAGATATTTACCATGTTACTATGGAAGCTGTTTGTTTTCTTTTTTAAAAATTAAGAAATTTAGATTTTTTTTTCTTGAGCAACGGGAAGACATGACATATTTCAGAGTGTTCATGAGTTTTTTTTCCCTTAGGTTACAATGAAAAGGACCTACAAGTCCTTTAAGGTATCACAGTGATTTATTTCAAAGGAATAAATTACCTTCAGTATGTGATATAGACAATCTATACACTTGATTGGTAACAGGGAAGAACTATCCTTTGTAACTCCTTATAATTTTTTCTCTTATTTCATAACCCGGATATCCTAAATTGATGATTGGGTACGATTCTAAAAGATTATTTTTGTTTTAATTCACTCAGTGCTTTTCGATAAAGAAGGAAACTTAAAAGGGCCTACTTAAATACAGGTTAGATATATTATCACATTATCATATTGTGACCTTAAAAGTTTAAAGAGCTCTACTTAAGTCTGAGCTCTTGCAGTTATTACATACAGAGTCAATGTTCCTATGTAAGGAGCTGTGTTTTATTTAAATTGTTTTTACACATACGTGGAAATTTAATACACTTAGAACTCTCGGGGAAATTTTAATTCAGATATCTACTATTGTCAGCAGAAGTTCTTGAAATAGTTACCCAGAAGCTTCTGTGTTCTTTTGATTTAAAGCTGTCTTCCATTTCCTTTCCCTTCTTCCTAGACACGAGGGATTTCGATTAGTCTGCTTCTTAGAGACAGTTGTCTTGAGCTGATGATGAATCTGAAAATTACACATATGTACTAGTGTGCATTTGAGAACCCTTCACACAACAAATTAAATTTTATCAGAGCAGGAGTGAAGTGACTCAGTTGTCAGACTTAGGCAGAGAGCTGTTTGGTGATAATCAAGGGCAGCATGCCCTTAAAAAGAGGGCAATGAGAAAATACAACAGCAGACTAGACTAAAATACCGGACACATGAAATACACACCAGCTACAGATACCACATCTGGTTTTCTTAATACTTTCCCATTGACCACCCACAAATAACGGCTTCCTCTACCCAAATCAAGTCACAAAAATATATATAAGCCCTGCTCCATATAAGACACTGACTAATTGCTAAAAGGGTGTCCTTGAATTTGGAATCTAGTTATATGTATTTCATGAAGACTCAAAAGAACAAAAGTATTAAAATATATAGTTTGATACAGTGATGTGTTTACAAAATGTTGACATTGTCTAATGATTTGTATAGGAAATACTTGTTCTGTTTTGGAGGCAGGAGAAATCACTTCAGACTTGTCATGGCTTTATGGAGTCTGTGGAATCCGAGCTGGATTTTGAAAGCATTTTCTTCAAGTCATAGAACAGTATGAACAGAAGGTCTAGGAATACAAGTGCTATATTTTAGAACTAGATGTATGAAAGAAAAGGGCAAGTCAACAGATACCTGGCACACTCCTCATAAGCAGACACGGGATAACTGGATAAACGTTTTAGAACATCCTGAAACACACATCTAGCAACCTCGAGCAAGAAGAAACTGTTATCTCTCTAAAACAGGTGGATCCAGTGGTGTTTAGTAATGGCAAATGGTGACAAGTAATGGTATGAGGAAAATGTCCCATGACAAAATTGTATGCTGAAAATGCCTTCATTCTAGAGGAGATTTTTTAATATATATTAATTATTGAAAAGTGGGTCTTTATGTTCATATTCATTAATAACAGCCAAATACAAAGTGCTCCAAGTCTTAGTTTTAAATTATGAAAGCAAGTTATAAAGTTATTAATAAGTTAATAAAACTTAAAACTGCACTAAAGACTTTTGTTTAAAATGTAGACAGGTATAACCACAATTGATTAAAACATTGCTCCCTTCCACAGTGATATATACAGGGCAATTGACCAGGAAAAAATTAATCATGTTTCTGTGCTTAAGTTTTTTACTTTAATGATCTCTGCCTAACTACATTTGTAATAATAGTTACTAGTGAAGTGCAACAAGTGATTACAATTTTAAGGAAGCCCATGTTGCATAAAAATAAGAATAAAATTATAAGCCTAAGAAAGAATGATGCACTTTCTTAAGAATGAAATTTGGAAGTACTTTGCAGTAAAATGACTACCTCATATTTAACATCTGGAATTAAAGTGTCTTTCAGGAATATCTACTCTTTTTACATAGAGAAATCAACTTAGTAACTTCACTTTACCCAAGAGCCACAAGCTTCTTTCTAACTTTTAAACCAAGATATTAAAAATTATAGCATGTGGTATTACCACATTTTTTATCTATTATTCACAAATAAAACTTTTGTTTTCTGAGGTATTTAATTTTTCAGATATAAGTGAATGCTTTTATCTGTAACAGAATTAGTTGCCTGTAAACCACTGGTTTATTGCTATGCTCTGAAGTTGTTAAAAGAGTATGTTTTCTGTTACATGATAGATAAAGGAAGTATGAGGTAAAGGGAAAGATTTTATAATTTTTTTACCTTAAAATCAAGGTCATTGGCAAAATGTACTGAAATAGATTAAACCAGTTTTCAGCCAAAGCATCAGTCTTTTCCTGTCTTTTGTCATGTTTTTTATGTGCCCGTCTACTTTGATATCACTGTAAAATCAAACTTTGATTCATTAGGTTAAGAAACTTAAGCTCTGCAATAAAAAAGTTTTGTGAAATCAATTTTCTAAAGGTAATTATTTAGTGTATATTTTCTCACTTGATATAATTGTTTAATTTGCCAGTACACTACTGTTATCATTCCCACCATGAATATACCCTGCCCCTAGAACATTTTTAAAAGCTCTTAGTAATTTGTAGAGTATCCTAGGTTATTTGAACAAATAGTTGATATTTCCTGAACTGCTGAGAAGTCATCTAAGGATATGACTTGTTCACAGCCATTTTCAAAACAACTGTTAAAAAAGATAGCTACTATAGTGCCTGGAATGGGACAAGTGGTACATCCCAAAATGGGAAGAAAATGCAATAGTTTCTCTTCTAGAATTGTTTGGCTAGTTGGCAGCTAGAATAGGAATACCTTTAAAGACTGCTGCAGTTAGAGGAATACCATTAAAAACTTGTCTTAATCACTTACAGTGCCTCTGGGGGAAAACTCACGAACTCTTAATTTTTTTTGGACACTCCTTCCAAAGATAAAAGTTTTAACCTTCTTAGACTTTTCAGACTTACTCAATTTCAGAGGAATTCTTTTGCTGAAAAAGTAAGTTCCCCCTTCCTATCACAAGCTTCTCTAAATTTAGGCAGGCTTGGACCTTGAAAAATAGCTAGCCATTTTACAGAATGTGCCAGAAATTGTGCTACGTACGCTGATATAGTCTTCAAGAACCCATAGGGTTATCACCATTCTGCATGAGGTATGAAAGTAGGTTTTTAATAGATGGTAGTAAGAAAAACCCTGCGTTGATAAAGGCTGATACCTTAATTCCTTTTGAATAAGGGAATAAGAAACCGTTCACCCATGCTTTGTCAAATCTTGTTTTTTACAAGAAAGTCATGATAGCTCAAAGTTCCCCTTAGTTCCCTTAATTCTTGATTGCTTCAGTGGCTTCTCTTCCCCCAGTACTGTCCACATGAATTTAGAAACTGGAAATGAAGATTTGAAAGCCTCCTTCCCACATTCAGTTTTTGGTACCTGGAAAAATTGTATACAAAATATAACACTCCTCCTTCCTTTCCCCAAGAAGGTTTTTGCTTTGCCTTTATTTGAAAGGTGATACTTCCCATATCCCATAGGGATTGAAGAAAAGGAAGGCATTGAAGACAGAAGCTGTGCTGCTTGCATGTGCTATTGCATTTGAAATAATGCGAATTCGTGAGGAAACACACAAGTTCAAGTACATCTGGCATGGGGTAATTAAAATCCAAAATAACATACCATCATCTACTATTTTGGATTCTCTGTTATTCCCTTCATTATCTTTGAATAACTAAATTGACTAGAAGGATTATCTGGTTTATCTTCAGGATATGGCATGAAAGTTGTAAATGGTTATAAAGCACAAATCATCAGGGATGACTTCCAGAATATCTCCCCTTTTTTTGTTTTCACATTCATATCCAGTTAGGTGTATTCTAGAAATCAATTAAAAGAATGTAATATTCACCTGTTGTATTTCGTACTGTGCTCTTTTAGATTCAGAAAGGACTTTTTTAGAAAAGCTTTAAAGTAAATGTTGGGGAAATGATACCTAGATCTGACACTAATGCATGATTGAGAATGAAATATATTATTGGCTTCTAATACTCAAGCCTCTGAACATAATCCTAATCTTTTTCTAAGTTAATATTGCTTCAGTTGTCTTTTCCACCCCTTGTTATATGAGTGGATTATGCCTTCATAAATTGAAAAAATGCGTCAGCATGTTCTTAACCAGGAACTTGAGATATTTTTAAATTTAAAAACGTTTTTCCTCTCATCTTGTCCACCATTGAAAGAATGAAGAAAGGAGCAAAACAATTTTGTGTAACAAATATTCATGGTCAAGTAAAAAAAAAATTCACATGTGGCCATGTCCAAAAGACCATCACCACTGTCAGGAGATATGGATAGCATGCTTCATCATAGGTCATCTGGAATCATGGTTACTCATTACATTGGATTATGGGAATCTATTAATACTTATGAGGCTGTAAACATACACTTGGAGAAAGTTATACTGATTTATAGATTTTTCAAAAATAGTTCAGCAATCCATCTGAAACACACAAAAAGAAAATTATCTCCATGCAAGTCTAACATGAAGAGGTTACCTTATTAAGGTCCATCTCACCTGTAGATGCATGATCCCATTCCATCCCATTTCCCATAGACTGAACCTTTGTCATCCCTACTCTATAAATTTAACCACTCATCTCCTGGCTCCTTCCCTACTGCCTACAAAAATGTCCATGTCTCTTTGAAAATTTTTATTGAATTTAGAATGTTTTTCCATGGTTTCATGATTCATGTTCTTTCCCTCCCTCCCATAGCCAATGAGCAATTCCACTGGGTTTTACATGTGTCATTGATGAAGACCTATTTCCATATTATTAATATTTTCATTTAGGGTGATCATTTAGAGTCTAAATTCCCAGATCACATCCCCATCAACCCATGTGATCAAGCAGTTGTTTTTCTTCTGTGTTTCTGCTCCCACAGTTCTTCGTCTGAATGTGGATAGCATTCTTATAAGTACCTCAGAATTGTCCTGGGTCATTGCATTGCTGCTAGTAGAGAAACCCATTACATTCAATTTTACCACAGTGTATCTGTCTCTGTGTACAATGTTCTTCTGGCTCTGCTCCTTTCGCTCTGCATCAATTCCTGGAGGTTGTTCCAGTTCAGTCCATGTCTCTTCCATCCTGAAAAGACCCTCCTTTGATCCTTCTATTCCCATTGTTGCCCTGTATCTTCACCATTTTACGGCTAAAGTCCTTTACAAGGCCTTCCAGAATAGGTGCCCACACACACAACACACACACACACAAACACTATTCAAACATCCTAACCCCATATAACCCAGTTTCTGACATTCCACTGAAACTGTTCTACAAAGTTAACATCTTACTTGCCAAATCCAGTGGCCTTTTCTTAAACACATCATTCTTGACGTCAACGTTGTTGATCACCCTGTCCCTTGATGCACTATTCCCTCTAGGTTTTCCAGGATACTACTCTCTCCTGGTTCTTCTAAGTATATGACTTACTTCTCCAGTCTTCTTTTCTTTATACTCATTCTGACCAAGGTGTCTAACCACAGGCATCTCATGGCTAATTAAAATTAACTTAAAAATACACAAAAGTATTATTACTATAGCATAATCCACTAATAATACTATAAATAAATTTGGTTTGTGATTAGCTCATTGCAAATTTGTTACTATATTTTCCAAGTAACCTGCTGCCTTCTAATTATTGACTTAAGCTTTGTTATTACATGTCTATTAATTTTCCTTTAATTGTTGTAGAGTTAATATTTTGCCTCATCTCAAGATACTAAAAAGGCATATGTCAGCATTATCCTATAAAGAGAAACACATTTTATATAGATATTCAGCAAATCTGTAAAAGCTCCTGGGGAGGATGACTTACTAGAAGCTAAGGTAAACACAAAGGTTTCCAGCTTCAAGAATTTTATATCCTACTGACTCAGAAGTGACAACTAGCCAAACAATTCTAGAAGAGGAACTATTGCATTTATCTTTTCCCCTAACCCTTCCTTCCCTATAGGAAGTCGTATAGCACAACATCATCCTCTCCGTTCTTCAGACTTGCAATCCAGAAGTCATTTACCTTTCATTCCTCCCTATATCCAAGCTGTTGCCAATGCTACCCTCCGAAACATCTCTCCTATAAACCTTTTCTTTGATGTTGCCACAACTCTTGTCACTGCATACCTGGATTAGTAATAGCTTGCTGATGGGCCTGCCTCAGATCCAACCTTGTCACTACCCCACTCAAATTCCAGTGGCTCCCTATTACCTACAGGATAGAATACAAAATACTCTGGCATTTAACCTACCCCCCCTCCCTTAACATTCTAGCCTTCTTACCCTTACTCCCCATCATGTACTCTTTGATCCAGTGACACTGTCCTGACTCTTCAATAATCTGCTCCATCTCTTTGCTCCAAGCATTTTCCCTGGCTTTGCCTCATGTTGCCTGAAATGTCCCAATATCTAAAATGTTCCCTCTACTGAACTCTGCCTTCTGAATTCTCTAGCTTCCTTTAAATAATTAAAATGGCGTCTTTTACTAGAACCCTCTTAATTCTAGTACCTTATTATTATTTACCTGTTTATCTGTGTGTATGTGTGTATATATATATGTATAAATTTGTATTTGTTTTTTCCCATTAGATTGTGATCTCCTTGCGAACAGAAATTGTCTTTTGTTTCTTTTGGTATATCTTACATTTAGCACAGTGCCTGTTAGATAACAATAGATGTTTAGTGAATGTTTATTGATTGATTTTCTGTCACAGTCCTCTTTGGAAGTCTGATAAAGCCTGTGAGCCCCTTCTCTTGATAATTTTTAATGTATAAAATGAAATGCATAGAATTACAAAGGAAACAAATTATATCAAAATTATCTAAGTTTATCTATCTTAGATCAAGAACCCCAGCTTTATTGAGGGAGAACATACATGCATCATATATCTTCAGTGGGAAAGAAATTCCTCAAAAGTTGGAACTATTCCTTAACACACTGTATACACATAATAAATTAGTTGGTGTTAACCTTAGTCCAAATTTTAGTTTCCTTAATGCTGGGCTAGAACTGAAGTTGGCACAGTGGATTAGAGAGCCAGATTTCAAATCAAGAAGAAATTTGTTCAAGTTCCAATTCTACCACATTGATTGGGTGACCCTGGGCAAATAATTTAAATTTTCAATAATCCCGATCACTTTTAAGACTATATAAATTGTGGAGCAGGTAGTATCAGGTTTTGGAAGAGGGAATTTCTTCAATTCCAATCCCTACACTGACAAGGGGGGAAAAAAAAAAAAGGAAGATCCTAGTGCTGTATTCACAAAGGTAAAAATTGGTCCCTCTCAAAGAACTCATCTTCTTGGGGTGGAAAAGCTACATGCAATTAAAAAAATGTAATATTGGGTAAATTATGAGGGAGGGAGCACAACTGAGAGATCAGGAAGCCTAGCATGTAGGGAGGCATTTCAGGTATGTCAAAGCCATGTTCAGGGAAGAGCTAGTAGTCTTAGTCTGACTTTATGTAATATTTCAGAAAAGGAATATGAAATAAGTTTGGAGGATAGGTGAAAGCCAGTTGTAAAAAAATTTTAAAGCCTTAAATAATAGACTGAGAAGTCTGTATGTAATCCTAAAAGCTAAACCTGTACTGTAGGAAGCTTTTTTTTGTTTTTGTTTTTGTTTTTTAGGATGGGATTAGAGTACAAAGACTAAAAGCAGGGGGACCAACTAACTAGGAGGTACTAAGTACTTAAGACCTGCTGTCTTTGTGAAAGTACAACATGTCTATCTCCAAAGAATTGGTCATTTCATCAGAGGGGGAAAAACTATACTCTGTGAATCACCAGTTAATGCCATAAATCCATAAAAGCCAATATGAGTGGCATAAAATGTGAGTACTCTAGGCATTCAGAATGAGAGCCAGATGTGATGTCTATAAATCAGAAGGATTCTATTAAATTGTAAAACATCTCTTGTTATCCTGTAAATAATGATGGGAAAGAGAACTTATCTTGGAGTAAGAAGAGCAGCATCTACCAATTGCAAAGCTACCTGTGGGTAAGCCATGATTTCTCCAAGTCTCCATTTCCTTCTCTGTCAATTTTGATGGAATTAGTACCACTTGCCTCAGAGGAATGGTGAGGCAAAACAATCTATAAACTGTAAAATGACATAAGAATAATGGGTTTTAGAGATGGGAGGAGCCCGAGAGATGGTCTATCCAACCCCTTCATTTTACAGCTGAGAAACCTTAGCACCATAGAGGGGAGATAATTTACTAATGGCCTTACAAGAAGTAGGTCTTTGAACCCAGGTCCTTGAGTCTCTAAATCCAGAGCTCTTTCTACTATGCTATCTTTGAGTGAACTATTATTCTCATTCACTACTTGGCAGTCTAAGAAGCAAAGATTGTTTTAATACTTACTAAAAGTTATGTTCACAGCACTATTGTGGGTGAAGTACAAAGATTAGATTATAAGCCAAGTTACTAGGAAAGAAAGATTAACTAACAAAAACTTCATGGAAAACCAGAACACAATCCAGCAGAAACCAGGTACAAAGCAACATCCCACACCATACACCAAAACAAGCTCCAAATAAACTCTCCACTTAGATATGGAAAGGTTGCATGATCCAGTTTCTAAGAACTTTTCATTAAGTTGTTTAATAAAGCAAAGCAAGCATCTACAATCAGTTCAGTCCAGCATTTATTAAGCACCTGTATGTAAGTTAGCATTCATTTAGTGCCCGTATATGGACCAGTTACCCATAGATACTAGAGATACCAAGGGCAAAAATTGGCATTTCCCTGCATTTCAAGGGACTTGTTGGGTTGGAGTATAGAGATCAGGATGAAGATACAACATTCACAGAAATGTTAAGGGTGAAACAGTAATCATAGGAGGAGGAATCAAGGAAAACTTAGAGCTTCCTATGTAAATTTGTTTTGCTTCACTGCTTATTTGATTTCTTTCTTTGGCAACTCCAAGTGAACAGGTGTTTTCACTCCACTCTGCATCTGCTGCTTTCTCTGGTTTTAACTCCATGAAATAAGAAGTTTCTTCCAGGTTAAGCTAACTTGGCTCTAGTCTCATCACTATGCAAGACTCAAGCCTGGACTGAAACTACCTCCCTCAGTCTCCTGTCCCCCCTCTAGAGTACCAAACTCTTCCCAGTGCTTTCCTTTATAGAGTGCGAAACCTGGATTTTGGACTCGCTCTACTCTGCATCTATCTATCTAGTTTTAAGGCCACAGAATGAGACATCCCTGCATTAGTACCCCTTGGCATATCCCTCCACCTTTCCCCAATTCCTCTCCCCCTCCACCTCTTGGATTGTAAACTCCTCGAGAGAAGGAATTATCTGTATTAAATTGTATCCCATGAGTTTAGCATAGTGCCTGACTCCTAGCAGTTAATAAATGTTTATTGGTTTGGATTAGATTGGTTGATTGGGGAGTGAGAGGAGAGAAGAGTATGGGTAGGAGTGGCAACAATAATGATGAGGGGGAAAAGGGACATGAAAACTGTTTAAAAAAATACATTTAAGGGGGCAGCTGGGTAGCTCAGTGGATTGAGAGCCAGGCCTAGAGACGGGAGGTCCTAGGTTCAAATCTGGCCTCAGACACTTCCCAGCTGTGTGTCCCTGGGCAACTCACTTGATCCCCATTGCCCACCCTTACCACTGTTCTGCCTTGGAGCCAATATACAGTATTGACTCCAAGATGGAAGGTATGGGTTTAAAAAATAATAAAATTTAAAAAAAAACATTTAAGGAAAGTACAGAAAGTACAAAAATGAATTTTGAAAGAATAGTTTATTAAATTCTTTTTAAAAAGTTTAAAGTGATGTGAAGTAAAAATTCATGATTTCATAGAAAATCCTCTTCTTGTGTTCTGGTATATGTACAGAAATGCTCTTTTTTGAAGCCATATCTCACCTGGCTCTTGCCCTCAGTTTGATCCCATAGTCTCACCCCAAATAAAGCACAATATAGCTCCCAACCTGAATCTGGCAACATTTATCCTCATCTAGTAGTCTTCTAGCTGTTTGAGAGGCTTATGTGTGCTTGGTTATCTATATTGCCAGTTCCAAGTAGTTGGGAGCAAACAGCATGGCTATTTTGACAAAGGAGAAATAGAAGAAGAAAATTAGAGAGGGAATTCTCTATTTAATTCTTTAAAAGAGTCTATTAAAGAAGACATGATTCTTGCACTTATCCATATTGACTAACATTAAAACCTTCCCAGTGGATAGAATGCAAAATTGGAGTCAGGAAGACTTGAATTCAGATTCAGCCTTAGAGATTTCCTAGTTTTGTGATCCTAGACAAGTCACTTAACCATTTGCCTCAGTTTCCTCATTCGTAAAGAGGAGATAATAATTGCAACTATTCCCAGGGTTGTTGTGAGGATCAAATGAACTAACATTTGCAAAATTTAAAGCATCATTTAAGTGCTTATTAATATTAATGCTAATTAATAATACTGTTTCCAACATTAATATTAGCATTGCCTCTAATACAACATTACAATATACTAAAGACCAACCTTATAAGGATGTTTGTCAAGGCTCTAGGAACCACTAGTCCAGAAGGTAGATGAATCTTCAAAGGATTCTACAAAGACTTAGTATCTGAGATATTATGAAGGCTGTTGCATAATCTTGAAGTTTTAAGGTTTCTGATCTTAACAGAATGAGAAAGGGGGAGGAAGACTGCCCAGAATTAATCTGACTTTCAAGTTTTTGAGCACAAGATAGATAAAGGTACCACTAATGTATCATCCAGAATTCAAATCTGGCCTCAGACACTTACTAGCTTTTGTGACCTTGGACAAGTCACTTAACCCTACTTGCCTCAGTTCCTCATTTGCAAAATGAGCTAGAGATGAGGTCATGAAGAGTTGGACGAAACTTAGCAATAACAATGTAAAGAAAATGAGCCACACCTAGAAGCTGATTTTTAAGGAATTATTAGCCTTTCATTCCCAGGAAACAAGCAATGAAAAGATTATCCTTGAAAAAGCAATGAAAGGAGGTCACACAAGACTTCTTCACAAGGTTCCATGGCAAGAGATGACTCAGGCCTTAGAACTAGCAATAATTGTTTTTAAAGAAAAGGATACCAAAACATATCCCTAGTTCAATTTCCAAAAAAAACCTATCAGGTGACTTTAAACTTTGCCCCAAGTTAACTCAAAAGGAAACAGTGCATTGGTGTTTTGGTATTTGGGGTCTCCTGTATATTTTAGGACCTGTTGGAGGTGATCAAGAGCCATTCAAAATCCATTCAAAAGAAGTCTCGAAGCAACCCTTCAAGAACTTTTTCCCCGAGTTCCATAATTCTGGTGGCTATTTCTTTGACTCCTCTCGTGTCGCAGTGAAAATAAAGCCAGAATTGGGGATTGGGAGGAGGATAAGATTCTGCCTTCTACATATCGCGTGCGTATAGAAGTGACAATACAGAGTGAAGTGCTCTGGATTCGGAATTCTGAGGCTGGTGGTCACATCCTGGCTCTTTCACTTTCTGTCTGGGCAGCTGAGTGATTCGCCCGGGGTCACACAATAATACTGTGCCAGAAGCTAGACTTGAATACAGGTCTTCTTGTTTCTGAGGCTCCACTAAATCCATTAAATCATATTTAAACTATATAAGTTGGATTCAGATTTTGATGAATTGCAGAGTGAAGTGACAGGATGCAGAAGCACTATTTATACGAGGACTACAATATTGTAAGGGATCAAATTGTAAAAGACTTAAGAACTCCAATCAATGAAATAACCAGTCAGAGCCCCAGAAGAATAAAGAATCATACTTCCCACCCTTGGTAGAGAGTCAGTATTTTAGTGATATAAAATGAAACATACATGTAGATCTGTTTTTCATGATTATTTGTAACAAGGGAGAGCTTTTCTTTGTTGGTGTGGTGAAGTTATTGATAGAAGAGAACGTATTGAGAAAATACAAAAACAAAAAAAAGGCAACAGAACATTTTAAAAATATATATGGGGGGCAGCTGAGTAGCTCTGGATTGAGAGCCAGGCCTAGAAACAGGAGGTCCTAAGTTCAAATCTGGCCTCAGACACTTCCCAGCTGTGTGACCCTGGGCAAGTCACTTGACCCCCATTGCCTAGCCTTTAACACTCTTCTGCCTTGGAGCCAATATACAGTATTGATTCCAAGATGGAAGGTAAGAGTTTAAAAAAAAAATACATATGTAGGGGGCAGAACATTTTAAAAATACATATGGGGGCAGCTGGGTAGCTCAGTGGATTGAGAGCCAGAGATAGGAATTCCTGGGTTCTCAGTCACATCCTAGCTGTGATCTCGGTCAGGTCTCTTAACCCCCATTGCCTAGCCCTTGCCACTCTTGTGTCTTGGAACAAATACACAGTATAGAGTCTAAGATGGAAGGTAAGGGTTTAAAAAAAAATACACATATAAAAAGAGTCACCTATACTATATCCTTCAATGCCATTCAGTGTAACTAATGAGATGCTTTTTACCGTTTACCTTTATCAGTTGAACACATTTCTTTGAATATAGAATCAATCAAAAGAAGACTGGGTATGGACAGTTCCTAGACATCTTTATTAAATCAATAAACTAAGGGGTAAGCTAGATAGGAACTGAATGAAAGCAGATAACTCCATATAGGAAATGTCTTGTGATTGGTTGAAGAGAATGAGTTGATCTTTTAAAGTACCACCTTACACCTATCAGAAATGATAAATAGCAAATAGGATGAAGAAAAATAAGTACATTTATGAACTGTTTGTGGAGTGAAGAACTGGTACAACCATACTGAAGAACAACTTTGGAATTAAGTCCCAAAGCTGTAAAACTGCATATCTTTTGACCCAGCAATACCACTACAAAGTCTGTATCTCAAAGAAATCAAATTAAAAAGGAAAGAAGTTCCAGTTCTTTGCCACCACAAAAAGAGCTACTATAAAAATTTTTAGAACATATAGTTTCATTTCCTTTTTCCTTGATCACCTTAGCAAAATAAACCTATAGCATTACTGGATCCAAAGGTTTTGTCACTCTTTGAGTATAATACTAGATAGATCTTCAAAATGGTCATATAAGTTCACAGTTCCACCAATATATTAATGTCCCTATTTTTCCACAGGCCCTCTAACATTTGTTATTTCACTCTTTATCATTTTAGCTAGTCTGTTAAGTGTGAAGTGATATCTCAGGGTTGTTTTGATTTGCATTTCCCCAATCATGAGTTAGAGTAATTTTAAAAATGTTTATTTATTTTTTTAGAATATTTTTCCAGGGGCAGCTGGGTAGCTCAGTGGAGTGAGAGTCAGGCCTAGAGACAGGAGGTCCTAGGTTCAAACCCGGCCTCAACCACTTCCCAGCTGTGTGACCCTGGGCAAGTCACTTGACCCCCATTGCCCACCCTTACCAATCTTCCACCTATGAGAAAATATACCGAAGTATAAGGGTTTAAAAAAAAAAGAATATTTTTCCATAGTTACATAATTCATGATTTTTCCCACCCATCTTCCCTCCACCCTCCCTGAGCTGACAAGCAATTTCACTGGGTTATACATGTATTGTTGTAGTTAGAGCAATTTTCATAGTTATATATAGTTTTGATTTCTTCATCCAAAAATTGTCTATTCATATTTTCTGACCATTTATCAATTGGGGGATGGCTCACACCCATATATTTGAAAAAATTCTCTATATATTTTAGATATAAGACTTCTGTCCAAAATTTTTTCCCAAATTATTTTCCTTCTAATCTTGGCTACACTAATTTTATTTGTACAAAAATTCTTCAATTAATGTATTCAAAATCATCCATTTTATATTTACAATCTTTCTTCTCTCTTGTTCATCATAAATTCTTCTCCTATCTGGAAATCTTAAAGGTATTTTTCTTTGAATTTGTTTATAATATCTCCACTTATAGTTAGGTCATGTATTCATTGTGATCCTACCTTGGTAAATGGTGTAATACATTGGCTTATATCTAGTTCCTGCCAAATTGCCTTCCATTTTTCCCAGTTCTGTTCCAAAAACTTGGGATTTTACCTTTGTGAAACACAAAGTTACTATAATTTCTTATGATTTTTATATTATGATTATTTATTATTATGTATTATATTAAATTTTTATTTTCTATTTGCCAATAGCAGATTGTTTTGATAATGTGCTTTATAATATAGATCAAAATCTGTTACTGCTATACTTCCTTAATATTTTTTCCATTTTCCTTTGGTATTCTTGACCTTTTGCTTTTCTAAATGAATTTTGATATTATATTTTCTAGCTCAATGCAATAGGTTTTTGGTAATTTAATTGGGATGGCATTGTGTAAGTACATTAGTTTAGGTAGGACTGCCATTTTCATTATATTGGCTATGCCTACCCAAGAATAATTTATACTATTCCAATTATTTAAATCTGACCCTTTTTGTGTTGTCAAAGAATTGGATATTGATGGGATATTCATCTACTGGGGAATAGCTGAATAAGTTGTGGTGTGTAATTGTGATGGAGAATTATTGTTCTATAAGAAATCATAAGGGGGGCTTCCAGGTTAAGATGACGGCAGAGTAAAAAGCAGCTGCTTAACCTCTACTAACCAAAACATATAGGACTCCTCAAGGGGACATAAAAACAAATCCAGCTGAAGGAAGGGACCCCACAACAGGGTGCAGCATTGAAGGTATGTGGAATTGGAGCATTTCCATGCTATAAGGGGGTGAAATAGCTCTACTAAAATGTGAGCTGAGCAACCCCCTCCCAACACACACACCACCTACAGGGCCAAAGCCAGCTCACAAGAATTAGAGCAAGTTTGGGGCATCCATTAAGTCCTTGACAGCTAGCTGGGGTCACCAGGGCCTGTTCCTGAGAGCAGCAAGACTTAAGACCCCAAGAGGCTAAAGAATGCGCAGACTTTGGACACAGACCCTGAGCGCAGGTGCGGTCCCAGCTGCAGACACAGATCCTGAACGCAGACGCAGATCCTGAGTGCAGGCACAGACCTTGAGTGCGGACCCATTGCAGAGGTGTGCAGGACTGTGGAAGCAATGCCCTGAGACTGTTAAAGGAGCTTCAGGCAGAGGAACAAGCAAGGGGACCACCAGGAGGCTTGACCCTGAGAACAACTAGACCTGAGACCTCAGGAGCCCAAAGAGCATAGACAGACCCTGGGCGTGAGGATAAACCTGAGAGGGTGCTGGGCTAACAATGGCAAGCCAGAGACAAGAACCTCAGAAGAGAAAGATCAAGAAGAAATCTTTAACACTCGACAACTTTTACACAGAAAATAATCCAGATAACAGAGCAAACAGCAGAGGAGAACAAACAAGTAATCATATCCAAACCTTCCCCCAAAAATGAAAACTGGTCACAAGCTATTGAAGAGTTCAAATCTGAGATTATAAGAAAGATGGTAGAGATCTGGCAAGAAAATAACAGTTTAAAAGGCAGAATTTCGCAATTAGAAAGTGAGGCTCAGAAATCAAATGACTTGATAAGCAAATTGAAGTCCAGAAATGACCAGCTGGAAGCCTTGAAGAACAAAACAGACCAGATTCAAAAGGAAAACCAAAAGATTATAGCCCAAAAACCAGTCTCTAAAGGCTAGAATTGGGCAATTAGAAAAAGATGCCCCCAAAACAAAAGAATTAATAAGCAAATTGGAGACCAAAATCAAATAGCTGGAAAACAGGATAGACCAAATCAAAAGGAAAATCAAAAGAATATAGCAGAAAACCAGTCTCTAAAGACAAGAATTGGGCAAGTAGAAGACAATGATCTCTCAAGACAACAAGAACAAATAAAACAAAGTCAAAAGACTGATAAAATAGAAGGAAACATGAAATATCTCACTGAGAAATTGACAGATCAAGAAAACAGGTCTAGAAGAGATAATTTGAGAATCATTGGTCTTCCTGAAAAAGCAGAAATTAATAGAAATTTAGACTCCATACTTAAGGAAATTATTCAGCAAAATTGCCCTGAAGTTCTACAACAAGAGGGCAATATAGACATTGAAAGGATCCATAGATTGCCCTCTACACTAAACCCTGAAAAGACAACCCCCAGGAATATAATAGCCAAATTCAAGAGTTTCCAAGTAAAAGAAAAAAAATTACGAGAAGCCAGAAAGAGACAATTCAGATATCAAGGAGCACCAATCAGGATCACACAGGATCTGGCAGCCTCCACACTAAAAGACCACAAGGCTTGGAATATGATATTCAGAAAGGCGAGAGAAGTGGGCCTGCAACCATGGATCAACTACCCATTAAAATTGACTATATACTTCCAGGGGAAAGTATGGGCATTCAACAAGATAGAAGATTTCCAAGTATTTGCACAGAAAAGACCAGGACTAAATGGAAAATTTGATATCCAACCACAAAAACCAAGAGAAACATGAAAAGGTAAATAAGAAACAGAGAGGAAAGAAAGAAAACTCTTATTTTTAAATTTGCCTCTTTAAGGGCTTCAGTAAGATCTAATTATTTGTATTCCTATATGGAAAAATGTTATGTGTAATTCTCTGTAGTGAACTCTATTCATTATTATAGTATCCACCATTATAGTAATTAGAAGAATTATTCACAGGGAGATTTTGGAATACTAAATGGTCTAAGATGATAAAGGGGTGGGTGGGAAAGAGGGGGGTGAATAGTAGAAGACACCAAGAGAAACTTTAATTAATAAGAAAAATAGGATATTCTATTATACACAAAGAGGGCATGGGAACGGGAGGGGATGAATATTATTATAAGAAGGAGAGGAAGAGAGCATTAAGAAGTAATATGTAAACCTTACTCTCAGTGGAATTAACCCTCAGAAGGAAGAGTAGCTATATCCATTGAGATATAGAACTCTATTTAACACTACTGAGAAAGTCAGAAGGGATAAACCAAGGGGAGCAGAGAAGTGAGGAGGTCAAAAAAGGGAGGGGAGAAGGGAGAGGGAATTCATTGGGCCTTAAAAATAAAAAGAAGGGAATAACAAGGAAAGGAGTAGAAAGGGTAGTAAATCAAGGGAGGGGACAAGGGTTACTGGTTTAAAACAAATCACTGGTTTAAAAGGAAATAGCCTAAGAAGAAGGGGTAGAACTAAGAGAGGATATCAAAATGTTGGGGAATACACAACTGATAATTATAACTCTGAATGTAAATGGGATGATTGATTATACTAAATTAAAAAGCTTTTGTACAAACAAAAACAATGCAACCAAAATCAGAAGGGAAACAACACATTGGGAAAAAATCTTTATAACAAAAAACTCTGACAGGGGTCTAATTAATCAAATATACAAGGGGTCTAATTACTCAAATATACAAATACACATCAATTGTATAAAAAATCAAGCCATTCCCCAATCAATAAATGGGCAAGGAACATAAACAGGCAGTTTTCAGATAAAGAAATCAAAACTATCAATAAGCACATGAGAAAGTGCTCTAAAGCTCTAATAATTAGAGAAATGCAAATCAAAACAACACTGAGGTATCACCTCACACCTAGCAAATTGGCTAAAATGATAGTAGGGGAGAATAAGGAATGTTGGAGGGGATGTGGCCAAATTGGGACATTAATGCATTGCTGGTGGAGTTGTGAACTGATCCAACCATTCTGGATGGCAATTTGGAACTACACTCAAAGGGCTATAAAAGACTGCCTGCCCTTTGATCCAGCCATACCATTGCTGGGTTTGTACCCCAAAGAGATCATAGATAAACAGACTTGTACAAAAATATTTATAGCCGCGATTTTTGTGGTGGTAAAAAACTGGAAAAGGAGGGTATGTCCTTCAATTTGGGAATGGCTGAACAAATTGTGGTATATGCTGGTGATGGAATATTATTGTGCTCAAAGGAATAATAAACTGGAGGAATTTCATGTGAACTGGAAAGACCTCCAGGAATTGATGCAGAGCGAAAGGAGCAGAACCAGAAGAACATTGTACACAGAGACTGATATACTATGGTAAAATCGAATGTAATGGGCTCCTGTACCAGCAGCAATGCAATGACCCAGGACAGCTCTGAGGGATTTATGGAAAAGAACGCTGCCCACATTCAGAGGAAGAACTGCAGGAGTGGAAACACAGAAGAAAAGCAACTGCTTGAACACATGGGTTGATGGGGATATGATTGGGGATGTAGACCTGAAACTACCACACCTATTTAACTATCAACAATTTGGAAATAAGTCTTGATCGATGACACGTTAAAACTAGGTGGGGGTGAGGGAGAAGTTGGGGAGTGAAGGGGAAAGTAAGAACTTGAATCATGTAACCATGATAACTTTTCTAAAAAATAAAAATTATTAAATATAAAAAGAAGAAATCATAAGGGGAACAGTTTCAGAAAAGAAATATGGCAAGTCCTATATGAACTGATGCAAAGGAAAGTAAGAAGAATGGGGAGAACACTGTATATTGTAAAAGCAATGTTATAATGATGAGAACAATGGAAAAACTTAGCTTCTCTGTTCAATATAATAATTCAAGACAATTCCAAATGAAAAAATGCAGTTAACCTCCAGAGAGAAAACTGATTAAGTCTGGCTGCAAATTAAAGTATAATTTCTGTCTCCTGTTTTTTGTTTTTTGCAATTTGGCTAATACCAAAATATGTTTTTCATGATTTCACATAAACAATTGATAATTTTGCTTGCCTTCTTAGTGAATGGGGGAAGGGTCAGAAGAAGGGAGAAAACTTGGAACTCAAAATTTAAATAGAAAAGAATGTTAAAATAATAATATTAAAATTTGGCATTGGGATAACTGACTAGTCTAGTGATGGAACAGCTCCAGCCAAAACCTTTAGAAGGAAATGCCAGGTGATAAGCAAAGAAGGAGTCCTACCAAATTCATTTTATGACACAAATATGGTACTGATTCCAAAGCCAGGTAGACCAAAAACAGAGAAAGAAAACTATAGACCAATCTCCCTAATGAACATAGATGCAAAAATCTTAAATAGAATATTAGCAAAGAGACTCCAGCAAGTAATTACGAAGGTCATCCACCATGACCAGGTGGGATTTATACCAGGAATGCAAGGATGGTTCAACATTAGGAAAACCATCCACATAATTGACCATATCAATAGTCTAACAAACAAAAATCACATGATCATCTCAATAGATGCTGAAAAAGCCTTTGACAGCATCCATTCCTATTGAAAACACTGAAAAGTATAGGAATAGAAGGACATTTCCTAAAAATAATAAACAATATATACCTAAAACCATCAACAAACATCATATGCAATGGGGATAAATTAGAAGCCTTCCCAATAAGATCAGGAGTAAAACAAGGATGCCCATTATCACCTCTATTATTCAACATAGTACTAGAAACACTAGCAGTTGCAATTAGAGAAGAAAAAGAAATTGAAGGTATCAAAATAGGCAAGGAGGAGACTAAGTTATCACTCTTTGCAGATGATATGATGGTCTACTTAAAAAATCCTAGAGAA
>NC_058130.1:404249790-404265886 GCF_016433145.1 Gracilinanus agilis
ATCAAGCCATTCCCCAATTGATAAATGGGCAAGAGACATGAATAGGCAATTTTCAGGTAAAGAAATCAAAAGTATCAATAAGCACATGAGAAAGTGCTCGAAATCTCTAATAATTAGAGAAATGCAAATCAAAACAACGCTGAGGTACCACCTCACACCTAGCAGATTGGCTAAAATGAAAGAAGGGGAGAGTAATGAATGCTGGAGGGGATGTGGCAAAATTGGGACATTAATGCATTGCTGGTGGAGTTGTGAACTGATCCAACCATTCTGGCTGGCAATTTGGAATCATGCTCAAAGGGCTATAAAAGAATGGCTGCCCTTTGACCCAGCCATACCATTGTTGGGTTTGTACCCCAAAGAGATCATAGATAAACAGACATGTACAAAAATATTTATAGCTGCGCTGTTTGTGGTGGCAAAAAAACTGGAAAAGGAGGGTATGTCCTTCAATTGGGGAATGGCTGAACAAACTGTGGTATATGCGGATGATGGAATACTATTGTGCTAAAAGGAATAATAAACTGGAGGAGTTCCAGGCGAACTGCAGAGACCTCCAGGAACTGATGCAGAGCGAAAGGAGCAGAGCCAAAAGAACATTGTACACAGAGACTGATATATTGTGGTAAAATTGAATGTAGTGGACCTCTGTACCAGCAGCAATGCAATGACCCAGGACAATTCTGAGGGATTTATGGTAAAGAATGTTACCCACATTCAGAGGAAGGACTGCAGGAGAGGAAACATATAAGAAAAGCAACTGCTTGAACGCATGGGTCGGGGCGGACATGATTGAGGGTGTGGACTCGAAACTACCACACCAATGCAACCACCAACAATAGGGAAATTGGTCTTGATCAAGGACACATGACAAAACCAGTGGAAAAGTGCGACGGCCATGGGTGGGGGAAGAGCGGGGGGTGAAGGGGAAAATAGGAGCATGAAACATGTAACCATGTTAAAAATGATTATTAATAAATGTTAAAAACAAAAAAAATCAACCATTTGATGAAACTAGATTGTGAGCTCTTTGAAGACAGGGACTATCAAACATTTTGCCTTTTTATCTATTTCTACTGCTTAGCATATTGCCTGGCACATAGCAGGCATTTAATAAATGTTTATTGCCTGATTGAAAAAAAAAAAAAAAAAGAAGAAGGAAATGCCAGGGACAAGGAGTGGGAAGAAAGAATCCATAAAGGGGAAAAAAGACTTCTAATAATCAAGAGCTCTGAGATACTTTACCTCATGTGCTTTCTAAGTTTGAAAACAATTTCCACTGGAATTTATGTTTACTTGTGGGAGAGTGCTTCCTAGGCTTCTGGGGGATTGGTTTTATACCAATTGTTATTATAGTACTTTCTTAGTCAATGCTCCTAAGTAAAAGCTAATTAACTCTTGTTGGCTAATTAAAAATTTTCATGGGGATAGAGATCATTTCACTGGGGAATCGTGAGAGATAGTATTAGAAATTTCAAGATTACTGCTTGAATTCTGAAGCTAGAGTAGTCAACTGTACTCTAAGGACCAAACCTGCCAGAAAGAGTGGAGTTTCAAAAAAGTAGCCTTCTTAAATGGAGTAATAAACACAGAAAAGAGTAGAAGAGAATAGAAATAAGCAGGACAGTGTTGCTACTGTTGCATTAAATTATATATACATATAAAATAATAGCTAATATTTATATAATACTTATTATGTGACAGACACTATGCTAAGTACTTTACAATTATCTTATTTGATCCTCATAACAGTCCTGAGAGGTTGATGCTATCATTATGCCCATTTTATAGATGAAGAAAATAAAGAAAATAGGAGCTTGGTGGCTTTCCCAGAGTCACACAGTTAGTAAGTGTTTGAGACTGGATTTGAACTTAGGTCTTCCTGATTCCAGGTCTAGCACTCTGTCTAGCACACTGTGCTACTTGGCTATCCCTAAAACAAATGGTATACTTAATAGAGATTCAAAGTTTCATAAAATCTTTTTCTGCTTGTATATGGAACTATGATTCTTGATTTTTTGCCACGTTCATAACAAAAAAATAACCAAAGTATTAAGGCATGAGGGGGTTGGGAGATATCTACATAGGCTGAGGGAGTATCTGCAATGATATAAGTTAATTCTCTTTTTAAAAAATCTCTTACCTTCTGTCTTAGAATTGATTCTAAGTGTCTGTTCTAAGGCAAAAGAGTGGGATATAAGCTAATTCTTGAAATACTGAGATATTAGTGATCTTTACCACCAAAAGCTCAGTATTAGATATGTAATCTCTTATTTTGATATTGGAAAAATCAGAATGTGATACATTTTGATTGATAGAATCTTGTCCTGGAACCTAACCTGTTGTATGTGCAAGGAATATCTGGATAGATATATAATTTTAATTCCTCACATAAATGATATTGGGGAAATGTTAACTAGTTAAATGATATTGTGAAACACAATATAGTGGGGGCTCATGAATGATAGCCTTAGAAACTTCAAGGGAGAAGTAATCAGCTGTCTCCTGGCTTCCAACCTAGCAGTCCAGAGTGATTTGGAAGAGTGAGTCCAGAGCCAGTTAAGGAATGGTAAATTAAAAGAAGAATGTTGGCAGGACTGCAGGGTCTCTAAGGGGAAATGGTGTGGGAAAAGATGATTGAAATAACATTGTGCTAAGCAGGGCCTAATTTTATTCAACAGGCAATAGGGAGCCACTTAGGATTTTTGAGCAAGAGAATGAAATACTTAGAATTGTGCATTTGGAAGATTATAGTGACAGTTCTGTGTAAGACAGACTTAGAATTTCACTTAGCTGGTTTGAGTTTCTTTGGGCACTGTCTATGGTACTACATTTGGAATCCAGGGCACATTATTCGGACTACCTGTTAATATGTCCAATGATTTTCTTTTTATTTTTGAATAACATGTTATTTTTTTAAATGAATGGGGGTGGGACAGGTAGGTGGGGTCAGTGGATAGAGAGCTAGGCCCACCCAGATACAATGAGTTCAAATTTGACCTCAAATAAATCTCTTAATCCTTATTGCCTAGCCCTTGCCATTCTTCTGCATAATATTGATTCTAAGATGGAAGGTATTCTTTTTTTAAAAAAGGATTAAATATTATTCTTCCCTCCCACTCTCTTCCCTCTCCATTGAAAAAAGAAGAAAATAAGAAACAGAAAATTCTTGTAACAAGTGTAATGATTAAAATTAATCTTAGAGACTGCATATTAAATTATAATTACTTTTTAGTAAAAATGAGAGGGAAAGAAAGAAAAATCACCAGGTTCCCCTAACTAAAAAAAAACCTCTTCCAGGCTTCCTCTGATCAAGTTCTCAGCTGAAGTTCAGATTTCCATCACCAAAGAGAGCCCATGCCCCTTGTCTTTATAGGACCAATGACATCACTCCTACTGGGGCTCTCTAATTGGACAGCTTGGGTCACGAGTCCAGACTTCCAGATATATTAGCCACCATCAAGAGGACTTCCGCTAGACCCTTCAGGAAGTTAGGACTCCGGCTGCCCATGTGGCTCTTTAGTCACATGACTCGTTGGTTTCCTGACTTAATTTGACTGTGTAGGTAAGGGGTTACATTTTTATATTAATTTCAAACAAAAACAAATAGTCAAGTCAAACCAATTCCCGTATATTAGCCATGTTTTTTAAACATATGTCTCATTCTTTTTTAATCTATTTAATGAATTTAAAATTGTTTTTACATGTAATTGGAAAAAATAAAATAAAAAATAAGTAGTCAAAATAGAAACATAGCAGATAGCACATTTTCCTCCTTTCTTTGTGGGTATACTCTAGGAAAGGTCTTAGGATCTCTCATGTTACACATACATTCAAATGAATTTGTCTTAAATTGATTTGAGGGTCCATTTTATGTTCCTTGCTCTGGGCATTTTTTGTAAAGCTTGTCCTAGGTGCCAAAACTGCTCATTAGGACTTTCAAAAGTCTTATAGGTAGTAAATAGCTAAGCTAGGATCTAAACTTCAGTCTTTTGATCCCAAATCCAATGCATTTCAAATATAACTCATTATCTTGAGAAACTCACTTCCCAGGCTAGATATTCCTAAGGCTCCCTCTAGCTCTAATGTTTTGTAGTTCAGTGATTAGCTTTTAATCCACAATCAACCAGCAATTATTTATTGAGCTTCTACCATTTGTAACACATTGGACGAGATGCTTCAGGGTTATACCAAAAAACTGCCTTAGACCTAGAAAAAATTGTTGGCAATGAACTTGTCCAGTTGAAGAAACAGAAGATGAAAAAATGAAAGAATAAATTTAACTCTGAGACACAATCATCAGGTCCTTTTATTCATTCACATAAAACAATGAAAGGGATTGGCATTATGAGTCAGCAGTCAGAGAAGAGAGAAGTCAGTGTGGGCTGAATGACTCAAGGAAAACTTGATGTTAGACATGCACAAAAAATAGGTAATGGCATTGAGCTGGGAGAGTATTGCTGGTACTGTCATTGAGCAGCAGATCAGTGCTGGAGGTTGATGTAGCCTTGCACAGATGCCCCCTAATACTTTTCTTTTCTCTGGGCTCCACAACTGTTCTCCTGACTTCTTTCTCCACTTTGATCCTGTAACCATTCTTACCCTGGAAGCTCACTCCACTCAGGTGGCCCTTTCTCTGGTCAGTTCCTCTCAGGCTTTCCATTTTAAAGAAAATTTCCTAGACTAGCCTTATTTATACCTTCATTCCTCTTTCTGGGCTCTCTCCTAACCCTCGGTAATCAAATTAGGTACATAGTAAATGCTGAATAAATTCTTGTTGATTTGTATTAAACACAAAATAGAGAGATATACATGGGCTTCCAATATACTTCGGGTTTTTGTCTCTTGATAATTTGGAGTGAGGCTAAAAAATAATATAATAGAGTTTCTGGGTTTTTCCCCCCCCATCTTTGCTATACTAGTACCTAACTGGGAAACTGGACAGAAAGGTTAAGATTTCTCTATGTTGAGGGTAAAAGAGAAAAGAATTTATCTTAAAAAAATCATTTTGAGAGACATAATAATCTGGATTCTCTTTACATCTATTCCCCAGTAGATGGGCAACCTTATAGTTTCCAAAAGAGTTGCTATACCGCACTCTTTGTAGTGACAAACAATTGGAAAATGAGGGGATGCCCTTCAATTGAGGAATGGCTAAACAAATTGTGGTATCTGTTGGTAATGGAATACTATTGTGCTAAAAGGAATAATGAACTGGAGGAATTCTATGTGAACTGGAGAGACCTCCAGGAATTGATGAGAGTGAAAGGAGTAGAACCAGGAGAACATTGTACACAGAGATAGTGACACAATTGAATGTAATGGACTTCTCTACTAGCAGCAATGCAATGACCCAGGACAATTCTGGGGGACTTATGAGAAAGAATGCTATCCACATCCAGAGAAAGAACTGTGGGAGCAGAAACACAGAAGAAAAACAACTGCTTGATCACATGGTACAATGGTGATATGATTGGGGATATAGACTCTAAACAATCACCCTAGTGCAAATATCAATAATATTATTAATATAGGTTTTGATCAATGGCACATGTAAAACCCAGTGGAATTGCTTGTTGGCTATGGGAGGGGGTGGGAGGAAGAGAGGGAAAGAACATGAATCATGTAACAATGGAAAAGTTTTCTTAATAAAATCTTTAAAAAAGAGTTGCTATAAATATATATTTTTATCAAGATGAGTCTTTTTTCTCTTTCTTTGATTGCTTCAAACCATAGACCTAGTCATGGTATTACTCAGTCAAAGGATATATATGGATTAGAGCTTTTTGGGCAAAATCCCAAATTATATTTTAGACATGCCTTTTTTCCTATGTTACACTAATTTCTGAATATAACCATCTTCCCCACAACTCACTGAGTCATCCTTTGAAACAAAGATTAATAGAGGGAGAAAAAATGCAGCTCAACAAATAGAAACAACACATCAGCTATGTCTGACCATATATATCAGGATTGTTGAACCTCTTCTGAGTTCCAGTGCCTAGAGGGCAAATTCAAGCTGTCTGTGACCTCCCCCATTACCAGAGAGAATTGAAGGAGAAAGTGCTTGCTTTGGGTAGCTGGACAGAGGGGTGAGGCATGCAAGAAATGTCCTCTGATGAACTAGCAGCTCCCTGAGTGCCATCTTTGCACGTGTACAATGGCTTTGCCAACAAGGATATATATCTTTACCTACAGTCCCACGTCTCTATAGTGGAGGGAAAGAGGTGTCTTGCTCAGCTTTTCTCTGAGGACAAAACTTGGCCATTATACTTTTGCAACATTCAGAATTTCTTTTTTTTTTCCATTTTTTTTTTGTTGTTATAGGCATTATGAATCTTGTTTCCTGGTTGGGCTTAATTCATTTACTCTGCATCAATTCAAAAGTTTTCCAGTGTCTCTGAATTCATCATATTTGTTCTTTCTTGTAGTGCTATCATATATTATGACCTTTACATGCTATAATGTACATAACTATTTCCCAGTTCAAAGTCATCAACTTGTATCCAGCTTTTACTAAAACATTTCTTTACAAAAAATGCTGTGACTATTTTGACATATATGGGACCTTTCTGTCTTTGACCACCTTGGGGTATATTATGACCAGGGAGATCTCTATGACAAAGTGTATAAGCATTTACATTATTTTTTGCAAGCAAAATTCAAAATTGTTTTACAGAACAAATTCACGTGTCCACCATCAGTGTATTAGTCTATTTTGCATTTGACCAAGATAAGTTTTGCTGGCAAAAAAAAAAAAGGGGGGGATGGGTGAAGCCAAGACGTTGGAGAAGCTACACAAACCCTCCTGATTTCTACCAAATAACTCTCCAAACACCTTTAATAATTTGCCTTAAAATTAACTCTAGAGTGGCAGGACCGACAAACAGGATGGAATGAAACAATTTTTCAGTCCAAGATAACTTAAAAGGTTAGCACAAAAGGTCTATCACACCAGGGTGGAAGTGGAACACAAATCAGCAAGCCTGCGCAGGCTTAAGGTAGCTGAATCAGCAGTAACTGCTTCCAGAGCTCTCAGCCACAGATGGTAAGGGAGTCAGACAACTGATGAGAAGGAGAATACAAGGGTCCCCTTCTGGTTTTGGGTGCAGGATTTGGTTTCATTGACCATACACAGATCCAGGTTGCAATTCTAGGTCATAGCCCTAGGGTGAAGAGAAAGCACAAGCACAAAGCAGCACTTAGGGTCACAGGGAGAGTAGATAGATAACTACAGGGGAGCAGCCAACCCTGGTCACAGTTCTAGCGTACAAAAGAATACCTTGTGTTTGCTTAAAGACCAGAGCACAAACTGGGAGAATGTTAAAAACAACTCTTTTTAGATCATACTATCTTGGATCATGGGCAGCTGAGTGGCTCAGTGGATTGAGAGCCAGGCCTAGAGACTGGAGGTCCTAGGTTCAAAGTCCGGCCTCGGACACTTCCAGCTGTGTGACCTTAGGCAAGTCACTTGACCCCTACTGCCCACCCTTACCACTCCTGGGCCAAAGGACGGTCCCTAGCCCGGAGGAAAAAAGGAGGAGGGTTGGGCGTGGGGCTAGCAACCCCACCCTGTAAAAACTACATCTGCTAAAGAAACTGCAACCTACAGTAGGGGCAGCTGGGCTAGCTCAGTGGATTGAGAGCCAGGCCTAGAGACAAAAGGTCCTAGGTTCAAGTCCGGGCTCAGACACATCCCAGCTGGGTGACCCTGAGTGACTGTGTGTCCCATTGCCTACTGGTTGTGGCCCTATGCTCCTAGAATGGAGTCCCAGGATAAAAAAAAAAAAAATCTTGGATCATACTATCTTGAAAACATCGATCCTCAGGGTTAGCTCTGAAGGCAGTTATGCTAGGAACTTGAACCTTGGGACAGTGCCCCTTTTCCCCAACAGAAGTAGAATCCACCTGTAGCAGTTTTTTTAAGTTAAAAGACAAGAAAAAGGCTGGAAAATGAGAAAATGACGATGACAACCACCACCACCACCACCACCGAAAATTATTTTGGTGACCAGAAAGACCAAAACAAAAATTCAGAAGACGACAAAATCAATACTGCTACATCCAACTCCTCTAAGAAAAATGTGAATTGGTCTCAGGCCCCACAAAAAATTACTGGAGGAGCTCAGAAAGGATTTTAAAAATCAAATAAGAAAGAAGGAAAATTGAGGAAAGAAATGAGATTAATGCAAGAAAATCATGAAAAAAGAGTTGCTAGCTTTGTAAAGGAAGTATTTTAAAAAGCTCTTAAAATAATACCTTTATTATATACATTTAGAAAAAATACAAGAAAAATGTGAAATATCTTATTGGGAGAAAAAAAACAAAACAAAACAAAACACCAAATGATCTGAAAAATGAATTCAGGAGAGTACCTGAAAGCCATTCCTCCATTGATAAATGGTCAAAGGATCTGAATAGACAGTTTTCAGATGAGTTAATCAAAGCTATCTATAGTCATGTAAAAAAAAATGCTCTAAATCATTACTGGAGAAATGCAAATTAAAACAAAACTCTGAGGTGTCACCTCAAATCTATCAGATTGGCTATTATGATAGAAAAGGAAAATGACAAATGTTGGAGGGAATGTTAGGAAAATAGAGATAGTAACATACTTACTGGGAGCATTGTGAACTGAGTCAATCATTCTAGAGAGTTGCTCTAAAACTGCACAGAACCTTTGATCTAGCTATTCTTATTATGCAGTCTGAATCCTGAAGAGATAAAAAAGCAAAACTGAAAGGACCTGTATGTACAAAAATATTTAAAACAGCTTTTTTCTGTGGTAGCAAATAACTTAAAGGTGAAGGGATGCCTAATACTTGGAAAATGGCAGAACAAGTTATGGATATATGATTATAATGGAATACTATTGTGCTATAAGGAATAATAAGCAGAATGATTTCACAAAAACCCGGAAAGGCTTTTATGAACTGATACAGAGTGAAATGAACAAAACCAGAACACTGTACATAGTAACAACAATATTGTACAATGAACAATTATGAATGACTTAGCTATTCTTAGCAAAACAATAATCTAAGACAATCCCAAAGGACTCGTGATGAAAAAGCCATCTACCTCCAGAGAAAGAACTAATGGAGTCTGAATCTATTTCCATTTGTAACTCATTTATTTTTTTAAATCTGGATGTTATAACATTTGGTGCATATAGGCTTAATATTGATATTGCTTCATTATTTATGGTACCTTTTACCATGTTTATCTTCCCTGTTTGTCTCTTTTGATTATATCTATTTTAGTTTTAACTTTATCAGAGATCATGATTGCTACCCCTGCTTTCTTTGTATCAGCTGAGGCATAATATATACTGTTCCAATCCTTTATTTTTGCTCTAAGCATTTCTCTCATTTTTAAGAGTATTTCTTGAAAACAACAGATTGTTGACTTTCAGGTTTTGTTCTATTCTGCTATCCATTTTCATTTCATAGGTGAATTCAACCAATTCACATATTCATAATTAATAGTTGTGTATTTCCCTCCATTTTGTTTTTCCCCACTCTTTGTCCTCTTTTCTTTTAGTATATTCTTCCTCAGATGTCTAATTTCTTCTGTCCACTACCTCTCCAATTTGCTCCCTTTCTTAGAAAACCTTCCTTATTTTCTCCCTTTGGCCCCCTAGTTTCAAATTGGCCCACCTTTCTAAGGATCCTTCCCTTGTCTCTTCCCTTTTACATTTTACTTCTTATTCTACCCACTTTTCTAAAACTCCCTTCCTTATTCCCCCAACTATGCCCTTCTATTTCTTGGTCTGAATTTTATTCTAAAACACCTTCTCTTTTGTACAAACAAAACAAATGCAACCAGAATTATAAGGAAAGCAACAAACTGGGGGAAAATTTATAACAAAAATCTCTGAGAAAGGTCTAATTTCTCAAATATATAAAGAACTAAGCCAAAAGTGCAAGAAATCAAGCCATTCCCCAATTGACAAATGGTCAAGAGGTATGCATAGGCAGTTTACAGATGAAGAAATCAAAACTATCATTAATCACATGAAAAAGTGTTCTAAATCTCCCCTAATTAGACAAATGCAAATCAAATCAACTCTGAGATATCACCGCACACCTAGCAGATTGGTCAATATGACAATAAAGGAAAATAATAAATGTTGGAAGGAATGTTGCAAAATGGGAACACTAATGCATTGCAGGTGGAATTGTGATTTAATCCAACCACTCTGGAAGGCAATTTGGAATTATGACCAAAGGGCTTTAAAAGAATGCATGCCCTCAAAACAATATGGTACTGGCTAAGAGACAGAAGGGTGGATCAGTGGAATAGACTTGAGGTAAGTGACGTCAGCAAGACAGTCTATGATAAACTCAAAGAGCCCAACTTTTGGGACACAAATCCACTATTTGACAAAAATGGGAAAATTAGAAAACAATATGGGAGAGATTAGGTTTATATCAACATTTCACACCCTACGCCAAGATAAATTCAGAATGGGTGAATGACTTGAATATAAAAAAGGAAACTACAAGAAAATTAGATGAACACAGAATAGTATACTTGTCAGATCTCTGGGAAAGGAAAGATTTTAAAACCAAGCAAGAGTTAGAAAAAAATTACAAAATGTAAAATAAATAATTTTGATTACATTAAATTAAAAAGTTTTTGTACAAACAAAAACAATGTAACCAAAATCAGAAGGGAAACAACAAACTGGGAAAAAAATCTTTATAACAAAAAACTCTGATGGAGGTCTAATTACTCAAATATACAAGGAGCTAAATCAATTGTATAAAAAAATCAAGCCATTCCCCAATTGATAAATGGGCAAGGACATGAATAGGCAATTTTCAGATAAAGAAATCAAAACTATCAATAAGCACATGAGAAAGTGTTTTAAATCTCTAATAATTAGAGAAATGCAAATCAAAACAACTCTGAGGTGCCACCTTACACCTAGCAGATTGGCTAAAATGATAGCAGGGGAGAGTAATGAATATTGGAGGGGATGTGGCAAAATTGGGACATTAATGCATTGAAGGTGGAGTTGTGAATTGATCCAACCATTCTGGATGGCAATTTGGAACTATGCCCAAAGAGCACTAAAAGATTGCCTGCTCTTTGATCCAGCCATAGCACTGCTGGGTTTGTACCCCAAAGAGATCATAGAGAAAAAGACTTGTACAAAAATATTTATAGCTATGCTCTTTGTGGTGGCAAGAAACTGTAAAATGCGGGTATGTGGTATCTGTTGGTGGTGGAATACTACTGTTCTCAAAGGAATAATAAATTGGAGGAATTCCATGTGAACCTGAATGACCTCTAGGAATTGATGCAGTGTGAAAGGAGCGGAACCAAGAGAACATTATACACAGAGACTGATATACTATGGTAAAATCGAATGTAATGGACTTTTGTACTAGCAGCAATGCAGGGACCCAGGACAATTCTGAGGGACTTAGAAAAGAATGCTACCCAAATTCAGAGGAAGAACTACAGGAATGGAAACACAGAAGAAAAACAACTGCTTGAACACATTGGTTGATGCGAACATGATTGGGGATGTAGAATCTAAATGACCAGGATTTAATAGATGACACATATTAAAACCAGTGGAAATGTGCTTTGGCTGGGGGGTGGGGGTGGGGAGTTATAGGGAATGGAAGGGAGAGTGAAAACATGAATCATGTAACCATGGAAAAAATTTCTAAAAAAATAAAATTTATAAATAAATAAAATTTATTTTAAATCATTTTACAAATGAGAGGAAAAAAAAGAATGCATGCCCTTTGATCCAGCCATACCACTGCTGGGTTTGTACCCCAGAGAGATAATAAAGGAAAAGACTTGTACAAAAATATTCAGAGTTGTACTCTTTGTAGTGGCAAAAAATTGGAAAATGAGGGGGTGTCTATAGATTGGAGAATAGCTGGACAAATTATGCTATCTGTTGGTGATGGAATACTATTGTGCTGAAATGACTGATGAACTGGAGTAATTTTATGTGAATTGGAAAGACCTCCAGTAATTGATGCAGAGTGAAAGGAGCAGAACCAGGAGAACATTGTACACAGAGACTGATACACTTTGGCACAATCAAACGTAATGGACTTCTCTACTAGCAGCAATGCAATGATCCAGGACAACTATGAGGGACTTATGAGAAAGAACACTATCCACATCCAGAGAAAGAACTGTGGGAGTAGAAACACAAAAGAAAAACAACCGCTTTATCACATGGTTCAACTGGGATATGATTGGGGATGTAGACTCTAAACAATTACTCTACTGCAAATATTAATAATATGGAAATCGGTCTTAAGCAATGACACATGTAAAACCTAGTGGAATTGCTCATTGGCTACAGGAAGGAGGTGGGAGGAAGAGAGGGAAAGAACAGGAATCGTGAACTGCTTGATTTCTATAAAAACTGGGATCTCCATGAACTGATGTGGAGTAAAATGAGCAGAACCAGGAGAACATTGTACACAATAACTGAAACATTATTGGATGATCAAATGTAATAGACTTTGCTACTAATAGCAATGCAATGATCCAGGACAATCCCGAGGGATTTATAAGAAAGAATGCTATCCATATTAAGAGAAAGAAATGTGGGGGTAACAATACAGAAGAAAAACATATGAATTATCACTTGTTTATATGGGTATAGGACTTGGAGTTTTAGTTTTAAAAGATTACTGTTACAAAAATGAATAATATGGAAATAAGTATTGAGTGATGATACACATATAACCCAGTGGAATTGCTTGTCAGCTCCAGGAGGGGGAAGGTAAGAGGGGAGGGGGAGAACATGAATCATGTAACCTTGGAAAAATACTTAAAAAAATTTTTTTAATCCCTCCCTTTTCTTATCTCGACTCCCTCCCTTATCCTCTCACCTTACCCCTCTATTTCTTGATATGTACTCCCTTCTATGTATCCCTCCATTTTCTTATCCCCTTTCCATCCTTTCTCTTAATCTATTTTTTTGCTTCTCTTAGTCCCTCAGTCCCTTCAGGGGATTTTTAGTTCCTCCCTTATCCTATCCCCCTTTCCTCCTGTTTCTCTGTATGTTAAGAAAACTTTTACCATTCTAGTTGTGTATGTAGTTCTCTCTTTAACCCAGATCTGGTGAGAAATAGGATTCTATTACTACTAGCCCTCTACCCCCTTCTCCTCTTCTTTATGGCAGTTCTTCCATTCATTCCTCTTTTATATAAGATAATTGCTCCATTTTATCTCTCTCATCTATTTTACAATCATTTTGGCTCACTCCATTATGTCCACCATGGCCTCAACTCTTTTATCTATATATGCCCTTTCAAAGCATCCAGGTAAATGATGTCATTCCTAATGGTTTAGAGGACATTTTCCCATAGAAGAATGAAAAAACTAGACCTTTGGGGTTTATTTATGAGTGGTCTTTCATAATTACCTTTGTATGTTTCTTTTATTTATTTGTTTGTTTGTTTGTTTTTGAGCCCTTACCTTCCGTCTTGGAGTCAATACTGTGTATTGGCTCCAAGGCAGAAGAGTGGTAAGGGTAGGCAATGGGGGTCAAGTGACTTGCCCAGGGTCACACAGCTGGGAAGTGTCTGAGGTCAGATTTGAACCTAGGACCTCCCATTTCTAGGCCTGGCTCTCAATCCACTAAGCTACCCAGCTGCCCCCTGTATGTTTCTTTTAGATCACATTTTCTACTGAGTTCTGGGTATTCCCCCAATAGTAGTCAGAACTCCTTTAGTTTGTTAAATATTCATTTTTTTACCTTGTATAATTATGCTCAGCTTTGCTGGATGTGTTATTCTTGGTTGTAAATCCAGTTCTTTTGCTCTTCAAAATATGATGTTCCGTGTTCTGCATTCTTTTAATGCTAAGGCTGCTAAATCTTGCATTATCCTAACTGTAGCTCCACAGTATTTAAACAATTTCCACCCACCCCTGTTGTTTATAGTATTTTTTCTTTAACCTGGGCATTACAGAACTTAGCAATGATTTTCCTGTGTATTTTCATCTTTGGGTCTCTGAGGTAGTGATCAGTGGATTCTTTCAACTTCTATTTTACTTCTGATTCTAGAATTTTTTTGGCAGCTTTCCTTGATGATACATTGGAGTAGAGTGTCTAAACTTTTCTTTTGATTGTAACTTTCTGAGGGATCTTACTATTTTTATATTGTCTCTCCTTGATCAATTTCCCAGGGCAGTTGTTTTTGTGTTAAGATGTTTCATATTGTCTTCTATTATTTCATTATTTTGCTTTTGCTTTATTATTTCTTCCTTTCTTATGAAGTTATTAGCTTCCTTTTGTCCTTAATGAATTATTTTCTTCTATGATTTTCTAGATCTCTTTTTTTTCATTTGGGTGACTTTTCTTTCATAATTTTCTTGGGTTTTTTTTGCATTGTTTTTTTTTCTAATTTTTCCCCACCTTCTCTCATTTGGTTTTTTAAATCTTTTATATGTGAACTTATGACTATTTATTGGTTGATTTGTTTGTTTTACTATTTTAGAAGCAGATGTCTTAACTTCACTATCTTTTGAGTTTGAACCCAGGTCTTCTCTGTTCCCATAACAGCTATCAATAGTTGTGTTCTTTCTCCTTTGCTTGTTCTTTTAAGAAATATATATTATTTTAGTGACCAGGCCAATAGATTTAATATTAGCTATATGCAAGAGTTCAAGGGTTCCTAGGGTGTTAGGGGAAGGTGCCTCAGGTTTCAGGGTTTTTTTTGTGTTTGTTATTTCCTAGGCCCTAGTTAGTTCTTCCAGTTTCTATAATCTATGGTCAGGTATAATCCCCATCCTTGCTCAAGCCCCAGTCTTTATTTTATTTAATTAAAAAAAATTTTTTTTAGAAAAATTTTTTCCATGGTTCCATGAGTCATGTTCTTACTCTCCCCCCTTCTCTCTCCTCCCCCCCTCCCCGCCCATAGCCAACGTGAATTTCCACTGGTTTCTTCATGTATCATTGATCAAGACCTATTTCCTTGTACTAGGGTGGTCATTTCGAGTCTACATCCCCAATCATGTCCGCATTAACCCATGTGTTCAAGCAGTTGTTTTTCTTCTGTGTTTCTACTCCTGTAGTTCTTCCTCTGAATGTAGGTAATGTTCTTTTCCATAAGTCCCTCAGAATTGTCCTGGGTCATTGCACTGCTGCTAGTACAGAAGTCCATTACATTTGATTGTATCACAGTGTCTGTGTACAATGTTCTTCTGGCTCTGCTCCTTTCGCTCTGCATCTGTTCCCGGAGGTCTCTCCAGTTCGCCTGGAACTTCTCCAGTTTATTATTCCTTTTAGCACAATAGTATTCCATCACCCACATATACCACAGTTTGTTCAGCCATTCCCCAATTGAAGGGCATCCCCTTGTTTTCCAGTTTTTTGCCACCACAAAGAGTGTGGCTATAAATATTTTTGTGCGTGTCTTTTTCCCTGTGATCTCTTTGGGCAATGGCATGTCAAGCCCCAGTCTTTAATTGACCTTTAATTGATGGTCCAACCAGGATTTCTAAGCAGTTCTGCCAATACAAGCAGATAGCCCACTGCCCCCTGTGGCAGCAACCAGGGACTCAATTCTCCTAGAAGTAACCACAACCAATGAGGGTCCAGTCTCTTAGCAACCACACTCACAGATGTGTGCTCCTTCTTCATTCCCTCCCTTCTGATGCCCTAGTCCAGGCTAGAGCAGGTGTCTAGTCCATGTTCCTCAGACCCCAAAGTCCCTCCCTAGTCAGCAGCAAGCCCAAAGGTCCTGCCCTCAGGCTTGGCATAAGCAGACTATGGTATTTGTTCAGGCAGCCTATGACTGTGGGAAGCAGGAATCTCTGGAGCTGAGACCTCAGCTGATACAGCTGCTCCCAGGGCACACCATCTGGAGGATTCTAGCAGTGTCCTCAATGAGGGTCTGCAGTTTGTTGACTGCATTTTGTGTTCAGAGGTGTCTACAAAACTCTGTGGGAGTTTTGGGAGGTCAAAGAAGTTCAAAATCTTCCTCCCTACGCCAGGGCCTGATGGATTCACAAGTGAATTCTATCAGACATTCAAAGAGCAACTAATCCCAATACTATACAAATTATTTGATATGATAAGCAAAGAAGGAGTCCTACCAAATTC
>NC_058130.1:404268442-404277921 GCF_016433145.1 Gracilinanus agilis
GGGGGGTGCGGGGGGGGGGTTGAAGGGGAAAGGTGGAGCATGAATCATGTAACCATGTTAAAAATGAATATTAATAAATGTTAAAAAAAAAATCTTCCTCCCTAGTTGTCTCTGGCCACTGGGTTTTATTCCAGACTCTCACCTGTTTTTTGTCACTTTTAGCATTGATTCTGGGGAGTTATTTTTGATTGTTTGTGGGGGTATTAGAAGGGCAAGGAAGCCTCACACCTTACTCTGCCATCTTCCCACCCAGTTTTAAATATAGTAAGTATGTATTGATAGAGTTAACCCACATGAAAAAAAGCCCTTTGGTGTCCTCAATAGTTTTTAAGAGTATAAAGGAGGGGGCAGCTGGGTAGCTCAGTGAATTGAGAACCAGGCCTAGAGACGGGAGGTCCTAGGTTCAAATCTGGCCTCAGACACTTCCCAGCTGTGTGACCCTGGGCAAGTCACTTGACCCCCATTGCCTACCCTTACCACTCTTCTGCCTTGGAGCCAATACATAGTATTGACTCCAAGACGGAAGATAAGGGTTTAAAAAAAAAGAGTATAAAGGAGTTCTGAGACTAAAAAGTTTGAATATTGCTACCCTAAGAGATGCCAACTCAGGTTATGATTTTAGTAGGAATTTTATTAATATCCCTACTTTGGCCAAGGATGTTTCTTTTCACTTCATTTATAAATGTAGAATAGCTATGGTGTTATTATAGGTTATGGTTGTCCACATGAGTTGTCTAAATGTGACTTAAAAGGAGGTGTGAATAGATATCTCTAGACTCTTCCCCATCCCTCTCCAAGGGAGACATTGAAACTAGTGTAGAAGAGAATAGGAGGTAGAAAGGAATATCCCAAACTGTATCCAAATGCTTAACTCTATTATCACTAAATGCTAGTATAATAACAGAAAGACAATCACATATATTGAATAATAGATAAACCTCTTCATCCAAGCTGATAGCAAACAGAAATCAGATAAATTAATTCATATTAGAATATATGAAACAATTCACTCTTGTTTTGGAAGCAAGCTCTCTCAGATCAGCAGAGAGGGAACCCCCTATCTTGACCAAGAGGAAATTCCCTAAAGTCTCTGTTGTGACAAGTAAGGAATCAGAAATGCGCTTGAGACACCAAATCCTCTTCATGTCAATCTCTTTATGGTCTTTCTTCCACTGGGAGATTTTCCCTGGTGAGAGCCTGAAACAGGGTATGTCCTCTTTCATTTATTTATTTTTAAAAACTTTACCTTCCATCTTGGAGTCAATACTGTGTATTGGCTCCAAGGCAGAAGAGTGGTAAGGGCTAAGCAATGGGGATTAAGTGACTTGCCCAGGGTCACATAGCTGGGAAGTATCTGAGGCTAGATTTGAACCTAGGACCTCCCATCTCTAGGCCTGGCTCTCAATCCACTGGGCTACCCAGCTGCCCCCTATGTCCTCTTTTAAAGCCAAAATCCAGAAAGAAATTCTCTTCCCCCAAGCTCTCAACAACTCTGCCCCTCATGGAAGAATAGAGTTATTGAGTAAACATTTTCTACACCAACAAAGAGTCTTATGCAAGAACCCAACTTCAACCCTGGGTGACACAAAGACCAAATAACATTTTGTATACCTTCTGAGCAGTTGAGAATCCCAAAGGAGAGCCAATTTGTTGCTATCTTCATACTTGTATAGTTGGTGTTATTTATGTTAAATTCTCTTCTTAAAGAGTACACAATTTGCTAATTTTTTTTCAGGTAGTCCAGCCCTCCTCACCCTTTCCTGACAGCTCCCTTATGTCAGTTTTTAAATAATATAAAAGCAAACTTTGTAACAATATGAATAACTAAGGTTTACTTTATGCATGTCCAGATCACCTAACATGGAGGCACTCAGCTTCTGGGAGAAGATATCTTACATTTTTGTATAATGTAGGTGAGAGTAGCCTTTTTCAGTTGACTGTATAGCCAGAACAAGTTGCATCTTTAAATCTTCTAGACTGGGACGGAGTCAACAGTCTCAGTCTCTTTCCTGAGAAAGTGAAGGTTTGCCAACAAAACAGGTGCCATGAATTGAGTAGATGAGAGAGGAAGAGTCATTTCCTCCCCTCCTGCCCTCCTCCTCTTATGGATATGTAGCCCCTGAGAAATAAGCCTAGAGTTTCTGTTTCTTCTGTTCATTTGTCCTTCTCAGTTTCAGGAACATGTGGTAATCTCCACTAGACCCAGAATCACTGAGTCACAGTGACCTCAGAGCCAAGATTCCAAGCGGGATGTTATAGCCAGCCAACCTGGTACAGTAACCCTGGGAAGTCAGAAGGTTGGGACTTGAGCCCAAGGATGTTTTAGACTTGGATCTTGGGACTATACCTTATGGGAACTAAGTTGTGACCTTAATCCCCTTTTCTCTTGCAGAGTTTGAGGTGAGAGAGGGGGAGTATTATGCCCTAATGTGTTAGAGGTTTGTATATTTGTGTAGCTATTCAGGGAGAGGGATGGGTTGACCACAAAGCCTGCTGCAATTTGTTATTCTTCGTATTTTGGGAAGAGAGGAAAATAACATGACACCAACCCTCCAAGGAAGTGGTGAGGGGCAGGGTTTTGATAGCTGGCAAGGGGTAAGATTGTAGGGGGACATAAGGAGAGAGGAAGAGAGGGACAAATGATGAAGCCAAAGGCTGGGACACCTGCAGTTTCCCCACTTCCCCTTCTGCAAAGGCTTTCCTTTGAGATGCTTAGCTGCTCAGGAAGTACATAAAATGCAAATTGTTCCTTGTTTAGGATTTGATTGTGTAGGGACTGACTCTAGTGAACTAAAATTGGCAAGATCAGCTTCTGTTTCATTGGCCCTCCTTACTTCTCTTTGCTGAGACTTTGATCTCTGGTTCTTACCTGTTCTCTTTGCCTACTTTTAATCTCTTCCCCTTGAAAAGCACTCTCTGAAGTTGAAATTTCTTTCTCTTGTCACTATTATTTCCTCAATATTATCCTCTCTCTTAAAGTCACTCTTCCCTTTTCCCCCATCCTTGGCTGTTTCCATATTTCTATATCAAACAGTGTATGGCTTCAGCCATCTTTTGCCTAATTTGGATAAAAATGAGGTTTAGGTGGTACCTATTCTCCACCCCACTCCATCCCACATTTATATTTTGTTGGGTCATTTTTTTCAGTCAGGTCTGATTCTTCATGACCTCATTTGGAGTTTTATTGGCAAAGATACTGGAATGGTTTGCCATTTCCTTCTCCAGCTCATTTTACACATGAGAAACTGAGGCAAACAGGGTGCCCAGAGTTACACAGTAAGTGTTTGAAGCCAGATTTGAACTCAAGAAGATGAGCCTTCCTAATGTTAGACCCAGTTCTCTATCCATTGCAGAATCTAGCTACCCTCCATGTTTATATATTTTTCATTTTGTGTACCTGACCATGAGAAATAGTAAATTCCCTCCTTTGTCTTTCTTTCTTCTCTAATACCCCATTCTAGACAGAAGAAATTGCTAAAGTTTCTCCCTGAATGTTTTAGTCATTGTTAAATCTCATGTTCTTTTGAGATCATTGCTAGAGTAAAAATGGTAGAGTTAGGATCCTCTTAATTTGTGACCACTTTAACTGAAAGTCCAATCCAATCTATTCTTTAAAGCTCAACTCAATTACTACATTTTCTGTTAAACCTGATTCAGTCAAACAAGTTCCAAGTCATTTTTTATTCCTCTTACCCAGTGTAAGTTAGTTAAGTTTTGCAACTGACAATTGATCTCATGCTCCAGGATGGCATCAGGAATCTCCCAAGATTCCAAGTGTCCAACTGCAAACTGTGCCCATAGGCATGGCTTCTTGCAAATCCTTGCAAAACTTAACTTACACCAGGAATTCTTAACCTTGGGTCCATGAAATTATTTAAAAAAATTTTTTTTGATAGGGCATTATTGGAGGGCTCAGTGGATAGAGAGCCAAGAGTTATGGGGTTCAAATCTGACCTCTGAAACTTCCTAGCTGTGTGCCCCTGGGCAAGTCACCTAACCCCAGTTGCCTAGCTCTTAGCACTCTCCTGCCTCAGAACCAATTCTCAGTATTGATTCTAAGATGGAAGTTAAGATTTTAAAAATACTTTGATAACTGTATTCCAATATAACTGATTTATTCTGTATTTTAGTTATGTTTTAAAGAATATTATTTAGATAATAAGTTCATAGATTTCACCTGTCTACTAAAAGAGTCTGTGATATAAAAAACAGTAAGAATTCCTGCTCTAAATTCTTATACAATTTACCATTGGGACCACTCATTTAAAATCATTTGCTGCTTCCTCTTTTAGTTACCCTACAAAGTCCTATTCTGATGCTTCATCATGCTATGAAGGGGGTTTGGGAGTCTTGTGGATTGAAGTAGAAGTTTGAGTAGTTTCTACAAAGCTGGAAAGGCTTGAGTTCAGTACTGGCAACAGACTGAATCTATCTTCCAAGGACCAGCCCAACTAACAATGGAGAGGCTCTTTATGTATCCAGTGATGGTGAATCTTTTAGAGACCAAGTGCCCAAATTGCAAACTGCATGGAGAGAGGAAGGGGAGCAGCCCTACCCTATGTCTCTCTGGCTTTCAAGTAACGAATTCTGGCAAACTCTGTGCTGGGGCAATGGCGAGCATGCCCACAGAAAGGGCTCTGAGTTCCCACCTCTGGCATGTATGCTATAGGTTTGCCAACACAGTGTATAGACTAACTGCTTGGTGATAATGACCAGTGGTAATTCATGAAACAAAGGAAAAAATACAAAATGGACCTCATTTCTTTCTGGCTCTCTTCTGAATCTATAATTATGGTGGCACAGTTGTGGGGAAGGAAGCAGAAAGAGCTAAGATTACTATGGCTTTTAGATCTGGCAAGCTTAAACTTTAACATTTGGTAGTCTCCATGTGAGATTCTTGTTCAATGGCTATCAGTAAGCATGCTACTGGAGCTCAACTGTATCAGTCTTAATAGACTCACTATAAATCAAATCAGAAGAAAAAAACTGTAGCTTTTTAGAAAAATGGCTTATAGATTCTCAGTGAGGAAAACATTGGTAGAGCTGGTTTTATCATACTTGATAAAAAATTCTATTTTAAAATATTTGGTTATCTCATACTTCAGTGCTCATGATAAGTATTTTTAGAAATAATTAAAACTGCATTTTATGTGCAGTTTTTATTGCAAAGGGTGAAGATGAAGAAATTTTTGGTAAAGAACTTGAAAAGGCTCTCCAAAATAAATTCATATACATTTTGAGACTCACTGCCTTCAGGACAAAAGTACTCAATAATACTGGAAAACAGGAAGTAGGAAAGAATGAGTAAGGCACACTACAGAGATACCTCATACTGACATGTCATGAATACTTTCTTTAAGTATAGAAGTAGTAGATTGTCACAGATCCTGAATAACATCACAGAACCCAAAACTAATTATTTTTTAAGAGAAAGCAGACAACACAATGTTGATATGGAAGGCCTTCCCAACTCAGCTACCTGTGTATAGACAGAACACCAACTGGTTAGAGCAAAGTTCAAAATTAGACCAAAGCTAGAAGAAAAAAAATAATACATAAGAAAAAACACATAGGATGAAAACAAGACAACTCAATTGTGAACTATTCAAACAAGTTGTTGCAAATAAAAAGAAGTGGGTGATAGAAAGAGCATAATAATTTCATACAGAAGTTTAACTGACGTAAATTAATTGCTGTTACAAGGAGACCAAAGAGCTTTAAAAGTGTGTTAGCAAGCACTCAACTGACTTGTTAAGCAAAGAGTGATGGCACCAAAGACAATACTGGTTAAGAATATAAATGTATTCATAAAATCTTACAGTGAAAGATGATGGGAAATTATGAGTAATATTGCCTCATAAAACAGAGAGAAGAAATGGAATGTTAAATCAGTTTAAAGAAAGCTAACTATGCCAAGTCAGCAGAAGGGCATTTAAGGATGACAGTGGAAGGAGGACAATAAATAGAAGGAAAATGGAAACTATTCACGTAGATTTTTACAACAAACATTTTACCAACAAGGACTATAGGGCCACCACACTTGTATTCTAATCTCACCCTCTCAGATGTCCTTATAGAGCTGGTAGAAATGGCACTAAGGAAAATAAAGAGAGAAAAAGCAGCCGAATTAGACCAAATGTACACAAAGGTTATTTGAATTGTAGGTGATACTACTGGGAAGGCCCTGGGAGATTAATTCACAAGGTGGTTGAAGAAGGGGAAGATACCAAAGGAAGATCTCTGCAAGCAATATTCCTTAGTAGACTCTATTTTTCCTATCACACAATTGACTGAAACATGTACAGAATACATACATAGATACTTATAGTTTGTTGGTTATTTTTTTAAAAAGAAAGGAGAAAAAAAACTTGATATGATAGAGCAAAATATTACCTTAAAGGTCCTCTATGAACAAGTTGTCTTCCAACCATACATCAAAATTATTCAAGATTCCTTGAAAGCTACAACCACAGAGAGAACCATGTTTGGTTCTCTGCTCATAAATATCAGTTAAGATATAAAACAGGGAGACATAGGTTCATTAAGGATGCTTAACACTGTGATAAAGGACATCCACCATAGAATCCAAGATGAAAAGGATTTCCTTTGGATGATAAGATCTTCCAGGTGGTTCTGTTTATTGATGATATCCCACTGTTTATATCGAACCCTAGATTGTTGCAGAGTCTTCTGGAAGTTATTTATAACCCAAAGAGAAGTTTTGTCTAACCATACACACAGGAAAAACCAAGTGGTTGAAGAATGTCAGATTATGATATGCAAGCAATTTGTCAACCTGTAGTCTATCAGTATACATACATACATATATAAATGTACATACATATATATGCAATACAAATGGATAATAAGGTGGATCCCAAAGTCAATAGAATAAGGACAGTGGTCTTGATTACCTGCAGGAAATATAAATCTCCTTTAGTGCCCTAAGCATCTCCCAGAAATAAAAGTCCAAATTTTAGTATCTACAATCTGTGGGTAGTGTGAGATGACTGTAAGCCTTGGAACATTACAGTATCCAAAGAACTTAAAGATTACCACGTATATGGCAATGAAAATGCTCTTGGTAGTTGTGGTTAAGCTATGATGTAAAATAAGGAATTTTAAAAGAGAAATAGAATAAAGAATGTTATCAGTGAAAATTTATAAATAAAATAGAAGGTCTTTGTCATATAATGAGAGCAATAACAGGCAGGCAACCTAAATGCTCCATTGACATCCTAACAATGCCAGAAGAAAGGAAGGCTCCCCAAGGATGTTGAGTTAACCTCCTATATCAAAAATATGGGAAGATACGAATAAGATTTGAGCTAGACGTGTTCCTATGATGAGCAGTGATCTACTCTGTGGGAGGGAAACCCCCACATCTGTGACTATAGTGGTCTATTTGAGCATTTAACTTGAGTTACTGTTATCCAGCTTCTGACATATAGCTGAATGGACAGTGGGCCCATAAATATATATGTGACTTGAGCCTCAGCGTCCCCAAACTTTGGCCTTAACATGGATTGGTTTCCAAACTTGGAAACCTCCAATAAATAACGCTCTTCAGCTTTTATTGCTCCTTCCAGAGTTTATGCTGAGGAATCTCTGAATATAGCTTGAATATGATAACCTGTGTCTAAGTTACCACATAGGTGGGGAATAATAAGATTTTATGCCCGCATTCAAGGTACCAAAGGACATTTTAGGTATTGTTTAGTTGCTTCAGTCCTATCCAACTCTTCCTGATCCCATTTAGGGTTTTCTTGGCAGAAATATTGGAGTGGTTTGTCATTTCCTTCTTCAGTTCATTTTATAAGATAGGGAAATTGAGAGCAACAATTGGCTTGCCCAGGATCACACAGCTAATGGCTGAAGCCGGATTTAATCTCAAAAAGACTGCATATTGTGGGTTTTGAAGTATTGTGACTGGGGAAACTACATTCCCCAGCATGCCCTAGAGATCTTTCCCCTCTGCTTCCTGGTGTGGGATTGGTCTTGAGTGGACCAATCCCATGCTAGGGGAAATGCCACGCCCCCTACTTCTAGGCTCAGAGATTGGTCTATATAACCTGCATCAGGGAGGGACCTTTGAAGATTGGGGGGAAGGGCAAAAGGGGAGGGGATTGGGTTCTAGTCAATTTCAGCTAAGGAACTCAGGTGGTTTTGGTTTTCTTTTCTTTGAATAAAGTTTTAAAAAGAGATCAGTCAGATAGTTTTTTCTTTTAGCTTTTTTCCCCATAATATGAATAGAATATACACACATATACATACCACAAATTATATATATTTGCACACATGTATATGATATATATTAACACATTTGTGATAAATGTATACCAATGTACTATACATGTACATATACATTTTTGTTCTATGTACATATGTATTCATGTGTGTGCATTTCTCTGGGCCTTGATTTCCTCAATATTTAAAATGGGGAAAAGGGTATAGGGAAAGGTAGAACTAGATCTCTCAGGATTCTTCAACTCTAAATCTAGTGTCCTGTGAAATTGATGAAATAAAAATGAGCATTTAAATATCAGAAGAAGTCTTGGGTAAAATAATATTAGTAGAACTGAGTTAACTCCACCTAGTTTGATTATAAGTTGCTTGAGGACAGGAACTACCTGAACTCTCTGTGTCCTCCAGAGTGCTTATTACAGTATTGGGTCTATGATAGCAGCTCAGTGAACAGTTGATGGATAGAGTTTTTGCCTGTTGCCCCTTCCTTATTTTTCCAGTTGCTCCCTTTGTGTTCCGTGGTATCATTTTCTTTTGGTATTCTACAAGGTCACATTTGAAGAGTTTGCTCCTATTTTTTCCTTCATCCTGATAAAACTGTATTTTTTTTTGTAAGCCTTGAAATGTCAAACAAAACAATAACAAAAAAAAGTTTCTTTCCACTTATAAGAGAAAACTGACTGTTAGAAAGAAAAAGGCCTCATCATTTGTTCAAATTTCACAAAGCCACATGATCTGAAGCAATGTGTAGGTTTTGTGAACTTTGTGGGAAGAGCTTCAGACTAATCCAACATAGTTTGTTTTGCCTTTTGGCCTAAGAGAGTTCCATAGATTGAAATTATTCTCCTTGTCAATAAAAAAAAAAAAAGTGTGTACCTCTACTACATTGTGAGAATTTATTAGTCTGAACCCCTGTTCTTTTGAGGTTACAACAACTCCATCTTTTGATTGTACTAAGAGCAAGGCCTGAGTCTTATCTATATAAGGGGGATATGCTTACACACTCTGGTAGGATACCAGATGGCACCTTGGCCCCTGGAAGATGGTTACCTCTTGTTCCATGTGTGACTCCAGGTATGTAAAGCTATCTTCTGACCTGAACTGAGTTCAAGCCCAGCTAATCCAAGACACCCAGAAAAGTGGCATCATGGAGTACATAAGTTTTGGATGAAGGAAGCGCTCTCTCTGTCTCTGTCTCTGTCTCTGTCTCTGTCTCTGTCTCTGTCTCTGTCTCT